>NC_132814.1:2951707-3277589 GCF_048594095.1 Paramormyrops kingsleyae
GCGACGCCCCTGGGCATTCTACTCCGAGCGGGGGCGTCACGCAGGCCCGGCTAACGGCGACGGGCTTGGCGGCGGCCCCATATCGACTCGGGTCTCTCTTCATCCCGTATAAATCTTTCGCCTTTTACTAAAGATTTCCGTGGAGAGGGATAGCGATGAGTTCATGGTATTTTTGGAGGCTCTGCCCAAGCAGAGCTGCACTGCTGCTGTCAAAGGAAGACTGGGCCCGGCTTAGCGGCTGGCGTTAGGTGCCCGGTGGCGCGGCTGTGGTCTCCCTGGATCACGCGTGGACTCGCCGGGCGACACCTGCCAGAGGGGCTGGTGAGGGCTGAGCCGCGCCAGCTCCGTCGGCATCCCGCATGCCGGCGCCCGGCGGGGCGCAATTTGTGGGTATCGCTTCTCGGCCTTTTGGCTAAGATCAAGTGCTGCTTTTTGGAGGGATTTTTATTGCCAGGTTTTTTTAGTGGAGGCAACAGCGAACCTAATGCGTGACCAGCAGGTGGCTTGACCGCCGCTGCCACGGGGCTAGCTGTTGTCTCCTTTTAGCGCTTTTTTTTATTTTGGGTAGCCCTTGCAAGCCTAACGTGCAGGTTCGGGTGGCTTGACCGCCGTTCCCGCAGGGTGAGCTTGGGGTTTTATTTCCAGCTTTTATTAGTTTAGGCACCCAGCTAGGACACGTCGACTCCCTGCCCGGCTCCCGAGGACTCTCTTGCCCACCATCGCCAGGATGTCCGGGAGCCCACACAGGACCGTCGTAGTCATCCGGCATACAGCAGCCTTCAAGTGGACTCACCAGGAGGAACCGGAGAGTTTCCCGGAGAGACTGTGCTTCATCCGGGAGGTGCTCTTCGGCCTCCTGGGACTCACCATGGAAGACATCATCTGTGTGCAGCGCAACCAGTCTTCGGCCTTCTTCTATGTGACTTGCACTACGGAAGAGGGCTACAAGAGGATGTTGGCTGCATGCAGCCGCTTGGAGGAAGAGCTTCGCCGGATGTTCTATGACGTGGAGCCACTGTGGAAGCTGGACCGGAGAGTGATCACCGTCCACGTCTTGGACCCCTTCGTTCCAGCTGAAGCGGTGGCTGCCTTCCTGGGCAGGTTTGTCGACGTGGTCCCTGGGCACAGGGACGTGAGAGACCAGCTGGGTGTCTGGACTGGGCGCAGGCAGTTCCGGGTGTGCCTGCGCCCCGACGCTAGCTCCCCTGACGGGTATAGCCACCCACCTGCTTATTTTATTATAGGTCGTTGCAAGGGCTACCTTTTTTACTCCGGGCAACCCTCCTCCTGCCGCTTGTGCCACGGCCTGGGCCACACCGCGGACTCCTGTACCACCATGAAGTGCTGGAGATGCCTGGACGTCGGTCACCTGGCGAAGGACTGCAAGGGCCCCCTCCGGTGTAACCTGTGCAGAGGTGAGGACCATCTGGCCCGGAGCTGCCCTCAGCGCAAACCGTCCTGGGCCGACGCCGTTGCTCGGGGTTCGGCTGTGGACGGGGCCCGACAGCAGGCACTGCCGGGCTGCGCTGAGATGCACGGGGGAGCCGAGAGGGGAGCTGAGAACAGCGAGGAACAGCCCTTCGCCGGTGCTGATGGGGAGTCCACGGCTTCCAGCGCTTCGGTGGAGTCCCCTGGTAAGGGTCAAGTGGCCGGGGCTGAAAAGCGCGCAACCTCTCCCTCCAGGTTTGTCCAATGCAGGAGGAGGAAGAAGGCCCGGAGGAACGAGGACACTGCTTTAGGCCGAGAAGCGATCTTCCCCTTAGAGCTAATTGATCTGCAAAGTGTTTTGGTCTCCCCCCAAGAGAGACGTTTTTATGCAGGGCAGCAGGACTTTGCTAATGAACGCTCTTTTTTAGTTGCTGCCGAGTCGGGGGGGGACCTTAGTTTTAATGGGGATATTGTTGATGATGATAGTGTTTTACCTTTTTAGACATTTTAGGATTTCTGCTGTATTTATGTATTTAATACTGTTTTAACGTGTGTTGTAATGGTGTTGTAGGGTTGAAGTATTTTAGAAGTTTTATGTATGTGGTATTATATGATTGTTTTATAATATGTGTTATATATGTTGTTGTTTTATGATTGAATAGGTTAGGAGTGTGATTTATATGTGTATTTCTTTTAGTGTTGAAGTTAGCTTATTATGGGTAGTGTGATAAATGTCTTTATAGTTTTATGTGTTGGTTTTAGATTGTATGCAGAAATGTTGATTAAAGATGAATAAAAAAAAAAAAAAAAATCTGTTCTTATCAGTTTAATATCTGATACGTCCCCCATGGAGGGGACCACATATTAAACGGATTTTTGGAACAGGGAGCCGGAAGTGGGGCTTGCCCCGTCCGCTCCACGCATCGACCCGGTATTGCAGTGCTTCCGGGAATGGTGCACCTCTACTGCCCCCTGTTGTCGAAAGGCAGAACTGACTGACTGACTGACTGACTGACTGACTGACTGACTGACTGACTGACTGAGTGAGTGAGTGAGTGAGTGACTAATAGACTGAGTGCTGTGAGGGGGGGGGCCCTGTCTGTGCGTGGCCCCCGTTTCCCGCCGTTTTTCTTTTTTTTTTTTTTTTTTTTTTTTTTTTAAAGGAAGGTGACACACTGTTTGTGCGGTGGACAGCTGCGCTGAGGTAAGGCATGATGTCATCTTTGCCTTTTGAATTTCCCCTCATGTTTGTTAAAATGATTGCTGTCTTTTGAGAGGACAGGAGGACAGGGAGGAGTCGGGGCCCCGAGGACGGCGGCTGCGACGCCCCTGGGCATTCTACTCCGAGCGGGGGCGTCACGCAGGCCCGGCTAACGGCGACGGGCTTGGCGGCGGCCCCATATCGACTCGGGTCTCTCTTCATCCCGTATAAATCTTTCGCCTTTTACTAAAGATTTCCGTGGAGAGGGATAGCGATGAGTTCATGGTATTTTTGGAGGCTCTGCCCAAGCAGAGCTGCACTGCTGCTGTCAAAGGAAGACTGGGCCCGGCTTAGCGGCTGGCGTTAGGTGCCCGGTGGCGCGGCTGTGGTCTCCCTGGATCACGCGTGGACTCGCCGGGCGACACCTGCCAGAGGGGCTGGTGAGGGCTGAGCCGCGCCAGCTCCGTCGGCATCCCGCATGCCGGCGCCCGGCGGGGCGCAATTTGTGGGTATCGCTTCTCGGCCTTTTGGCTAAGATCAAGTGGATTTTACGCTCTTTTTATCGCTTTTAAATGACTGCGTCGGGTTTTTTAGAGGAAGGCACGGTGACCCTAATGCGTGACCAGTAGGTGGCTTGACCGCCGCTGCCACGGGGTGACCCGTGCCTTCCTTTTAGCCTTTTATCCCTGCTTTTATTTTCGTTTTTATTAGGCTGGGGATCCCGCAGTGGCTGGTGGCCTGTCCGCCGCCCTGTTGGGTGAACTGGTGTTTTTATTTCTTAGGTGTTTTTTAATAGTTTAGCATTCCTCGGCTCATCCCGGATTGGCGGACGGCAGCAGGACCACGGCGGACGTCGGGACCACGGCGGCAGGAGGACTCTGCTCCAGGAACGACGTCGGTGGACCATCCCGGATGGCGATGGCCGGCGGTGCTGCGAGGAAGCCCTTCAGCGGGCCGTGGCTGGTAGCAGGCGGTGGCCTGCGTAATACCGCCCGGTTCTGCTGGAGGGCCGAAGGGGAGGTGGGCACCTTCCCTGACCGCCTGGCCTTCATCCGGGAGGTGGCCTTCGGGGAGCTGGGCCTCCGCATGGAGGACATCCTCTGTGTGCAGCGGAATGGACCTCACCAGTTCTTCGAGGTCACCCTGTCCACCGACGAGAGCTACTCCAAGGTCCTGGAGCGGAGCAAGGAGAGGGCTCAGTACCCTCTCCTGGGTCAGTATACCATCGAGCCGCTGTGGTGGCCCGACAAGCGAGTAATAACTGTACATTGTTTTAATCCTCATATCACCGCCGAGGCCGTCCGCCAGTTCCTCAACAAGTATGTGGACCTTCTTCCTGGCCACAAGGATATTCGGGATGAGCTGGGGATCTGGACTGGACGACGCCAGTTCCAGGCCCGCCTGCGCCCGGACGCTAATGGCGCGGGCGGTTTTAGTCATCCCCCAGCCTATTTTAATCTACAGGGCAATAAGGCTTACTTGTTTTATTCCGGACAGCCTCCCTTCTGCCGACAGTGTCACAGCTTCGGACACACTCTGGAGGGATGCGCCAACCTGCGCTGCCGTAACTGCCTGGAGCCGGGGCACATGGCCAGGGACTGCAAGGGCCCCCGTCGCTGCATCCACTGCAACGGTGAGGACCATCTGGCTCGTTCCTGCCCCCAACGGAAAACGTCATACGCCGACGCTCTGTTAGGCAGCAGAGCTGTCGGCAAGGAGAGTGGTGGGGGAGCGCAAGCCCCCACGTCAGGGCAGGAACAGCTGGCGGCGGGGGCAGGAGGAGATGCCCTGGCCGAGGTGGAGGAGGCCCCAGCGACAGCGACTGCAATGCAGGAGGGGTCTCCAGTCCTGGCTCCAGGTGTCAGCAGCAGGAGGAGAAAGAGCGGCGCATCCCCCCGGAGGAGGAAGAAGAGCAGAAGGGAGGCACAACCCGACGCATCCAGCCCTCCGGCTGCCACCTTGCCAGCAGTGGCGGCCGGGGACCAAGGCCGAGAGAGTCCCCCCTCCCCGACATTGGGGGCCCCCCATCTGGTGTGGGACTTGGGACAGTCCCCTGCGCCCCCCCAGGAGTACAGTAGTGTGCAGGACAAAGCAAATGAACAGGAGTACCTGGGGGGGCTGGAACTGGGGGGCCTTTTGGGTTTGACTGAGGAGGGGGGGCAGTAATGCGGTATTGTTTTTAATGGCTGGCTTTTATTATTTTAGTGTGTTGTTTGTAATTGTATTTTACCTTTTTAACATTTCATGGCCAATTTTAATATTGTCACCTTGAATGTCAGGGGTTTGAGGAACGTTTTAAAGCGCACATCTGTTTTTAATCAGCTGGCATCTTCTCCCTTCAGCATTTGTTTTCTGCAGGAAGTCCACCTCCGGGACCAGCGGGACGAGGCTCTCTTTTCACGACAATGGAAGAGGGGTAGATCCTACTGGAGCGTAGGTGGTGTCCACTCCTCAGGCGTCGGGATCCTTTTTGGCGACCGCGCCTTTGAAGAAGTAAGATCGTTTACCGTTCTTCAAGGTAGGGTTTTGGGGGTGGACGCCACATGGAGGGGACAGCGCCTCCGGGCCATATGTGTCTACGCTCCAGTGGAGGCCTCGTCCCGTATAACTCTCTTTGAAGAGTTGTCCCCGTTCTGTGTCACAGATCGACACTTGATTTTAGGAGGGGACTTTAACATCTCGTTGGAGGGTAGACAGGATGTCAGCTCTGGGCACTTTCGCCATTTTATTCGTTCCTTTAAACTTGTTGATGGTTTTAAGATATGCAACCCCAGCATGCCGGGCTTCACCTGGCACAATAGTCGCGGAGCCAGCAGTCGCATCGACTATATTTTAGCCTCACCCCCCGTTGTTTTTAAAAAGGTGTCCCTCTCCCCACAGTGGCCCACTGACCACTTGGCAGTGGAGGCCACTGTTTCCATAGACGCCCCTGAATATGGGGGTGGCTATTGGAAAATGAACCTGCAGATCCTGGAGGAGAGCGATTTTAGACACCTTTTTTTAGATCACTTCTCCGAGTGGCAGAAGGACAAGCCTACCTTCCCCTCCGTGGCCGAATGGTGGGAGAGTGTGAAGGATAGGATCCGAACCTTCTCCATGCAGTACAGCAAGCAGCGCAGGATGGAGAAGAAATTCTCCATTCTGCAGCTGGAGAGAAGGTTGCGGGATGAATACGCCGCTCACAACAGCGGGGGCACCATCGACCACGAGCGACTGCTTGATATAAAGGGTGAGCTGAGGCGCCTGCATGCACAGGCTGCCTCGGCCCAAATGCTCCGCGACAGAATGTTCTTTTTGGAAAACAATGAAAAGTGCAATACTCATTTTTTCCAGAGAGCCAGGGAAGCCCGGGAGGAGAAGACCTTCGACTCTCTCCGGGCCTTAAACGGCGATACGGTAACAACAACATCAGACATGCTGGAGGTTGCTAAATTGTTTTATCACAATCTTTTTAAGGTTAGGGACACGGACCCGGTTGCAGGGGAGCGGTTCCTAGACAACATCTCACCTTGCCTTCCCAGTGACATTCGTGACGGCTTAGAAGCCCCCATCACCTTGGCCGAGCTGACCGCAGTGCTTGGCAAGATGAACCGCCGCAAGGTACCGGGCCTTGATGGGCTCCCGGTGGAATTTTATTCCACTTTTTGGGATGTCCTCGGGCCGGAATTACTGAAGGTTGTAGAGGACGTTCAGCGCCGGGGTTTGCTCACTAGGAGCATGAGGTCAGGGGTTCTTTCTTTGTTGCACAAGAAGGGTGATCGTGCCGACCTTGGCAACTGGAGGCCCCTGACCATGCTTTGTGTAGACACAAAGCTCATCGCAAAGACCCTTACAGAACGCCTGAGGAAGGCCATGGCTCATCTGGTTCACAGCGATCAGACGTGTGGAGTACCGGGTCGATCGGCGACGTGGAACCTCCATCTCATCCGCGACGCCATCGCCTGGGTGGAGGACAGGAACCTCCCTCTCCTGCTGGTCAGCTTGGACCAGGAGAAAGCCTTCGACCGGGTAGATCACCGCTTCCTGTTTCAAGTATTGGGTAAGTTTGGCTTTGGACCCAATTACCTGGGGTGGTTACACACTTTGTATAACGAAGTTGGGAGCCATGTTGTTATCAATGGCTTCCTGAGTGACTTGGTGCCCCAGCTGAGTGGAGTGAGGCAGGGATGTCCCCTCTCCCCCCTCCTCTACGCGCTCTATATAGAGCCACTGGCGTGCGCCATTCGCGCCCACCCCGGGGTCGATGGCCTTCTTATCCCAGGAAGTCGGGGGAAAACTGTTAAACTGACCCAGTACGCAGACGACACCACCCTTTTCGTCTGCTCTGATCAGTCTCTCGGTCATGCCATGAGCCTTGTTCATGCGTTCGGTAGGGCCTCCGGCGCGACGCTCAACCTCAGTAAGTCGGTGGCCAAGTATTTCGGCAGCTGGAAGGCGAGGGAGGGCGTCGCAGGGGGTCTCACCCTCTGTGACGGACCTCTCAAAGTGTTGGGGGTCAACTTCCTTTCGGATGGTGCCGCCCGTTTGAACTGGGAGGAGCGGTTGGCGATCGCCAGGCGGAAGATCGGACTGTGGAAGTCCAGGTCCCTGTCCTTCCAAGGTAAGGTCTTAGCCTTAAAAGTGGATATTCTTCCCACCCTGCTCTACCTTGCACATGTGTACCCTTTGCCCCGCTTCATGCGCAGAGGCCTGACGAAGGACGTTTTTAACCTCGTCTGGGGGGGCAGGTATGAGTACGTGCGTAGGGAAGTGATGTATCTCGGAAAGGACAGTGGGGGGAGGGATGTTATTGATTTTCCTCTCAAGCTTGACTGCCTGTTCTTCTCGCAGCTCTGCGCGCGCCTGGCAGCTCCCCTCGAGCACCCCCATCAGCACTTTGTGCGTCTGTGGCTGGCTCTCCCCATGAGACGTCTGGTGGCGTCGTGGACCAACCTCGGCCCCAAGGCTGAGACCCTGCCGGCCCACTACAGCCACGCTGTCAAGTGGAGTAAGTCTTTTCCGGCAGGTGTCAAGACAGAGGCCTTGACCAAGCATAGAGCGCTTTACAGGGCTTTGCTTGGTCATAGGGATACTCGGGCCATGCTGGGCCTGGAGGAAGGCACATGGGCGAGAATCCAGCCTAAGGGTTTGGATCACAGGCTGCAGGACCTGAACTGGCAGTGCCTTCATGGTAAGCTGCCAGTCAGGGACGTCTTACATAGGCATAAGCTGACCAGACACCCCCGCTGCCCGAGGCCCGAGTGCAGCGAGGATGAGACCATCAGGCACGTGTTTTGGGACTGTGGGCATGCACAGAGAGTTTGGGGGTTGGTAGCGGGCCTGTGTGGACGTGTGGACCCGCAGCCCGGTCTGACCTACGACAAGGTGTTGAAGGGGTGGGACCCCAAGCTCCATAACCCCTTCGGCCCCTGGATGTGGCTGCTGGTCAGCATTACCAAGCGAGAGCTGTGGAATGCCAGGACCGCGCTCATCCGCAGAGGGGTTCATCTGGAGGCACAAGGGGTATTCCGTAAAATCCGGGCCGACTTGGGTTTCAGGATGGAGACTGACGTCATCCAGCGGGGCTATCACGAGGCCAAGGAGAGGTGGAAGGGCCTCTTTTGGCTTTAGCCCCGTGTTGTTTAGGTGGTGACGCTCCATTCTACAGGGTGGACATGACGCACCTTTCTGGAGCACACAGAAGGTACTTTGGGTTTTAGGTAAGTGTGCTTGGTTTTTGTGCGTGTGTTGTATTTCAAATATTTATTTATTTATTTTTTAAAATAATTGCATGTACAGAACTTATTGTGCACTACTGGTTGATCACTTTTAGCACGTGTTTATTAATATTAACATTATTTATTAACATTTTAACTTGTTTGATGTGCTTTGTGTTTGTGATTAACCGTATTTTATGCCCGAAGTCACAGATTTTATGTGTGTGAGGATGGTATATAACCCTGTTTTAACCCGACCCTTGTGTTTGAAGTTTGAGGTCTGCGGGTCTGTTCCTCTTTTAAGGTTTTAACTTTTTAATGACTTGCATTTGAGGTGACATTTTATTTGTATAAATGGCCATATCAATGTAATTAAAGGTTATTTGTTTGTAATTTTAATTGTTGATTGTATTGTTTATATATAGTTCTGCATATTTTGCTTGTTTAATTCTATTTTAATATATATTATTAACGTTTGGTTGTACAGGCATTGATGTGTATAACTTGGAAAATTTCAACCTTTTACATTGATGTTATGTTGCTTTATGATGAGTACTGTTTTTGCAGGAAGAGGTTGTTTTAATATTCCGTGTTGACAATGCCATGTTTTAAAAGTGTGGTTTTTATTCAATGTCTTAAATTGTTTGTGTTAATGTGTGTGCAGAACTGTTAAATAAAGTATTGGAAAAAAAAAAAAAAAAAAAAAATCTGTTCTTATCAGTTTAATATCTGATACGTCCCCCATGGAGGGGACCACATATTAAACGGATTTTTGGAACAGGGAGCCGGAAGTGGGGCTTGCCCCGTCCGCTCCACGCATCGACCCGGTATTGCAGTGCTTCCGGGAATGGTGCACCTCTACTGCCCCCTGTTGTCGAAAGGCAGAACTGACTGACTGACTGACTGACTGACTGACTGAGTGCTGTGAGGGGGGGGGCCCTGTCTGTGCGTGGCCCCCGTTTCCCGCCGTTTTTCTTTTTTTTTTTTTTTTTTTTTTTTTTTTTTTTAAAGGAAGGTGACACACTGTTTGTGCGGTGGACAGCTGCGCTGAGGTAAGGCATGATGTCATCTTTGCCTTTTGAATTTCCCCTCATGTTTGTTAAAATGATTGCTGTCTTTTGAGAGGACAGGAGGACAGGGAGGAGTCGGGGCCCCGAGGACGGCGGCTGCGACGCCCCTGGGCATTCTACTCCGAGCGGGGGCGTCACGCAGGCCCGGCTAACGGCGACGGGCTTGGCGGCGGCCCCATATCGACTCGGGTCTCTCTTCATCCCGTATAAATCTTTCGCCTTTTACTAAAGATTTCCGTGGAGAGGGATAGCGATGAGTTCATGGTATTTTTGGAGGCTCTGCCCAAGCAGAGCTGCACTGCTGCTGTCAAAGGAAGACTGGGCCCGGCTTAGCGGCTGGCGTTAGGTGCCCGGTGGCGCGGCTGTGGTCTCCCTGGATCACGCGTGGACTCGCCGGGCGACACCTGCCAGAGGGGCTGGTGAGGGCTGAGCCGCGCCAGCTCCGTCGGCATCCCGCATGCCGGCGCCCGGCGGGGCGCAATTTGTGGGTATCGCTTCTCGGCCTTTTGGCTAAGATCAAGTGGATTTTACGCTCTTTTTATCGCTTTTAAATGACTGCGTCGGGTTTTTTAGAGGAAGGCACGGTGACCCTAATGCGTGACCAGTAGGTGGCTTGACCGCCGCTGCCACGGGGTGACCCGTGCCTTCCTTTTAGCCTTTTATCCCTGCTTTTATTTTCGTTTTTATTAGGCTGGGGATCCCGCAGTGGCTGGTGGCCTGTCCGCCGCCCTGTTGGGTGAACTGGTGTTTTTATTTCTTAGGTGTTTTTTAATAGTTTAGCATTCCTCGGCTCATCCCGGATTGGCGGACGGCAGCAGGACCACGGCGGACGTCGGGACCACGGCGGCAGGAGGACTCTGCTCCAGGAACGACGTCGGTGGACCATCCCGGATGGCGATGGCCGGCGGTGCTGCGAGGAAGCCCTTCAGCGGGCCGTGGCTGGTAGCAGGCGGTGGCCTGCGTAATACCGCCCGGTTCTGCTGGAGGGCCGAAGGGGAGGTGGGCACCTTCCCTGACCGCCTGGCCTTCATCCGGGAGGTGGCCTTCGGGGAGCTGGGCCTCCGCATGGAGGACATCCTCTGTGTGCAGCGGAATGGACCTCACCAGTTCTTCGAGGTCACCCTGTCCACCGACGAGAGCTACTCCAAGGTCCTGGAGCGGAGCAAGGAGAGGGCTCAGTACCCTCTCCTGGGTCAGTATACCATCGAGCCGCTGTGGTGGCCCGACAAGCGAGTAATAACTGTACATTGTTTTAATCCTCATATCACCGCCGAGGCCGTCCGCCAGTTCCTCAACAAGTATGTGGACCTTCTTCCTGGCCACAAGGATATTCGGGATGAGCTGGGGATCTGGACTGGACGACGCCAGTTCCAGGCCCGCCTGCGCCCGGACGCTAATGGCGCGGGCGGTTTTAGTCATCCCCCAGCCTATTTTAATCTACAGGGCAATAAGGCTTACTTGTTTTATTCCGGACAGCCTCCCTTCTGCCGACAGTGTCACAGCTTCGGACACACTCTGGAGGGATGCGCCAACCTGCGCTGCCGTAACTGCCTGGAGCCGGGGCACATGGCCAGGGACTGCAAGGGCCCCCGTCGCTGCATCCACTGCAACGGTGAGGACCATCTGGCTCGTTCCTGCCCCCAACGGAAAACGTCATACGCCGACGCTCTGTTAGGCAGCAGAGCTGTCGGCAAGGAGAGTGGTGGGGGAGCGCAAGCCCCCACGTCAGGGCAGGAACAGCTGGCGGCGGGGGCAGGAGGAGATGCCCTGGCCGAGGTGGAGGAGGCCCCAGCGACAGCGACTGCAATGCAGGAGGGGTCTCCAGTCCTGGCTCCAGGTGTCAGCAGCAGGAGGAGAAAGAGCGGCGCATCCCCCCGGAGGAGGAAGAAGAGCAGAAGGGAGGCACAACCCGACGCATCCAGCCCTCCGGCTGCCACCTTGCCAGCAGTGGCGGCCGGGGACCAAGGCCGAGAGAGTCCCCCCTCCCCGACATTGGGGGCCCCCCATCTGGTGTGGGACTTGGGACAGTCCCCTGCGCCCCCCCAGGAGTACAGTAGTGTGCAGGACAAAGCAAATGAACAGGAGTACCTGGGGGGGCTGGAACTGGGGGGCCTTTTGGGTTTGACTGAGGAGGGGGGGCAGTAATGCGGTATTGTTTTTAATGGCTGGCTTTTATTATTTTAGTGTGTTGTTTGTAATTGTATTTTACCTTTTTAACATTTCATGGCCAATTTTAATATTGTCACCTTGAATGTCAGGGGTTTGAGGAACGTTTTAAAGCGCACATCTGTTTTTAATCAGCTGGCATCTTCTCCCTTCAGCATTTGTTTTCTGCAGGAAGTCCACCTCCGGGACCAGCGGGACGAGGCTCTCTTTTCACGACAATGGAAGAGGGGTAGATCCTACTGGAGCGTAGGTGGTGTCCACTCCTCAGGCGTCGGGATCCTTTTTGGCGACCGCGCCTTTGAAGAAGTAAGATCGTTTACCGTTCTTCAAGGTAGGGTTTTGGGGGTGGACGCCACATGGAGGGGACAGCGCCTCCGGGCCATATGTGTCTACGCTCCAGTGGAGGCCTCGTCCCGTATAACTCTCTTTGAAGAGTTGTCCCCGTTCTGTGTCACAGATCGACACTTGATTTTAGGAGGGGACTTTAACATCTCGTTGGAGGGTAGACAGGATGTCAGCTCTGGGCACTTTCGCCATTTTATTCGTTCCTTTAAACTTGTTGATGGTTTTAAGATATGCAACCCCAGCATGCCGGGCTTCACCTGGCACAATAGTCGCGGAGCCAGCAGTCGCATCGACTATATTTTAGCCTCACCCCCCGTTGTTTTTAAAAAGGTGTCCCTCTCCCCACAGTGGCCCACTGACCACTTGGCAGTGGAGGCCACTGTTTCCATAGACGCCCCTGAATATGGGGGTGGCTATTGGAAAATGAACCTGCAGATCCTGGAGGAGAGCGATTTTAGACACCTTTTTTTAGATCACTTCTCCGAGTGGCAGAAGGACAAGCCTACCTTCCCCTCCGTGGCCGAATGGTGGGAGAGTGTGAAGGATAGGATCCGAACCTTCTCCATGCAGTACAGCAAGCAGCGCAGGATGGAGAAGAAATTCTCCATTCTGCAGCTGGAGAGAAGGTTGCGGGATGAATACGCCGCTCACAACAGCGGGGGCACCATCGACCACGAGCGACTGCTTGATATAAAGGGTGAGCTGAGGCGCCTGCATGCACAGGCTGCCTCGGCCCAAATGCTCCGCGACAGAATGTTCTTTTTGGAAAACAATGAAAAGTGCAATACTCATTTTTTCCAGAGAGCCAGGGAAGCCCGGGAGGAGAAGACCTTCGACTCTCTCCGGGCCTTAAACGGCGATACGGTAACAACAACATCAGACATGCTGGAGGTTGCTAAATTGTTTTATCACAATCTTTTTAAGGTTAGGGACACGGACCCGGTTGCAGGGGAGCGGTTCCTAGACAACATCTCACCTTGCCTTCCCAGTGACATTCGTGACGGCTTAGAAGCCCCCATCACCTTGGCCGAGCTGACCGCAGTGCTTGGCAAGATGAACCGCCGCAAGGTACCGGGCCTTGATGGGCTCCCGGTGGAATTTTATTCCACTTTTTGGGATGTCCTCGGGCCGGAATTACTGAAGGTTGTAGAGGACGTTCAGCGCCGGGGTTTGCTCACTAGGAGCATGAGGTCAGGGGTTCTTTCTTTGTTGCACAAGAAGGGTGATCGTGCCGACCTTGGCAACTGGAGGCCCCTGACCATGCTTTGTGTAGACACAAAGCTCATCGCAAAGACCCTTACAGAACGCCTGAGGAAGGCCATGGCTCATCTGGTTCACAGCGATCAGACGTGTGGAGTACCGGGTCGATCGGCGACGTGGAACCTCCATCTCATCCGCGACGCCATCGCCTGGGTGGAGGACAGGAACCTCCCTCTCCTGCTGGTCAGCTTGGACCAGGAGAAAGCCTTCGACCGGGTAGATCACCGCTTCCTGTTTCAAGTATTGGGTAAGTTTGGCTTTGGACCCAATTACCTGGGGTGGTTACACACTTTGTATAACGAAGTTGGGAGCCATGTTGTTATCAATGGCTTCCTGAGTGACTTGGTGCCCCAGCTGAGTGGAGTGAGGCAGGGATGTCCCCTCTCCCCCCTCCTCTACGCGCTCTATATAGAGCCACTGGCGTGCGCCATTCGCGCCCACCCCGGGGTCGATGGCCTTCTTATCCCAGGAAGTCGGGGGAAAACTGTTAAACTGACCCAGTACGCAGACGACACCACCCTTTTCGTCTGCTCTGATCAGTCTCTCGGTCATGCCATGAGCCTTGTTCATGCGTTCGGTAGGGCCTCCGGCGCGACGCTCAACCTCAGTAAGTCGGTGGCCAAGTATTTCGGCAGCTGGAAGGCGAGGGAGGGCGTCGCAGGGGGTCTCACCCTCTGTGACGGACCTCTCAAAGTGTTGGGGGTCAACTTCCTTTCGGATGGTGCCGCCCGTTTGAACTGGGAGGAGCGGTTGGCGATCGCCAGGCGGAAGATCGGACTGTGGAAGTCCAGGTCCCTGTCCTTCCAAGGTAAGGTCTTAGCCTTAAAAGTGGATATTCTTCCCACCCTGCTCTACCTTGCACATGTGTACCCTTTGCCCCGCTTCATGCGCAGAGGCCTGACGAAGGACGTTTTTAACCTCGTCTGGGGGGGCAGGTATGAGTACGTGCGTAGGGAAGTGATGTATCTCGGAAAGGACAGTGGGGGGAGGGATGTTATTGATTTTCCTCTCAAGCTTGACTGCCTGTTCTTCTCGCAGCTCTGCGCGCGCCTGGCAGCTCCCCTCGAGCACCCCCATCAGCACTTTGTGCGTCTGTGGCTGGCTCTCCCCATGAGACGTCTGGTGGCGTCGTGGACCAACCTCGGCCCCAAGGCTGAGACCCTGCCGGCCCACTACAGCCACGCTGTCAAGTGGAGTAAGTCTTTTCCGGCAGGTGTCAAGACAGAGGCCTTGACCAAGCATAGAGCGCTTTACAGGGCTTTGCTTGGTCATAGGGATACTCGGGCCATGCTGGGCCTGGAGGAAGGCACATGGGCGAGAATCCAGCCTAAGGGTTTGGATCACAGGCTGCAGGACCTGAACTGGCAGTGCCTTCATGGTAAGCTGCCAGTCAGGGACGTCTTACATAGGCATAAGCTGACCAGACACCCCCGCTGCCCGAGGCCCGAGTGCAGCGAGGATGAGACCATCAGGCACGTGTTTTGGGACTGTGGGCATGCACAGAGAGTTTGGGGGTTGGTAGCGGGCCTGTGTGGACGTGTGGACCCGCAGCCCGGTCTGACCTACGACAAGGTGTTGAAGGGGTGGGACCCCAAGCTCCATAACCCCTTCGGCCCCTGGATGTGGCTGCTGGTCAGCATTACCAAGCGAGAGCTGTGGAATGCCAGGACCGCGCTCATCCGCAGAGGGGTTCATCTGGAGGCACAAGGGGTATTCCGTAAAATCCGGGCCGACTTGGGTTTCAGGATGGAGACTGACGTCATCCAGCGGGGCTATCACGAGGCCAAGGAGAGGTGGAAGGGCCTCTTTTGGCTTTAGCCCCGTGTTGTTTAGGTGGTGACGCTCCATTCTACAGGGTGGACATGACGCACCTTTCTGGAGCACACAGAAGGTACTTTGGGTTTTAGGTAAGTGTGCTTGGTTTTTGTGCGTGTGTTGTATTTCAAATATTTATTTATTTATTTTTTAAAATAATTGCATGTACAGAACTTATTGTGCACTACTGGTTGATCACTTTTAGCACGTGTTTATTAATATTAACATTATTTATTAACATTTTAACTTGTTTGATGTGCTTTGTGTTTGTGATTAACCGTATTTTATGCCCGAAGTCACAGATTTTATGTGTGTGAGGATGGTATATAACCCTGTTTTAACCCGACCCTTGTGTTTGAAGTTTGAGGTCTGCGGGTCTGTTCCTCTTTTAAGGTTTTAACTTTTTAATGACTTGCATTTGAGGTGACATTTTATTTGTATAAATGGCCATATCAATGTAATTAAAGGTTATTTGTTTGTAATTTTAATTGTTGATTGTATTGTTTATATATAGTTCTGCATATTTTGCTTGTTTAATTCTATTTTAATATATATTATTAACGTTTGGTTGTACAGGCATTGATGTGTATAACTTGGAAAATTTCAACCTTTTACATTGATGTTATGTTGCTTTATGATGAGTACTGTTTTTGCAGGAAGAGGTTGTTTTAATATTCCGTGTTGACAATGCCATGTTTTAAAAGTGTGGTTTTTATTCAATGTCTTAAATTGTTTGTGTTAATGTGTGTGCAGAACTGTTAAATAAAGTATTGGAAAAAAAAAAAAAAAAAAAATATCTGTTCTTATCAGTTTAATATCTGATACGTCCCCCATGGAGGGGACCACATATTAAACGGATTTTTGGAACAGGGAGCCGGAAGTGGGGCTTGCCCCGTCCGCTCCACGCATCGACCCGGTATTGCAGTGCTTCCGGGAATGGTGCACCTCTACTGCCCCCTGTTGTCGAAAGGCAGAACTGACTGACTGACTGACTGACTGACTGACTGAGTGCTGTGAGGGGGGGGGCCCTGTCTGTGCGTGGCCCCCGTTTCCCGCCGTTTTTCTTTTTTTTTTTTTTTTTTTTTTTTTTTTTTTTAAAGGAAGGTGACACACTGTTTGTGCGGTGGACAGCTGCGCTGAGGTAAGGCATGATGTCATCTTTGCCTTTTGAATTTCCCCTCATGTTTGTTAAAATGATTGCTGTCTTTTGAGAGGACAGGAGGACAGGGAGGAGTCGGGGCCCCGAGGACGGCGGCTGCGACGCCCCTGGGCATTCTACTCCGAGCGGGGGCGTCACGCAGGCCCGGCTAACGGCGACGGGCTTGGCGGCGGCCCCATATCGACTCGGGTCTCTCTTCATCCCGTATAAATCTTTCGCCTTTTACTAAAGATTTCCGTGGAGAGGGATAGCGATGAGTTCATGGTATTTTTGGAGGCTCTGCCCAAGCAGAGCTGCACTGCTGCTGTCAAAGGAAGACTGGGCCCGGCTTAGCGGCTGGCGTTAGGTGCCCGGTGGCGCGGCTGTGGTCTCCCTGGATCACGCGTGGACTCGCCGGGCGACACCTGCCAGAGGGGCTGGTGAGGGCTGAGCCGCGCCAGCTCCGTCGGCATCCCGCATGCCGGCGCCCGGCGGGGCGCAATTTGTGGGTATCGCTTCTCGGCCTTTTGGCTAAGATCAAGTTTTTTAAAACTTTTGGCGTTTTTTCTTAGCCGTTTTACCCGTCGTGTTTTTTAGTTTAGCGGATACCAAGGGGATCCTAATGCGTGCCCAGCAGGTGGCCTGACCGCCGCTGCCACGGGGTGAACCTTGGTATCCTGTTTTAGTGTTTTTCAGCCCTTGTTTGTTTTTATTCACTTTTATTATTTTATTTTTTAGTCTAGTTTTTAGCTCAGCTCGTCTTGGATTACGGCGGAAGGACCTCTGGAACACTGCGCCTTGCTCCACTCCGAGTGGGACGGCTGATGCCGGAGCACCCCAGCTGGAGGATGGCAGCTACGGCTCCCAGGACGGCAGTGACGGCCCCAGCGGCGGCTCCAGTGGCCGGGACGACCCCCTCCTCCGGACCGGGTCCGATGGTAGGTGGCGGTCTGCTTAACACGGCCCGGTTCCGTTGGAGGAACCTGGATGGAGAGGCCCAGTTTCACGACAGGGTCTTCTTCATCCGGGAGGTTGTCTTTGGTGTGCTGGGCTTTAAGCTGGAGGACCTGATCTGCGTCCAGAGGAACCATCCCCAGAGGTTTCTGGATGTTACCTTGGCCTCTGAGGAGGCATACCGGAGGGTGCTGGAGCAGAGCAAGTCCGACCACCCGCTCTTGAATATGTACTCGGTTGAGCCCTTGTGGTTTACGGACAAGCGGGTGGTAACGGTGCATGTGTTCAATCCTTACGTGTCGGCGGAGGCCGTCTGCCATTTCCTCACTAAACACGTTGAGGTTTTACCAGGACACAGAGACGTCCGGGACGAGCTGGGTGTGTGGAATGGGCGCCGCCAGTTTCAGGTGCGACTGCGGCCGGATGGAAAGGGGGGATATCTTCATCCCCCAGCCTACTTTTCCATCGGGCCCAACAGGGGGTACCTGTTCTACACTGGTCAGCCTACCTTCTGCCGGTCGTGCCAGGGCCAGGGACACAAGGCGGAGGACTGCCCGGACCTTAAGTGCCGTAACTGCCTTGAGCCCGGGCACATGGCTAAGGACTGTAAGGGCCCCCAACGTTGCCGCCACTGTAGCAGCGAGGAGCACCTGGCCCGTGTCTGCCCCCAGCGCTCCTATGCGGGCGTTCTGGCGGGTGGTGGGCAGGTGAGGCGGGTGCCGGACCGGGAGCTGCTCCCTGCCCCAAAGCCAGGGGGGCCTCAGGAGAGGTCAGTGGGGGCCCAGGAAGAAGTGGCCAGGTCCCCAGTGAAGACCCCGTTGGGGGCTGAGGGGCCCCGGGCTCAGGCTGGGCAGTCCCCGCAGGCCCGGGCCGGGGTCACCAAAAGGAAGAAGAAGGGTGACCCCAAGGACAAAACTAAGAAGACGAGGAAGGAAGCAGAGGAGGCAACAGGTACCCCCAAGGAGGCGGCGCCCCCAGCTGAGGCCCCTGTACAGGTCGTATCGCCCCCCGCCCCCAAAACAGAAGATATAAGTTGGAATTTGTCAATGTTGTCCCCAGCCCTTCCCCAGGAGGACATTACCTTTTCGGGCCTGGAGGTTTCACCAAACGACCAGGCCTACCTGGAGGACTCCATGCTGGGGAAAATTCTGGGCATGAGTGGGGAGGGGGAACAGGGGTCTTAATAGCTGGTTTTAGGGTTTATAGTTTTTAAAAATTTTTATGGTTTTAATGTCTTATTGTTTTATTCTTCTTTTAATCCCCCCATGGCTGGTTTTAAAATTTTTACTGTTAACGTCAGAGGGTTGAGGAACCCAGTCAAAAGGGCCGCGGTCTTTGATGAACTGACATCCTCCCCTTTCAATCTCTGTTTCTTGCAGGAAGTCCACCTCAGGGACCAGCGGGACGTGGCTCTTTTCTCACAAGCGTGGAAGAGGGGTAAGTCCTGCTGGAGCGTTGGTGGTGTCCATTCTTCAGGCGTCGGCATCCTTTTTGGTGACCGGGCCTTTGAGAATGTGAGTACCTTCACTGTAGTGCAGGGAAGGGTTTTGGGAGTGGACGCCACCTGGAGAGGTCAGCACATCCGGGCGATGTGCGTTTACGCTCCAGTGGAGGCCTCGTCCCGCATTGCGCTTTTTGAGGAGCTGGCCCAGTTTTGTGTCACTAATAGACACATAATTTTAGGAGGGGACTTCAATACTTTTTTAGAAGGGAAAGGGGATGTCAGCACTAAACATTTTAGGAATTTGATCCGCAGCCTCAACCTCTCTGATGGTTTTAAAACGTGCAACCCCACAGATCCGGGCCATACCTGGCACAACAGTCGTGGGGCCAGCAGCCGTATTGATTATATTTTAGCTTCGCCCTCTGTTGTTTTTAGGAAGGTTTTGAGGTCTCCACGGTGGTACTCGGACCATACATCGGTCGAGGCCACAGTTTCCATTGACGCCCCTACCTTCGGGAGGGGCTATTGGAAGCTGAACGTGGAGATCTTAGAAGAGAGAGACTTTAGGTCTCTCTTCCTGGATCATTTTACTGCGTGGCGGGGCTGTAAGGCAGCCTACGTCTCCACGGCCGCATGGTGGGAGAGCGTAAAAGAGAGGGTTAGAGCTCTAGCTATCCACTATTGCGGCCAGCGTAAAGCTAAAAGGCTTTACGAAATCCAACGGCTAGAGACCAGGCTGCAGAGGGAGTATGCCCGCCACAACAACGGAGGGGCTTTTAACTTTGAGGAGGTGCAGGCAGCCAAAGCTAAGCTGAGGGGCCTGCACGAGCAATCGGCTGCGGCCTCCTTGTTTTGGGCCAGGGCTTTGGAAAGGGAGGAGAATGAGAAATGTACAGCCTTCTTCTTTAATAAGGTGAAACTGGCCCGTGAGGAAAAGTGTTTCACTGCCCTCCGGGACCAAGGAGGCAACCTGGTCTCCGATTCGGCCCGGATGCTGGAGGTTGCTAAATGTTTTTACGGTGACCTTTTTAAGAAAAGGGAGACCGAACCTGAGCTAGGGGAGCAGTTTTTATCTAAACTCAAACCTAGTCTTCCCAGTGAGGCAAGGGACAGCTTAGATGCCCCCTTCACTCTAGCCGAGCTGACTGAGGTGCTAGGCAAAATGAACCGGCGCAAAGTTCCTGGTCTCGATGGACTCCCCGTGGAATTC
Organism: Paramormyrops kingsleyae; assembly: GCF_048594095.1. Classification (NCBI taxonomy): domain Eukaryota; kingdom Metazoa; phylum Chordata; class Actinopteri; order Osteoglossiformes; family Mormyridae; genus Paramormyrops; species Paramormyrops kingsleyae. Next base: position 2,971,435 of record NC_132814.1, read on the forward strand.
TATTCCACGTTTTGGGAAGTCCTCGGGCCGGAGCTGCTAGAAGTGGCTGAGGACGTGCAGCGTCAGGGCATGCTCACCAAGAGCATGCGGTCAGGGGTCTTGTCTTTGTTGTACAAGAAGGGCGATCGTGCCGAACTTGGCAACTGGAGACCCCTGACAATGCTTTGCGTAGATGCAAAGATCATAGCAAAGACCCTAACTGAGCGCCTAAAAAAGGCCATGACCCACCTGGTCCATAGTGACCAGACTTGCGGGGTCCCGGGTCGATCTGCGACTTGGAATTTACATTTAATTCGGGACGCGATCGCCTGGGCTGAGGACAGGAATGTCCCTCTGGCACTCGTTAGCTTGGACCAGGAGAAGGCGTTTGACCGAGTGGACCACTGCTTCCTGTTTGGGGTATTGAGCAGGCTAGGTTTTGGGCCTAAGTTCTTGGGATGGGTTCATGCGCTTTATACTGAGGTTGGTAGCCATGTGTCGATTAATGGTTCCCTCAGTGATTGGGTTCCCCAGTCAAGTGGAGTGAGGCAGGGTTGCCCTCTCTCCCCCCTCCTCTACGCTCTATATATAGTGCCGTTGGCGAGCGCCATCCGTGCCCATCCAGGTATCAACGGCCTGATCCTGCCAGGGAGTGGGGGCCTGACGGTAAAGCTGGCCCAGTACGCAGACGATACCACTCTGTTTGTGTGCTCGGACCATGCGCTCGGTCACGCCCTGGGCTTGGTGCAGGCGTTCGGGAAGGCCTCCGGGGCTGCACTTAACCTGAGCAAGTCGGTGGTCAAGTACTTTGGCAGCTGGAAGGCGAGAGAGGACGTCCCGGGGGGGCTCACTCTCTGCGGCGGCCCTCTCAAGGTGTTGGGGGTTAACTTTCTTTCGAAAGGTGCTGCCCGGGTAAACTGGGAAGAGCGTTTGACGATCGCCAGGCGGAAGATGGGGATGTGGAAGGCCAGGTCCCTGTCCTTCCTGGGTAAGGTTCTCGCCTTGAAGGTTGATATCCTTCCCACCCTCCTCTACCTCGCCCATGTGTTCCCCATGCCCCGCTTCATGCGGAGAGGCTTAACTAAGGATGTGTTTAACCTTGTTTGGGGCGGCAGGTATGAGTATGTGAGGAGGGAAGTGATGTACCTTGGAAAGGACAGTGGGGGGAGGGATGTTCCTGACTTCCCTCTCAAGCTTGACTGCCTGTTCTTCTCCCAGATCTGTGCACGTCTGGTGGCTCCCCTAGAACACCCCCACCAGTATTTTGTTCACTTGTGGCTGGCCCTGCCCATGAGACGTCTGTTGACGTCGTGGTCCAACGCCGGGCCCAAGGCGGAGACGCTGCCGACCCACTATCACCATGCTATTAAGTGGAGTAAGTCTCTTCCGGCAGGTCTCCCCCCAGGGACCCTCACCAGGCACCGAGCCCTGTATCGGGCTGTGCTGGTGAAGAGGGGAACCCGTGCTGTGCTGGGCCTGGAGAAGGACACCTGGACCAGGATCCAGCCCAAGGGGTTGGATAACCGGCTGCAGGACCTGAACTGGCAGTGTGTGCATGGTAAGCTGCCGGTCAGGGATGTACTGTACAGGCACAAGCTGACCAGACACTCAGGCTGCCCACGTCCCGAGTGCTCAGAGGAGGAGACCCTCAGGCACGCCTTTTGGGACTGTGGGTATGCCAGGGAGGTCTGGAGATCAGTGCAAGGCCTGTGCAGGAAACTAGACCCGCAGTTTGTGTTGTCCTACGATAAGGTGATGATGGGGTGGCCCCAAGGTCCTCAGACTCCCTTCCCGCCCCGGATGTGGCTGCTGATCAGCATGACCAAACGTGAACTTTGGAATGCAAGGTCGGCACTCATCCATAAAGGGGCAGATTTGAGGGCCTGGGGATTATATCGAAAGATTGTGGCGGACTTGGATTTCAGGATGGAGCGGGACATCATCCAGTGGGGCTATCACGAGGCCAAGGAAAGGTGGAAGGGCCTTCTGCGGCCATAGCCCCACTAACATCTTGGTGAGTACGAGCTCCATCCAGGAAGGTCGGTGTGGCACGTGAGTTGTGAACGCACGCACCTTATACTGTGCCTTTCTTGGTGGTGCGTTAATGTTTTTTTTTTCAGTGTCACACCATAAAGTTCACAAGGATCGGAAACCCTTTGCAATGGGATTTTAAGCCTGGGGGTGATTTTGAAAATAACCACTGACACTCAATGGTTTTTGATTAATATTTGCTTATTTATTGAATGTCTGGTGTGGTTTATGTATTTTATATTTAAATTTTAAACTCTGATATGGGCTGAATTTTAAAATGTCTTGTTTGAAATCCTCTTAAGGAGATTATAATTGTAATATTTTATTGATTGAAATAAAAATTGTAATTGAATTTGAAATAGCCGGAATGATGAGTGAAGGTTGGCCGAGTTGATGAAGCGACGGGTATCCAACTCTGACTGGTACGAAAAAAAAAAAAAAAAAAAATCTGTTCTTATCAGCGCTTTTTGGAGGGATTTTTTACTGCCAGGTTTTTTAGAGGAGGCAACAGCGAACCTAAAGCGTGACCAGCAGGTGGCTTGACCGCCGCTGCCACGGGGCTAGCTGTTGTCTCCTTTTAGCGTGTTTTTTATTTTGGGTAGCCCTTGCAAGCCTAACGTGCAGGTTCGGGTGGCTTGACCGCCGTTCCCGCAGGGTGAGCTTGGGGTTTTATTTCCAGCTTTTATTAGTTTAGGCACCCAGCTAGGACACGTCGACTCCCTGCCCGGCTCCCGAGGACTCTCTTACCCACCATCGCCAGGATGTCCGGGAGCCCACACAGGACCGTCGTAGTCATCCGGCATACAGCAGCCTTCAAGTGGACTCACCAGGAGGAACCGGAGAGTTTCCCGGAGAGACTGACCTTCATCCGGGAGGTGCTCTTCGGCCTCCTGGGACTCACTATGGAAGACATCATCTGTGTGCAGCGCAACCAGTCTTCAGCCTTCTTCTATGTGACTTGCACTACGGAAGAGGGCTACAAGAAGATGTTGACTGCATGCAGCCGCTTGGAGGAAGAGCTTCGCCGGATGTACTATGACGTGGAGCCACTGTGGAAGCTGGACCGGAGAGTGATCACCGTCCATGTCTTGGACCCCTTTGTTCCAGCTGAAGCGGTGGCTGCCTTCCTGGGCAGGTTTGTCGACGTGGTCCCTGGGCACAGGGACGTGAGAGACCAGCTGGGTGTCTGGTCTGGGCGCAGGCAGTTCCGGGTGTGCCTGCGCCCCGACGCTAGCTCCCCTGACGGGTATAGCCACCCACCTGCTCATTTTATGATAGGTCGTTGCAAGGGCTACCTTTTTTACTCCGGGCAACCCTCCTCCTGCCGCTTGTGCCACGGCCTGGGCCACACCGCGGACTCCTGTACCACCATGAAGTGCTGGAGATGCCTGGACATCGGTCACTTGGCGAAGGACTGCAAGGGTCCCCTCCGGTGTAACCTGTGCAGAGGTGAGGACCATCTGGCTCGGAGCTGCCCTCAGCGCAAACCGTCCTGGGCCGACGCCGTTACCCGGGGCTCGGCTGTGGACGGGGCCCGACAGCAGGCACTGCCGGGCTGCGCTGAGATGCACGGGGGAGCCGAGAGGGGAGCTGAGAACACCGAGGATCAGCCCTTCGCCAGTGCCGATGAGGAGTCCATGGCCTCCAGTGCTTCTGTGGAGTCCCCAGGTAAGGGTCCATTGGCCGTGGCTGAAAAGCGCGCAACCTCTCCCTCCAGGTTTGTCCAAAGCAGGAGGAGGAAGAAGGCCCGGAGGAACGAGGACACTGCTTTAGGCCGAGAAGCGATTTCCCCTTTTGAACAGATGGACTTACTAAGTGTTCTGGTCTCCCCACTTGAGAGACGGTCTTATCCAGTGCAGCAGGACATTGCAAATGAACGTTCTTTTTTAGCCACTGTTGAGTCCGGGGGAGACCTTAGTTTTAATGGGGATATGTCTGAGGATGATAATGTTTTACCTTTTTAAAGATTTTAGGATTTCTGCTATATTTATGGATTTAATACTGTTTTAATGTGTGTTGTAATGTTTTGAGTAGTTTCATATTTAAAGATTTGTATGTTATAAGGTGTCTTGTATTATTATGGTAGTAATATGTTTTTGTTAATTATAGTGTTGGATTAAGTTTGTGGGTATAAATGGGTTTTGATATGTGCTATTTTGATTAGTATTGATGTGGGTTTGTTTTAGTTAGTATGTGGCAAATGTTGGGTTTTTATAGTTTTATGTGTTGTTCTTAGATTGTAAGCAGAAATGTTGAATAAAGATGAATTAAAAAAAAAAAAAATCTGTTCTTATCAGTTTAATATCTGATACGTCCCCCATGGAGGGGACCACATATTAAACGGATTTTTGGAACAGGGAGCCGGAAGTGGGGCTTGCCCCGTCCGCTCCACGCATCGACCCGGTATTGCAGTGCTTCCGGGAATGGTGCACCTCTACTGCCCCCTGTTGTCGAAAGGCAGAACTGACTGACTGACTGACTGACTGAGTGAGTGAGTGAGTGAGTGAGTGACTAATAGACTGAGTGCTGTGAGGGGGGGGGCCCTGTCTGTGCGTGGCCCCCGTTTCCCGACGTTTTTCTTTTTTTTTTTTTTTTTTTTTTAAAGGAAGGTGACACACTGTTTGTGCGGTGGACAGCTGCGCTGAGGTAAGGCATGATGTCATCTTTGCCTTTTGAATTTCCCCTCATGTTTGTTAAAATGATTGCTGTCTTTTGAGAGGACAGGAGGACAGGGAGGAGTCGGGGCCCCGAGGACGGCGGCTGCGACACCCCTGGGCATTCTACTCCGAGCGGGGGCGTCACGCAGGCCCGGCTAACGGCGACCGGCTTGGCGGCGGCCCCATATCGACTCGGGTCTCTCTTCATCCCGTATAAATCTTTCGCCTTTTACTAAAGATTTCCGTGGAGAGGGATAGCGATGAGTTCATGGTATTTTTGGAGGCTCTGTCCAAGCAGAGCTGCACTGCTGCTGTCAAAGGAAGACTGGGCCCGGCTTAGCGGCTGGCGTTAGGTGCCCGGTGGCGCGGCTGTGGTCTCCCTGGATCACGCGTGGACTCGCCGGGCGACACCTGCCAGAGGGGCTGGTGAGGGCTGAGCCGCGCCAGCTCCGTCGGCATCCCGCATGCCGGCGCCCGGCGGGGCGCAATTTGTGGGTATCGCTTCTCGGCCTTTTGGCTAAGATCAAGTGGATTTTACGCTCTTTTTATCGCTTTTAACGGACTGCGTCGGGTTTTTTAGAGGAAGGCACGGTGACCCTAATGCGTGACCAGTAGGTGGCTTGACCGCCGCTGCCACGGGGCGACCCGTGCCTTCCTTTTAGCCTTTTATCCCTGCTTTTATTTTCGTTTTTATTAGGCTGGGGATCCCGCAGTGGCTGGTGGCTTGTCCGCCGCCCTGCTGGGGGAACTGGTGTTTTTATTTCTTAGCTGCTTTTATAGTTTAGTGTTCCTCGGCTCATCCCGGATCGGCGGACGGCGGCCGGACCACGGCGGACGTCGGGACCACGGCGGCAGGAGGACTCTGCTCCAGGGACGTCGTCGGTGGACCTTCCCGGATGGCGACGGCCGGCGGTGCTGCGAGGAAGCCCTTCAGCGGGCCGTGGCTGGTAGCAGGCGGTGGCCTGCGTAATACCGCCCGGTTCTGCTGGAGGGCCGAAGGGGAGGTGGGCACCTTCCCTGACCGCCTGGCCTTCATCCGGGAGGTGGCCTTCGGGGAGCTGGGCCTCCGCATGGAGGACATCCTCTGTGTGCAGCGGAATGGACCTCACCAGTTCTTCGAGGTCACCCTGTCCACCAAGAGAGAGCTACACCAAGGTCCTGGAGCGGAGCAAGGAGAGGGCCCAGCACCCTCTCCTGGGACGATACACCGTTGAGCCGCTGTGGTGGCCCGACAAGCGGGTAATTACGGTACATTGTTTTAACCCGCATGTGTCCGGCGAAGCCGTCCGCCAGTTCTTGAACAAGTATGTGGACCTCCTTCCTGGCCACAAGGACATCCGGGATGAGCTGGGGATCTGGACTGGTCGACGCCAGTTCCAGGCCCGCCTGCGCCCGGACGCTAATGGGGCGGGCGGTTTTAGTCATCCCCCAGCCTATTTTAATCTACAGGGCAATAAGGCTTACTTGTTTTATTCCGGACAGCCTCCCTTCTGCCGACAGTGTCACACCTTTGGACATACTCTGGAGGGATGCGCCAACCTGCGCTGCCGCAACTGCCTGGAGCCGGGGCACATGGCCAGGGACTGCAAGGGCCCCCGTCGCTGCATCCACTGCAACGGTGAGGACCATCTGGCTCGTTCCTGCCCCCAACGGAAAACGTCATACGCCGACGCTCTGTTAGGCAGCAGAGCTGTCGGCAAGGAGAGTGGTGGGGGAGCGCAAGCCCCCACGTCCGGGCAGGAACAGTCGGCGGCGGGGGCAGGAGGAGATGCCCTGGCCGAGGTGGAGGAGGCCCCAGCGACAGCGACTGCAATGCAGGAGGGGTCTCCAGTCCTGGCTCCAGGTGTCAGCAGCAGGAGGAGAAAGAGCGGCGCATCCCCCCGGAGGAGGAAGAAGAGCAGAAGGGAGGCACAACCTGACGCATCCAGCCCTCCGGCTGCCACCTTGCCAGCAGTGGCGGCCGGGGACCAAGGCCGAGAGAGTCCCCCCTCCCCGACATTGGGGGCCCCCCATCTGGTGTGGGACTTGGGACAGTCCCCTGCGCCCCCCCAGGAGTACAGTAGTGTGCAGGACAAAGCAAATGAACAGGAGTACCTGGGGGGGCTGGAACTGGGGGGCCTTTTGGGTTTGACTGAGGAGGGGGGGCAGTAATGCGGTATTGTTTTTAATGGCTGGCTTTTATTATTTTAGTGTGTTGTTTGTAATTGTATTTTACCTTTTTAACATTTCATGGCCAATTTTAATATTGTCACCTTGAATGTCAGGGGTTTGAGGAACGTTTTAAAGCGCACATCTGTTTTTAATCAGCTGGCATCTTCTCCCTTCAGCATTTGTTTTCTGCAGGAAGTCTACCTCCGGGACCAGCGGGACGAGGCTCTCTTTTCACGACAATGGAAGAGGGGTAGATCCTACTGGAGCGTAGGTGGTGTCCACTCCTCAGGCGTCGGGATCCTTTTTGGCGACCGCGCCTTTGAAGAAGTAAGATCGTTTACCGTTCTTCAAGGTAGGGTTTTGGGGGTGGACGCCACATGGAGGGGACAGCGCCTCCGGGCCATATGTGTCTACGCTCCAGTGGAGGCCTCGTCCCGTATAACTCTCTTTGAAGAGTTGTCCCCGTTCTGTGTCACAGATCGACACTTGATTTTAGGAGGGGACTTTAACATCTCGTTGGAGGGTAGACAGGATGTCAGCTCTGGGCACTTTCGCCATTTTTAAGACATGCAACCCCAGCATGCCGGGCTTCACCTGGCATAATAGTCGCGGAGCCAGCAGTCGCATCGACTACATTTTAGCCTCACCCCCCGTTGTTTTTAAAAAGGTGTCCCTCTTCCCACAGTGGCCCACTGACCACTTGGCAGTGGAGGCCACTGTTTCCATAGACGCCCCTGTATATGGGGGCGGCTATTGGAAAATGAACCTGCAGATCCTGGAGGAGAGCGATTTTAGACACCTTTTTTTAGATCACTTCTCCGAGTGGCAGAAGGACAAGCCTACCTTCCCCTCCGTGGCCGAATGGTGGGAGAGTGTGAAGGACAGGATCCGAACCTTCTCCATGCAGTACAGCAAGCAGCGCAGGATGGAGAAGAAATTCTCCATTCTGCAGCTGGAGAGCAGGTTGCGGGATGAATACGCCGCTCACAACAATGGGGGCACTATCGATCACGAGCGGCTGCTAGGCATAAAGGGTGAGCTGAGGCGCCTGCATGAACAGGCTGCCTCGGCCCTAATGCTCCGCGACAAAATGTGTCTTGTGGAAAATAATGAAAAGTGCAATGTCCTTTTTTTTCCAGAGAGCCAGGGAAGCCCGGGAGGAGAAGAGCTTTGTCTCTCTCCGTGCCTCAAACAGCAATATGGTAACTACAACATCAGACATGCTGGAGGTTGCAAAATTGTTTTATCACAATCTTTTTAAGGTTAGGGACACGGACCCGGTTGCAGGGGAGTGGTTCCTAGACAACATCTCACCTTGTCTTCCCAGTGACATTCGTGACGGCTTAGAAGCCCCCATCACCTTGGCCGAGCTGACCGCAGTGCTTGGCAAGATGAACCGCCGCAAGGTACCGGGCCTTGATGGACTCCCGGTGGAATTTTATTCCACCTTTTGGGATGTCCTCGGGCCGGAATTACTGCAGGTTGTAGAGGACGTTCAGCGCCGTGGTTTGCTCACTAGGAGCATGAGGTCAGGGGTTCTTTCTCTGTTGCACAAGAAGGGTGATCGTGCCGACCTTGGCAACTGGAGGCCCCTGACCATGCTTTGTGTAGACACAAAGCTTATCGCAAAGACCCTTACCGAACGCCTGAAGAAGGCCATGGCTCATCTGGTTTACAGCGATCAGACGTGTGGAGTACCGGGTCGATCGGCGACGTGGAATCTCCATCTCATCCGCGACGCCATCGCCTGGGTGGAGGACAGGAACCTCCCTCTCCTGCTGGTCAGCTTGGACCAGGAGAAAGCCTTCGACCGGGTAGATCACCGCTTCCTGTTTCAAGTATTGGGTAAGTTTGGCTTTGGACCCAATTACCTGGGGTGGTTACACACTTTGTATAACGAAGTTGGGAGCCATGTTGTTATCAATGGCTTCCTTAGTGATTTGGTGCCCCAGCTGAGTGGAGTGAGGCAGGGATGTCCCCTCTCCCCCCTCCTCTACGCGCTCTATATAGAGCCACTGGCGTGCGCCATTCGCGCCCACCCCGGGGTCGATGGCCTTCTTATCCCAGGAAGTCGGGGGAAAACTGTTAAACTGACCCAGTACGCAGACGACACCACCCTTTTCGTCTGCTCTGATCAGTCTCTCGGTCATGCCATGAGCCTTGTTCATGCGTTCGGTAGGGCCTCCGGCGCGACGATCAACCTCAGTAAGTCGGTGGCCAAGTATTTCGGCAGCTGGAAGGCGAGGGAGGACGTCGCAGGGGGTCTCACCCTCTGTGACGGACCTCTCAAAGTGTTGGGGGTCAACTTCCTCTCGGATGGTGCCACCCGTTTCAACTGGGAGGAGCGGTTGGCGATCGCCAGGCGGAAGATCGGACTGTGGAAGTCCAGGTCCCTGTCCTTCCAAGGTAAGGTTTTAGCCTTAAAAGTGGATATTCTTCCCACCCTGCTCTACCTTGCACATGTGTACCCTTTGCCCCGCTTCATGCGCAGAGGCCTGACGAAGGACGTTTTTAACCTCGTCTGGGGGGGCAGGTATGAGTACGTGCGTAGGGAAGTGATGTATCTCGGAAAGGACAGTGGGGGGAGGGATGTTATTGACTTTCCTCTCAAGCTTGACTGCCTGTTCTTCTCGCAGCTCTGCACGCGCCTGGCAGCTCCCCTCGAGCACCCCCATCAGCACTTTGTGCGTCTGTGGCTGGCTCTCCCCATGAGACGCCTGGTGGCGTCGTGGACCAACCTCGGCCCCAAGGCTGAGACCCTGCCGGCCCACTACAGCCACGCTGTCAAGTGGAGTAAGTTTATTCCGGCAGGTGTCCAGGAAGTTTTAGTTTTAATGGGGATATTTCTGAGGATGATAATGTTTTACCTTTTTAAAGATTTTAGGATTTCTGCTATATTTATGGATTTAATACTGTTTTAATGTGTGTTGTAATGTTTTGAGTAGTTTCATATTTTAAGATTTGTATGTTATAAGGTGTCTTGTATTATTATGGTAGTAATATGTTTTTGTTAATTATAGTGTTGGATTAAGTTTGTGGGTATAAATGGGTTTTGATATGTGCTATTTTGATTAGTATTGATGTGGGTTTGGTTTAGTTAGTATGTGGAAAATGTTGGGTTTTTATAGTTTTATGTGTTGTTCTTAGATTGTAAGCAGAAATGTTGAATAAAGATGAATTAAAAAAAAAAAAAAATCTGTTCTTATCAGTTTAATATCTGATACGTCCCCCATGGAGGGGACCACATATTAAACGGATTTTTGGAACAGGGAGCCGGAAGTGGGGCTTGCCCCGTCCGCTCCACGCATCGACCCGGTATTGCAGTGCTTCCGGGAATGGTGCACCTCTACTGCCCCCTGTTGTCGAAAGGCAGAACTGACTGACTGAGTGAGTGAGTGAGTGAGTGACTAATAGACTGAGTGCTGTGAGGGGGGGGGCCCTGTCTGTGCGTGGCCCCCGTTTCCCGCCGTTTTTCTTTTTTTTTTTTTTTAAAGGAAGGTGACACACTGTTTGTGCGGTGGACAGCTGCGCTGAGGTAAGGCATGATGTCATCTTTGCCTTTTGAATTTTCCCTCATGTTTGTTAAAATGAGCACCCCCATCAGCACTTTGTGCGTCTGTGGCTGGCTCTCCCCATGAGACGCCTGGTGGCGTCGTGGACCAACCTCGGCCCCAAGGCTGAGACCCTGCCGGCCCACTACAGCCACGCTGTCAAGTGGAGTAAGTTTATTCCGGCAGGTGTCAAGACAGAGGCCTTGACCAAGCATAGAGCGCTTTACAGGGCTTTGCTTGGTCAGAGGGATACTCGGGCCATGTTGGGACTGGAGGAAGGCACATGGGCGAGAATCCAGCCTAAGGGTTTGGATCACAGGCTGCAGGACCTGAACTGGCAGTGCCTTCATGGTAAGCTGCCAGTCAGGGACGTCTTACATAGGCATAAGCTGACCACACACCCCCGCTGCCCCAGGCCCGAGTGCAGCGAGGTTGAGACCATCAGGCACGTGTTTTGGGACTGTGGGCATGCACAGAGAGTTTGGGGGTTGGTAGCGGGCCTGTGTGGACGTGTGGACCCACAGCCCGGTCTGACCTACGACAAGGTGTTGAAGGGGTGGGACCCCAACCTCCATAACCCCTTCGGCCCCTGGATGTGGCTGCTGGTCAGCATTACCAAGCGAGAGCTGTGGAATGCCAGGACCGTGCTCATCCGCAGAGGGGTTCATCTGGAGGCACAAGGGGTATTCCGTAAAATCCGGGCCGACTTGGGTTTCAGGATGGAGACTGACGTCATCCAGCGGGGCTACCACGAGGCCAAGGAGAAGTGGAAGGGCCTCTTTTGGCTTTAGCTCCGTGTTGTTTAGGTGGTGACGCTCCATTCTACAGGGTGGACGTGACGCACCTCTCTGGAGCACACAGAAGGTACTTTGGGTTTTAGGTGAGTGTGCTTTGTTTTTTGTGCGTGTGTTGTGCGTGTGTTGTATTTGAAATATTTTAACCCCTTGGGGCCGGCGATCCCGCCGGCGGGATCTGACAGAAATTTCGCAAAACCGTTTAAATAACTCCGCGAGTTTTTGTCATATACACATTTTAAAAATACTCTCACAAACCTTGGACGGTCTACTTTTCAAATATATATAGGTAGAAACTAAATATATTTTTACAGCTTCGTGATATGAATTGAAAGAACAAGAGTGACTGACTTAAGCGTCTGCGTCTCGAAGCGGCTCTGATCGCCCACCCACTTGCAAATCGCGCTATTCGCATGATAATAACATGATAATCCGACAGTTAGTATTGGGTAAAGAAATATGTGAATACGCCCATTGTGACCGAAATAAACAAGAGCACATGTCTGGGTAGTGTTTACACTGATCGGCTACAATATAGCACACGGATACGTCTCTGCCGCTGAAGCTTTGCGCCAGTGTTGCCACTTTCAGCAGCGAAGCTCATACCTGTGTTCATAGCTCAGTGGGCTAAGCCTGTGTGCCTGCAATCACGTGGTCGCCGAATTCAAACGCAGCATATTTAGAACGTGAATAGCGATCTTCCGCTGAGAGCGGTCCTACACGCTCCCGACGCAAGTAAAACAAAGAAAGATGACACGATTTGCTTTTTTGCCTATTTAACCTAATTTTAAAAACTTTAATACTTCTGACAATGGAAGTTTTGAAAAGAAGACAGATAACGGATTTAGTCAGTGTTTTCTTCATGATTCTACATAATGATTTCAGCGAGATATAAACTGAACTACACGAGAAAGAAACGCGGTCGATGATGCCCTCGTCCCCAGAGCGTCAATAATAGTCACTGCATCATATTTATCGCTTTCTATATTTATATAGTCACAGTTTTTCATTTTTCATTCCATCTATCAATAAACTGTGAAAGGGATTTTATTGTTGCTACTTTTCTTGCGTTTCAAACTGCCTTTCCAAAGTGATGGGTGTGGGGTGCAGTGACATTCCAGACTGATGGGCCATTGACAGTATGCAAACTACTACAGGTGTGAGGACACCTATCTCATCAATTTTCATTGTGAAGACTTTGAGAAAAAGAGTGTCACTCCAAAGTTCTAACACTTTAGTAATCAAACCATATAAAATTTCTGAATGTCACTTTCACCTATGTGTAGCCAACCCCTGTGTCTATAAGCTTCAGAGCTCAAAAGTCTTACCTAGAAATGTCTATAATGTGATTTTTTACAATTTCTCAGCATGTCTGAAAATAGGTTTTTGAAAAGTATATGTTTAAAGTTGATTTTAACAAAAAATAGAATAATAACATTCTAAGAGGTCTCAGATTATTGGTGCTGAGTTTGTGCTGAATAAAAGCAAATGTATCACTTTGGGATAAATGTTTTTTAGATAGGTGAAATATTTTAAAATGTCAAGGCATGTCAGACTACCTCGAAAGTGGAAAAAAGGCCTCAGGCCCTAGGGGCCTGCATGTAACTGCATGTACAAACTTACTGAGCACGATTCTGGTTGATCACTTTTAGCACTTAATTATTTATTATTAAAATTAATGGTATTTATTAACATTTTAACCTGTGATGTGCATTTTGTGTGATTAACCAATGTTTATGCCCGAAGTCTTGGATTTTACGTGTTTTAGGATGGTGTATAACCCTGTTTTAGCCCGACCCCTGTGTTTAGGTTTGAGGTCTGCGGGTCTGATCCTTTTTATGGTTTTAACTTTTTAATGGCTTGCATTTGAGGTGACATTTTATTTGTATAAATGGCCATATGAATGTAATTAAAGGGTAAATGTGTGTAATTTTAATTGTTGATTGTATTGCTCTTTTAAGTATTTTATGGTATATAGTTCTGCATATTTTGTTTGTTTAATACTGTTTTAATATGTCATTATTATGATTCTATTGTATTGCCATGGATGTGTATTATGTTAAAATTTCAACCTTTTACATTGTTGTAATGTTTGTTTATGATGTATGCTGGAAAGGTTGTTTTAATATGCTTGAATGACAATGCCAATGTTAAAAGTGTAGGTTTTAACAGAATACAGAATACAAACAACCATAAGAAAAATAACACTCATTACAAGGACATCAAACAACAAACATTATAACATCAGTAATAATAATTATAATTAATAATGTGACAAATAGGTATTATATATATATGTAGCATACACACACGTGATCCTACCCTTATACATGTATTTGGGTAGACCGCAGCTTGCCTCTGGGATCAGGGTGCTTGGAGGGACAGCAGCTTACCTCTGTGGTTGGGCCGGTTGCATGTTTGGGAGCTTACCTCTAGGGCCAGGGTGTTTGGTGGATGGCAGCTTACCTCTGGGATCAAGGCATCTGAGTGGATGAAAGCTTACCTCTATTATCAGGGTGTTTGGGTTTATGTCATCTTAACTCCTGGGTCAAGGCGCTTGGTTGGATGCAGTTGGTTCGATCAGAGCTTTACCTTTGGAATTAGGGCATTTGAGTAAATGACAGCTTAACTCTGTGATGATGGTGTTTGGGTACATGTCAGCTTACCTCTGGGGTCAGAGCGTTTGTGTGTAGGGCAGCTTATCACAGCTAACTCTCAATTAGTTTAACTGAATTTATCCAAAAATTATTATTATTTCTATACCTGACACACAAAATACTGTGACTTACATATAATGTGATATGTTGTTAATGCAACCAGTAATCAGAACAGTGTGACATGTGCTGCACACCAGGGCAATTTCAGAATCCCTAATCAGATCTGTAGTTAACACCAAGTTATGGTAAACCAAGTGACGCCTATATACATGTATGGAAATCACACAATCGGAAAAATAGTTTACCGAAATATTAACAGAGGTATTTCTCACTCACTATCAAACACGATGTAAATTTTCCCTGTAGTAATTAATAGATCAATAGACACAAAAAACCCAGAGGCACACCAACGAAAACACAACGCAATGCTAGTACCAACTAGCAAGAACTAGCTAAACAGCTAAAAATTCGCAAGAAACTTCTAAATTATCGAAACTCAGCTACATCGATAAGTACATAAATTACCACGAAACATACATGTATTAGTTTAATAAAGTCTAAGCAGAAATTATCAAAATAAATCCGGCTTTGGTTTTGTTTGCCGGAGCTCAAACGTCGGACATCTCCCTTAGTAAAAGGGCGCGGACTCTGGTCGTTAACAGCCACCTGCCGCTCGCGCCACACAACGTCGTTGACCGCAGTCTGTCATACTCTCGCGTGTTTACGTCTGACTGACGCGTGCCGCAATAGTGAGATTTAGCAGTACTAACGTTAAAAAAAGCTCTTACTGACCTCATTTTACTGTATCATATGCGCAGTAATTTATCTTGCTTTCTTAAAATAACCAATAAATTTTGGTGCTACTGCTCTGTCTGAGTCCATGAATTATGTCCTGCATAGAAATGTGTAGTGGCAGAACATTTAAACAACTGGATCGCATTTTAAAACATAATCTTATGTAGACATCACACCTCTCCTGGAAGACTCCCGCAAATGCACCACAGCTCACTCACACCCCCGAACGATGTGCAGCATCCCGGAAATCTGTCCACACAGAAATAAAAGCAATCAAACGCAGGGAAGTGGCCAGGAGCCTACGGATTGTATGTTGGGCGCGGCTACGGATCGTCTGCCACCGCCCCCCAACTTTCACAGCCAGCACCCCCTCCCTTCCCTAAAGTGGGATAATTCAGACATCCCAACCTGCAAAAACTCAATTCAGGAAGGTGCCCCCAACCCCCCGACAAGGAGGGAGATAACTTCAACAAACTTGATTTCACAGTTTAATTTGTTCATTAATTTCCTCTGGTCAGCGCACTAAATTACGAAGGTCAATATTATGTATTTTGACAAATAATAAAAGTAGATTACTTTACCATTTATGCAAATTCCTTAATTATATTCCATTGCTACTTTACAAAAGTCTTCAAGGAGTCTTTCATGACAGCATTAGCAACTAACCAACTGTCTAACTAGTGTAGACCTGAATAATACAGCACATGAAATGACACTTGTTAAACTCACCTCAACATGCCTTTTACAATCGTTTAAACCGTCATGGGCAATGCTGAAATCACTGTTGCAAACAGTACAGCGCGCGCAACATTGTCATTATTTTCATCCTTATTAGACAAGGATACACTTTTGTGTAGTCTGAATTGAAATGCGTTTTATATTTTCGTTTTTTGGGGCACTCTCCCTCTGTCATTATGCTCCACTGAACTGATAACTTCGGTCCTCGAGAAGTTAAATAAAACCCCGCCCGCATTGAAATTTGATTGGCTTATTTTGCTAAGTAAACCAATCGGGATGCTGTCTGTCTAGCACGGGCTACAGGCACACACGCAGGGATCCACACATATGCACGTTCTCTCTCTCGCTCTCTCTCTCTCTCGCTCATTCCGTCATGCGCGCGCGTCTTCTTTCCGGGATATTTTATTGAATTTGCCAAGAGGAGACTCCCGGAACTTCCGGGAGACTCGGGATGTCTAGATAACTGCTTATTTGTACTATAATGATAGCTGTTAATTTTCAGGGAGCTGTGATGATATTCGAAATTGTGCAGGGTTATATAAGTACTGTGAAGCTCTCGTTATCCAGTTAAATGTTTAAAAATATTTATTATTTTATCATATTTTATGTATACTTTCAGCTTATTCACAGGTCTCTCCTGCATTCATCCGTCCATGCCATAATGTAAAATCAGACAGATTGCTTAACTTGCAGCTGTCCAATTACGCGTACATATTTTATTGCTGCAGATAATTAAAGTAGGTAATACAACGCTGAAGGTTAGATGTATAGTACGATTACATATGTACAACATGTGGTCATTTCAGTCAGACAAACGTTTAAAATGGAAAACGAGCTTTCCGTTTTTACCGGCAATTTCCGTAGCACGTCTTAGTCGAAGTACTACACTGCCATCTATTGGACAAGTCAGGTTACTGAATCGTGAAATGTGTCTACTGAAATTGATAAAACAAACATAATATCTTCAGTCATGTTTTCTTTTAGGACCACTACAAGAGGATTATCAGTATGAAGGTTTATCAATAAAAATAATTTATTAAAATAAATATTACAGGGCTCTCCCTGAAAATAAGATGCTCTTAGCTTCCAAAGCCAAGGACACATTCTAGTGATTTTCCAGGAGACTGGACCTAACTAACCTGGGGCCTTATGAAAAACAATCAATTATTTGCAATTATTTGCAATTTGAACTGTCATGTTGAAGCTCACAAGGTGTGGAGAACAAGAAACACAAGTATGGGAGAAAAGCAAGGTGCAAAGCATACACAAGCAGTGTAACGACATATCAGTTACAATGTATGATTAAAAATACATAATTTCTCACAGTATGAATAGTGGCCCGTTGCTCCTACTATAGCCTCACACCTCCAGGGTCATGGTTTCAATCTGCACCCCTGCTGTAATAAACAGTGAAGTTATTACAGTAACATGATGTTTATCAATAAAATAGTACAATACTGTAGAAAAAATGCTTTCTGGGCAATATTTATGAGAAACTTGCCGATAAAATACTGTAATGTACTGTAATTCTGTACATGAACTGCAAAAAAATAAACTGTAGAATTTACTCAGATTGAATGATGTAACAATTTGCACTCACTTTTTTGGGTTGACTTTAAACCCTTTTTAAGTAAAGTATACCCAATTCTAGGAGACATTTTAAATAAATAAAGCTATAATATACCTACTGTCACAGTACCATCCTATAAGATTTACTCAAATCAATTAACATTTCAATATTAATATTAATTAATTTGAATATTAACATTAATTAATATTTCAAATCAATATTTGTACTCACTCGTTTGGGTAAATTGGGGTATTATTTTTCATGAGTAAAGTAAAGCCAAGTTTAGCAAATAACATACCTAATGTATTTAAAGGGCCTTCTTCAGCATCCAACGCAAAGTGGTACCAGGCTTGAAACAAGGGTCTTTGCCAGCATGGCTTGATACAGTTTTCTGTCCCTTTGGGAGTAAAGGTCCTTGTTCAAGAGCTAATTAATGTGGCTATTCTGCCAAGGCTGGGCTGTTCTGCAGCTGTGGTATATTTCGCCCACCGTCATGAAGGAAACTCTGCCAAATACTGACCTTGCAAGATGTTCTCTGTTGAGATAAGAAAAAAAATGGAGCAGCTGTGATTGCTCATGTAATGCTTTTTTTGGGGTGATGTATTTGTTAATGTAAGGCCACATTGATTGATTGATTGATTGATTGATTGATTGATGAAACCCTTTATTGCTGTTGCAATACACCTTGTCACTAGTCACAAGTACCAGCGAAATATTGGCCATCAACCCGACCATACATATACAACACACGTAGGGGGTAGACAGGTCAGGAAGACAGGGGACTATAGGAAAACTCAGAGAAACAAGATTACGCGAGGAGAGTGGAGGTGAATAAAAAAAACAGCCCCCAGACTGTACTCCAGTAGGGAGTACAATATAGGAACAGAGAAAAAAAACACCTCAGCAATAAGCACATAGTCACCACAGCTCACAACACCGAAGTCGAGACTTGCAACAGGGGTGGGGAATGGGGAGGTGGAGGTAGTCCAGCATAGACAAACAGCCATCCGTTCCTGCAGCCAGACGGCGCTGTACAAGGACCCGCTCGTTCATGCTGGGGGTATGAAGCGGCGAAGGCGTGGGATGGGGGTTGGGTGTCCTTGTGGTTGGGGGAGAGGAATGCAAGAGAGTCTCGCTGCCTTGTTCTTCAGGGGGGAGTTGTTGAGCTCAGCAGAGGCCTTGGCCAAGGCCCGTGCTGATTAGGGGGGAGCCAAAATAAGATAGAATAGGGTTGTTTGGGTTTTCGTGCGAGAAGCTGCAATTTCGCAGCTCCTCTAATGTCCACGCTGGTCCCCGTCGTCTAAAATCCTGCGCAAAGCCTTGAGCTCCTCCGTGATGTTATCCAGTCTGCGGTCCATAGTCACGGTGATGTAATCAGATCTACGGTCATTAGACACTGTGATGTTATCCAGTTTGCGATCTATAGCCATAGTCTGAGCGCCAACAGCTCTGCCAAGACCGTCAATCAATTTGGCCAGCCTAGAGGGGTTTTGAGCGGCTGTCACCGTTTTCTTCAATTTCCGATAAACCAGGGCGATGCCTAATCCAATCAGCATAAGACCCGTTATCAAGGTTCCGAATAGGTAGATATCTTCGATGTCCTCCACGGAAAGAGCTGCCAGACACACGACCCTCCACTTCTCCCATCCGTCCATCGTGTAGCCAGCTGCGTACGTTCCTGCAGGACAGTCAGGTTCCCCCGAACCTGCGCTCCTCTGCGAGAAGATGGTGTCAATTGCATTGAGAGACCAGTTGATCAAATCCATAATTTCCTTAGTTTTGAAGAGCAGGGCTGAGAGGGTCTCCCGAGTATAGACAGTAAGACAGAATACTAGACGAGACGAAAGAAGCAAAGCAGGGAACCCACACTTGGCCTTGTAGCCTTATATTTGCAGAAAAGAGCCTGAACAGTGATATTCTTTGCTGTGTGGGTCCTGGAACTGCCCACTTCCCTGTAGACCAATAGTGTTGGATGTATATTTGCATAGCATGACATAGTACTGCCAATGATTTCGTAGATTTTTAATTCATTGTCATGATGTTGAGTAGGACAAGCACATAAAACCCCAAATATATTGTGACTACCACAGCTAAAATGGATCTTGGTGGGATGTGTTGGTTTGTGCTCCATGGAGTGATTTTGGCTGGGAGACTAAGACTGGATGTACATAGAATAAAAAAACCTCAATGACTTCTAACATCCCCACCATAAGAACACACATTAAATCCTGCTTATTCTAATCCTGGTATTTAAACCATCAGTTTCTCAGGACTCTTTAGCAGTTATACATCTCTAAATACACAAAGCCAACTGATACAGAGCAATCAGTTTAAACAACCAAAGGAATCCTGAAACGGAACAAGCAATGATATGTGGTAGAGACTAATATCTGTGGCATTCCATTCTCAACTGCGGTGGGATTCTAAATATTATGTAAAGATGGATATCCAAAAATTAAGCCTAATTAAAAGTGAAATATTAAATGAGCAAAATAATTAAATTTGTTGTTCAATCCCAAGTTGTGATTAAAAAGCAATGAGGCTGCCACCCATTATATCTGCTCTAGGGAAATGCACTTCTGCAGCCACTAGGGGAGCTCTCACCTTCTCTCAGCTCTGCTAAATAATGTTGCGTAGTCTAACAAGCTTTATAATCTGTGTCAGTGAGCACTGCTTTACTGGAAATGCTTTCCCTCGGAATTATTGTAAACAGGTATTACGTATCATAGGAGAAATATTTGAAAATGAAATAGATTTATTAACTGGCTCCTGAAATTAGGAATTATAAATGAACTGACCTTAATGAGTATTAATTAAATTAATTCAGAGACATTGCAGTTCATTCCACATGAAAAGTTACAACTTAAGCTAAATCTGCTTAAATCATTTAGAGTGTTTAATAACACATTCAAGTTCAAGCAACTTGAAAAACTGAGCTTTTAAACTTAAATCATTTGAGGCAACTAATTTCCTCTGATTTGAGTAAACTCAACCTAGCAGGGTTTACAGCGTGGGTGAACTTCAGCTTCATTTATTTAAAATAATTTATTTCCTAAATTTGGGTATACTTTTCTTAAAAAAAAAAATCAGTTTAAATATACCCCAAGATAAGTGAGTGCAAAAATGCTGCCTTATTTAATTAGCGTAAATCGTGTGTTTATATCTACAATGCATTAAAATTAGTGGGTGCAGTTCGGGTATGAGGGCCCCACCACTGGCAGATGGCAGAGTCCCCCATCCCCCTCCCCGCACCCCCAAGGCCCTAATGTAATATGGACTGTGTATATCACTAAGGTGCAAAAAGTGGGCGAGCAGTTGAGGCACGGGCACCCCACCGCTGTCAGACGGCAGAGCCCCACCTGCCTCAACCCACCTCCTCAGCCCTAGTGTCATGTGATGTCTAACATGCAAGTAAAATTTGAGGAGCAGTGTCTCAGCGCACCTCCCCACCGCCCCTCAAGGCCCTAGTGTTGTGTGAAATGTGGTGTTGGGCCCAGGGGAGCAATAAGGGCGTGCCAGGAGTGGGCCCCCCCCCCGGCACCGGGGCCAGATCCCCGATTGGCCCCGATTAGTCCCCATCCCTGACCCCGCACAGCCGGCAGGGACGGCCAACCGAGGTGTTCAGGGGCGCCACAGGCAGCCCGGCAGCAGGGACCCCCCCCAGGCGCAGACCGGGAGAGACCCACCACACCACGCCCGATGAGACCCCGGCTAGCAGCCAAGGACGGGACAACTCCAGACCCCCCAGCAAACGGGGAGCCGGTCCGGCCAGGCGGGATGACCCCCGCCCCCCGGCCACCCCAGGCCCCCCCCCAGGCGAGGCAGAGGCTCCCCCCACCGCCCCCCCCCCAACCACCCCACAGCGCCCGAGGGCCCCACGCCGGAATCGCCAACGGCAGACAACGACCCGCCCCACCAGGCAACGGGCCCGGGCAGACCAGGCACCCCCAGCATGCGGGCGACCACCCGCCCGGGAGCCGGAGCAGCGGCCCCAGCAGATAGAGCCCACGGCCCCAAACCCACCCACCCCAGCGCAGCGGCACAGGCGGAACCCAGAGGCCCCACCCCCCGATCACACCCCCAGCGTGCCACCCACCCCAGGGGGGAGAACCCCCAACCCCCCGCACCGCCCCCAACAGGCCAGGCCAGCGGCCACCCAGAGACATTGACCACGTGCCCTCAGCCAAGAGAAACCCCAGAGGACCACAACAACCCTGCCCCTCCGCCCCCAGCCCCCAACCCGGGACAGTGATGGTAATGCCCCACCACCCCCGACAACATTACATTAAAAAGTTAATTATTGGAGCCCAAATATCTTCAAAATCGATCAATTGATTTTTCTTACAGGCAGATGACCTCTCCATGGAAACATAATCCCAGAGTAGATTTTTGAACAGATTTATATTTAAATTCTCTTTTGACTTCCAGTTCAGAAGGATTGTTTTCTTGGCAATGGTTAGTACTGTAAGAAGCATGCATGATTTATTCGTGTCTATATTAGTGTTAGTGAGGTCCCCAAGCAGGCAGAGTGAGGGGGAGGGTGGGATGGGATGCCCTAGGTGTGTCGATAAGTCTTCACAAATCCTTTGCCAGAATTCGTTGACCGGTGTGCAGTACCAGAAAGCATGCAGGTAATTATCTGGTGCGTCCTTTTTACAAGTTAGGCATATGTCAGTATCTCTGATACCCATCTGGAACATCCTCTGCCCTGTGTAGTGTGTTCTGTGTAAAATTTTGTACTGTAATAGCTGCAGGTTGGAGTTCTGATTCATTCGGAAGGTATTCAAGCAAATTTGCCTCCAGAAGTTAGTGTCTGGATTGATGAGTAAATCCCTTTCCCATTTGTGGGTAGGGAGTGAGAGCGTTGTATCAGATTCTGCTAGATGCACGTAAATCCTAGACAGTAGTTTTTTAGTTGGTGTTATTAAGAAGTTTGCTATTTTAGGTGAAAGCTCCAGCTCTAATTGCTTACGGCACCATCTATTATGTATTATTGATTTAAGCTGAAGATATTCTAAGTATTTGTTTTTCTCAATGCTATAAGTTTCTGCTATTTTGTCAAATGATATCATGCGATTGTCTTGGATTATATGTTCGAGGCGCTTGATTCCTTTATTATGCCAAGCCAGGAAGTTTATCATTTTTTTATTTAACAAGATGTCAGGGTTGTTCCAGATGGGTGTCAGTTTGCATGGGACCAGTGAGGTTTGGTTCATTTTAAGAAATTCCCACCAGGCTGTCAGTGATGTGCTGATGTTGATGCTCTTAAAACAACATTGTCGTTTAAGTATATGACTGATAAATGGCAGGTCCTGGACTCGAATATCATTACAGAACGTTTGCTCAATATCCAGCCAGTTAAGGTCTAAGTTATTTTGTGTAGTCCATTTTAGGACATATATCAATCTATTGGCAAGAAAGTAGTTGTAGAAATTGGGAAGCTCCAAACCCCCACAGTTTTTGGGTTTCTGTAAAGTTTTTAAACTTATTCGTGGTGGTTTAGATTTCCATAGATATTTTGAGATTAAGGAGTCCAGTGAATTAAACCAAGTCCGCGGAGGTTGACTCGGAACCATTGAGAACGTGTAGTTAATTTTTGGTAAGATCATCATTTTGACTGTTGCTACTCTTCCCAGAAGTGATGTGGGTAGATTGTTCCACCGTGCAAGGTCATCTTCTATCTTTTTAAGCAGCGGACTGTAATTTAATCGCATCAGATCTGACAGCTTGGCAGAAATGTTAATACCCAGATATCTAATGTTCCCAGATTGAAGTGGGATAGTTGGATTGGACTGGAAGTCACAAGATATTGGAAGAGTAGTCGACTTATTCCAATTAATAGAGTAATCTGAAATGGAGGAGAACTTATCTATGAGTCTTATCGTCTCTGTGAGGGAACCCTGTGTATTTTGAAGAAAAAGTAATACATCATCTGCATAAAGACTAATTTTATGGGTTATACTTGCTGTTTGAATACCTTTGATATTATTATTGTTCCGAATTGCTGCTGCCAATGGTTCAATAAATATAGCAAATAGTGATGGAGAAAGTGGACAACCTTGCCTAGTGCCCCTTCTGAGAGTGAAGCTTGGGGAGATTTGATCATTCGTTTTTACGCAGGCTTTAGGTGAACTGTATAAAATTTTAATCCAGGTTACGAAGTTCTCGCGAAATCCAAATTTTAGTAAGGTTGCCATTAGAAATTTCCAGTTGACCCTGTCAAAAGCCTTTTCTGCGTCCAATGAGATGATTATGGCTTCCTTATTTTGAATGTTGCAGTAGTCTATTACGCCAATTAGTCTCCTCATGTTGTTAGTGGACTGTCTGCCTTTAATGAAACCCGTTTGATCTGGATGTATTATATAAGGTGTCACTTTTTCAATTCTACTAGCCAGTGCTTTGCTGATGATTTTAAGGTCCGCATTTATGAGTGATATTGGTCGGTAGCTAGAGGGGAGAGCAGGGTCTTTGTCAGGTTTGAGGAGCAGGTTAATGTCTGCACAATTCATATTTGGGGGGATGCTGCTAGTTTCTTTAATTTCTATAACCATTCTATGGAATAGTGGTGCTAGCAGAGGCCAAAATGTTTTGTAGAATTCTGCTGGAAGTCCATCTGGACCTGGGGCTTTCCCGTTAGGCATACATTGTAGTGCCTCGTGAAGTTCCAATATTGAGAGAGGTAATTCTAATGCCGATATTTGTTCATTATTTAATTTTGGTAGGTCGATGTTGTTTAAGAACTCTTCTATTTCAGAATTGGTTGGATTAATATTAGGTGAGTATAATTTTTTATAGAAGTCCCTAAATATCCTTATCTCTCCTAGGCTATGAGTTGCCTTCCCATTGGGGTCTGTAACTGACAGTGGTGTAAAGTACTTGAGTAAATGGACTTCGTTACTGTACTTAAGTATTTTTTTGGCTACTTTGTACTTGTACTGAGTATCAAAAATATAAGCAACTTTTACTCTCTACTCCACTACATTTGTGACTGAATATATGTACTCTTTACTCCACTACATTTGAACGGACGCTTACCGTTACTCGCTACATTGTGATTGCGTGCGACAAGTCAGGATCTTTATCTACCACGGCTAATTTCTTCAAGTATGTCTGGCTGCAGCCTGCAGGAGGGCGGGGTTGGACATCCAACCCCGCCCACATCCAACCCGGCCCATTCGTACCGCGAAAGCCACGCCCTTGTCCAACACGTCTTAAAGCGGAAGCCAAAGCGAACTCGCAGAACGGAATCGTTGTAGTACCTGTTATGTCATTAAGTTAAAAATCTTTAGTATCCCAGTGTAATAACAGTGCTATCTATTATTTATTATTTTGTTTGTTAATGTTTCTGCTAGACACACTATTGACTGTCAATTACTGCACAAAGATTTTACTGTGGGACCCGCATGGTTGTTTGTGGTTGTTTTGCTGCTGGTTAAACGTTTCCATCAGTTAGCTGACTATCTAGCCGACTCACTACCAAAACTATGGTAACTAGGTAAAGACCTTCTTGCTGATAATATAGCTTCCATGTAGTTAACAAGACTTGACACTTAAAGACTTTGTGCGTCATCAGATATTACTGTCTGCTCAAACGACTGTTCAGCTTGCTTCCTATGGGTTACTAGTTATTAGCTAGTTAGCAAAGCCACTGTGGTAGCGTCCATTAAGGCTGTGCGATATGGCAAAAATATTTTTATCATGATCATATCAAACGATATTGATAATTATCATGGTGTAATTCAAGTCATTATTTTATTACTAGGAGTGCTCCATTTTTGCTTGAAATACCCTTAAGAATTGCCCTTAAGAATTGCCCTTAAGACACCATTAAAGTCAGCTCTGAATTTGTTTTTTTATTAGTTTTTTTATTGTTTTACCTTTTTTTTGAACATTTGAGTTTGACTGAGACTGACTTTTTGTTCTATTTTCTTCTTCTGCCATTTTGAAACATTGAGGTGTTCAATTTAATGTCTATATTAGGAAATAAAGCCTCATAAATAAATAGTTCCTTGTTTTCCACATTTCTTGGTGTTCTTTGAGCCTACATTCAGTACGAGTAAAATACTTAAGTTCTTTTAAAATTGGATACTTTACGACTTTTACTCAAGTCTTATTGGAATTGGTGACTTGTAACTTGTAATGGAGTACTTTATACAGTAAGGTATCTGTACTCTTACTCAAGTATGGTTTTCAGGTACTCTTTACACCTCTGGTAACTGAAGAGATTGCTGCCTTCTCTTTATTCTGTTTTAGTTGGTTTGCTAAAAACTTACTTGATTTATTACTATGTTCAAAATTGTCCAAGCGTAATTGAGTTTTTTTGTCTCTTAATTCTTGCAATTTCATTTTACTTTTCCTCAGCTCATTTAGAAGGTGTTTTTCTTGGGAGGCAACATGTGCTGATTCCAAAGTTTTAATTTTCTGTTCTAGTTCTGTCTCGAGTGCTTTTTCCTTTTTCTTTTTATGTACTGAATATGATATTATTCTGCCTCGTATTACAGCCTTTGCTGTCTCCCAGAGAATGCACGCAGAGATACTTGGCAAGTCATTTGTTTCAATAAATGTTGTCCAATCTTTTTTAATAACTTCTAGAAACTCTGAGTCCGTTAGTAATGATGTATTCAGTCTCCACCGTTTAAAAGGTGGTGCACTAACTTTTACAGTGAACGTCATAGTGACAGGTGCATGGTCACTGATTGTTATAGGGTGAATTTGTGTGTCACGTATATCTTTCATGACTGTATTACTGATAAGAAAAAAGTCTATCCGGGAGTAAGAATGATGGACTGGTGAAAAAAACGTGTATTCTCTAAGCGTGTTGTGAAAAGTACGCCAGACATCGCATAGGCCGAAATCATTCATATATTGTTTTACTGTTTCGGATGACTGGCAAGTACGGTAACTAGCTGCTGTACTACGTCTGTCAGATTCTGGGTTAAGTACTAATTTGAAGTCCCCTCCCAGTATAAGTTCTGTGTCTGAGTATGATGATATTGCAGCAAAAAGGTGGTGGAAGAAGGAGGGGTCATCACTATTTGGACCGTATATATTGGCAATACATAATTCTTTGTTATATGCTGAAATTTTAATAATTATGAATCTACCTTTTGGGTCTGCAATAGTGTCTTTACAGTTGAAACATATTCTTTTGTTGATTAAAATTGCTACACCTCTCTGTTTTGAATTATAACTAGCTAAGTATACGTGTGGAAATTCTGGTGAATTTAATGTTCACTGTCCTGTTTTGGCTAAGTGAGTTTCCTGTAGTAGGACAATGTCTGCCTGTACTGTTGTTAGATATTCTAAGATTTTACGTCTCTTAGCAAATGAGCCAATACCACACACGTTCCAAGTGACAAAGCGTAGTGAATTCATGCTGTCCTAACTTAGACCCCCTGAGTGCAATCTAATGTTAAAATGGACGGATGTGTGTGTATGTGAATGACTGTGTGTGTATGAGTGTGAATGTGTCAGGATGAATGTGTGTGCAAATGTCAATGTGTGAATGTCTCCATGTGTGCTACTAAGATGAGGAGATCTGTCTGAGCTTGAGTGGGCATGTGTATATGTTAGTGTATGAATGCATACATGTGTGATGTTTAGATGAGGGGGTGCGTGTATGTTTGAGTGGGCGTCTATGCATGCGAGTGTGTGACTATCTACGTGTATGTGTGGGTGTATAGTATCTGGTAGACTGCTTCCAGATAAAACATTTTTGAGCGTCAATATCGATATGCTACAATTACCATAACAATGACAATGATGGCCATAACAACAACAACAAGAACTGCGACTGTGGTGAGACATTAAACAAGGGGGTTGAGGAACAGTAAGGGGTATAAAGTGACCCGGCCTTAATAGTCCTAGACAAAGCCGTCTAGTGTGCTGCGTGCGCTAAAAACCTGTATTAACTGCCAAACTTTTAAAGTTAGTTTATTAAATGCGTGTTACCTTAGTCGGAAGTGGTTTCAGTAGAGCCAAGCGGTGGTGTTCTGGTCGCGAAACAGTTGTCCATTAACATACAGTCTGTCTACTGCGATGACAGCCCGGGCTCCTTCCGCAATGAATTTTTTCCTTAGCTGGAACAGGATTCTGCGACGATCCAGGATTTCTTTGGGAAATTGGTCGTTGACGTTGAAGTCCGTTCCTCTGAGCTCCCTGCCTCGGCTTTTCACCAGCTCCTTTTGTTTGAAATGTTCAAACTTGGCCACGATAGGTCTTGGACGCTGAGCTTCTTTCCTCACCCCTCCTATGCGGTGGACCCGATGAAACGTGATGTTGTTGACGGTGTCCCGAGGAAGTTTAAGTTCTTGTTACATGAAGTTTCTGATGGTAGCTTCTGCGTCTTCCTCTGCACGCTCCGGAATTCCGGCGAACACTAAATTGTCCCGCATACTTCTTGCTTGAATATCAAGCAGGGACTCTTTCATACGCTTATTTTCTGTGGAGAGTTCCGCCGTACCTTCCGTGAGGGATTTTACGGAGTCTCTGAGAATCTTGTTTTAAGATGCGAGCAATTCCACCTGTTGTTGACTGTACTCCAGAGATTCCCGTAGTGCTTGAAATTCCTTGTTTAGGATTTCTACAAGTGCCAGTCGGGCGTCAAAACTGGAAAGTTTGTTATTAATGGACTCTAGGATATCTCTGTTTTCCTTATCCGGCGATGAAGGGCTGCTCGAGGGGCTGTTTGAAGTACAGTCCGAGCGGGTTCTCTTCGTGGATGGAGTCGCTTGGTTCTTCTTCATGATGAGTCGCTCGTAATACTCGTCCACGTAATCCTGTAAGTCTTCTAAGGTTTCTTCGTCCAGGATGTAATGAGTAAACTTCTCTATCCGATAAACTATATATACTATATATACTATTATTAATATTATTAATATTTTGGCTTGGTTAAGTTGGCTGTCGAAATAAGTTTTGTTTGTTTTTTAGTAGGACGCTGCCATGTTGGATTACGCACAGCTCTCACGGGATCTCACAGCATCACGGGAACAGATGAACTGTAAAATTGATAGTAAACTACTGCAACCCTCCTACCAGTAGTTTACTTTAAATTAACATGACAATTTTTTGCATTTATTTTAAGGGGCCCGGCTGCAGCTGAGAGCAGCGCGTGGCTCAACAGACTAAGTATCTGACCATATGATCCAAAGGTTCATATCCAGCCTCAGCTGAGTAGCTCCATGTCTTTGGGCTCTTGAGCAAAGCCCTTGATTCCCAACGAGGCAGAAAATTTGCATCAGGCTTGTGTGAGCAAAGACACTTGCATCATGCCTGGTTCCACTTTGTATCAGATGCTGATTATGGTCCTTTAATTGGTATTGGGGAAATTGGGGAAAGCATTTGGGTTTATTGTACTGATAAAAAAAGATTTGCCGAAATTTCCCAAAATAAGTGAGTGCAAAAAATGTTGCCTTAATTAACTTGAGTATATCCTAAACGGTATTTTTTTCAGTGTGGTATACCCTCCGTGCACAAGATGGCACTTCTAATGTTCAAAATCTGTGTGGTGGGCTGGGGTACTTCCGGTGTAAGCTGTCAGCGAGTTTATGCAAAATGTTGAGAATGAAGAACAAGCGCCTTACATATCAGTATCAAATTGGCAAGTCAAATTACATTGTAGTGTACCTTGATGTGCCGTTTCATCGAGGTATAATTCTGAAATAAGTTTCCATTGTTTCCCACGTAATCCTGAGGTGTGAGCTCAGTGGTAGTCAAGATATGACGAGAGAACTTCACTCCTACTAACATTCTGGTCCGCAGTCGGCATTTCAAGGTAGACGATTTCATCACAACAGGACATCGAAAACTCGTTCAAGGAGCGGTGCCCTGCCTTTTTGAGTGGAATAATTTTACCATACCAGCACCGAGGCGCAATGTGTGGGAGGGCCGCCCTAAATGCCCCTCTCCCTGGCAGGGCCCGGTGTCAGTGTCCGTTGACCCTGATTGCGAGATAGAAGTAACGTTACCACTGGACCATGACTATCCTGTAACTCCGTCGACATCAGTGATGGCATCCGACTTGGCAGAAGAGAATGAAATTTTGAAGAAAAAAATTCAGGAGCTGCAACAGCAGATTGAAACTCTGCAGCTGCAGTTAAGATTTGGCCTAGAACGTCTTGCAGGGTCTGATGAGGACATTCGTTTTTACACAAGGAAGGTCCATGTCCTGAAAAATCATTTTGTAATCAACACGTCCCTCATTGCATCGAATTAATGTATATTGTTAATATCAAGTTAAATTAACGCCAACATAACTGTTTCATTGCTAGATTTGCATCATATCAGCACTTCCAGGCCTTTTGGCAACTTGTGCAGCCAGCCGTGAACACCAAGATGGTGCAGGTCACCAGTGCCAGTGCAGCCAGCCGTGAACATCAAGATGGTGTGGGTCACCAGTGCCAGTGCAGCCAGCCGTGAATCAGAGCATGTGAGCGGAGCGGAGCGGTGAGAATTTCCGCTCCTCGCTCACGAGGCTGTTGGCTCCGCCCGCTCCTCCGCTCTAATTCGCACTAAGCCGCTCCGCTCAACACCGCTCCTCGCTCCACTAAAATGTCCTCCCGCTCCAGTCAAATCGCTCCACGCTCGCTCCAATTTAAAAGAGGAACAAATAATCTGCATGCCTAACAAATGTCACCTTAAACCGAAGCCTTATGTCATAAAGAAATATGAGCAACGGCAACATTGCCAGTCAGAACAGAAAATATTTATTTTTAAGCAACCTATCGGCAACAACGGACAGGTTTGGAAATGGCATTCCACACAAAAATAGGCTTAAAAATAAAGGAATCAGTGGGTTTAATAGCCTAAAGAATATACAGACACGTTTTAAATTCCTCAATTTTTTTCTGTTGATGCAGCACGTCTCTAAAATTAAATTTTACGTTACGTGAAATTAAAAAAAAATCTTATTAGACCTACTTTGAATGACAAAACGAATTTATTTGATTACCAATATTTACTTTATAGGCTTTTATACTTTAATTTACTTTATAGACTTGATATGCTACAACCATATAAAACTTGCACGCGTTTTGCTCTGGCTTCCGCTTGTTCGCGTAGCACACTCATGTTTCTGAGAAAAGTGATTCCAAAGTGAATATATATACTCACTGAAACAGTTTCACCACATTGTTGTTCTTGCTGTACATTCTTGTCATCTATACGTTTGATAAAAATAGTACACTTGTATGATTTATCAGTTTCCTTTGTGAAATACTTTGCGAATTCCATCTCGGCCAATTTGTGTAACAGTCTGGATAATTGTACAGATGAATTCTGGGTAGATTTGGGCACGCCTCAGAATTGTAGTGTGAGCGGTATCGGAGCGAAATTGGAGCGAGACAAAGCGACCGCTCCAGCCTTAATTAGAAAACCCGCTCCGCGCTCTGACCAAATTCCGCCCGCTCCGCTCCTCGCTCACGCTCCGCTCCGCTCCGCTCACATGCTCTGCCGTGAATACCAAGATGGTGCGGGTTACCAGTGCCAGTGCAGCTAAGCTGTGTTATCAGGGTCTCGTGGATTAATGCATACTACACTAAATAAGATTTTAGCCTGAAAGCTTAGCCTTTTGGTGCTTAATGGAAATTTGAATAAATGCAAAGGTGATCACAAAGGCTGCAATTAATCATGTTATATAGCCCCAACCCATTTAAGTTCCATCTTTAACTAATTCATTTAGGTGGTAAATATACTTTTATATAAGCAGTAAAACTAATTGTATGTTTGCAGTACTTTTGCTAATTCTGTTTACAAAATTATATATCTAATATATATATATATATCTAAGTAAACAATTATCAACAGTAATGTTATATAAGGAGCCATACACAGCAAATGTGCCAGTGTTAAATTAACACTGCATGGTGTCTATATGGGTCCACACCATTCAGTGTTACCTTTAAAACTTTACAGGGTGCAGTGAGTGTTGTTTTTACAGTGTTAATGTTTATTAACTCTAATAATGTTCAATTTACACCATAGGGTGTTAAGTCGATGAGTCTCCACTTCCACACCTGCCCCATTTTAATATGCGCACAAGTCATGAGGATCAGAAGTGCCATCCCAGATTTACCCACCATCATGAGAAAGGACGTTACAGCTTTTTCTTGTTTTATATTGAAGTTTTGCTGGCTCAGTTCTTACTGATCTTGGAGTTTAGAGAGCGGTGGTTTTCTAGCAGAAAACTGGACACTGTCTCCAGAGTGATAATTATTTTGTGGTGTCGGTGTTTTTGATTGCTGGTCCTGCCCTTGGGTGATTAACATATGTGGAAAGGTGTGATACCCTTTTTTGTGCTGCTCCTGGTACTCCCGACTGCCCTGTGGACCAATGGTGCTGGATGTATATTTGCATAGCATGACACAGTACTGTTTTTTACTTAATAGATTATTTTTAAAATCTACCGTGATTGTGATGAATAGGACAAGAGAGCAAAAACCACAGAAATGGCATTGGCGTGCTAGCCAGTGACTCGGCTAGATGGTTTAGTCTCTATGGCTTAACTAGAGAAGGCATGTTACCATGAAAAAAACATTTGTTTCTCTTCTAAGCCTAGGCTTTCTAGGAAGGACATCTAGACCATATGTACCACTACAATTGAGATTTCTTTGGGGATGCACATATATACAAACAATGCTACTCAGGTAAGTTAATACACATAGGCAACCCAGAAAAACTAGGCATCAAATGTGGTAAAGACTAATATCAGTGCCATACCATCCTCGACCGTGGTGGGTTTCTAAAAAATTAAGCTAAATGAAAATCTGAATATTAAATGAGCAACGTGATTTGATTTGTTCTTCTATCCCAAGTTGAGGTCTAAAAGCAATAAGGCTACCACCCATTACATCTGCTTTAGTGGAAATACACTCCTTCAACCATTAAGATAGCGCTCACCTTTTCTCAGCCGTGCTAAGCTATGTTATGCAGTGTAATATAATAAGATAAGATAATAATCTGTGTTTGGTGACTGGCGCCATACATTTCACTCACTTTGATACCACAGACAGTACTCAGAAGAGCTTGACTGGTTCTTTCTCATCATAACTGAAGAAATCTATCTTACTCACGTGTAAATAAACACATTTAAAACAGCAGCTTTTTAATGCTCTCCAATTTACATGAACACAGTTCATTGGGTATCAAAAGCTGAACTGAAATAAGGCTTGCATAAAAAGAGAAAAGGCTATGTTAGTCTGAATCTTTCTTATTATGGTGGGTTAGTAAAACACAGCAGCTGAATGCCCAAATGAACTCAAAGGAAAGTATATTAAAATGGGGCAGATACGGGCCACCCATTTTGTACTTGTGTGCCACCCATATGGGCTTGCAATTTGGGAAGAGGTGGAGACACATTGTCTTAACACTCTAGGTTGTACATTGAACAATATAACAATATTAACACTGTAGAAACAACACTCACTACACACTGTAAAGTGTTAAAGGTAACACTAAATGGGGTGGACCCATATAGACACCATGCAGTGTTAATTTAACACTGGCACATTTGCTGTGTGTATTAAGTATATGTAGTGATATGTAGAAATTGTTTCTCAGACAGTGATATATATACACACACACACACACATTGGACAGGACAAATTCTGCTCTCTCGGACAATACATGACAAGTCCTGGGGACTGATGTCCACATGTAACTTCCATGGACTTTTATACAGAGATTGCACAGCGGATGTTCTTTATTATTCCAGATTAATGGTTTTATTGAATAATATGTAGAAATTATTCTTCAATGTTATATATTTTTGTAAAGGACAATTTCTGCCCTTTAAGACAATGTAACACAAGCCCTGGAGACGGATTTCCATATGCCATTCCATTTTACATTCAAGTTCATAAGTGTCATGTAAAAATGAGTCCCCAGGATGAATCATATATCATTTTGAAGGGCAGAATTTTATCTTTAAGAAATTATATAAAGAAAAACAAAAAAGACAATACTATTATATTGCCACAATATTATTGAATTTCATTTTTCACAACAGTGCACTAAGCCTCATACATGTTTGTCAAACAGTCTTGGTCCCCAATTATGGCAGGCAGGTCAGAAACATAATGCTGCTCCACACAGCACTTGAACTGCATGTATTAACTGTAATAGGTAGTAGAGACTATTACACAGCTGATATGTGGCTTCACATTTTAAACTCTGAATGGTGTTTGTACAGCTTACAGGGTTCTTACACCTTTTCCAACTTCAAATTCCAGCACTTTTCAAGCACTTTCAAGGTGCATTTTTATGCTTTTCCAGCACCTAACAACCGCGGTAAATTACGTTTATATATGCTGTATGTACTTTTTCACATTTAAATCCATTGTGCTATTAAAAAAAAACACAATATGACATTTCAACTTAAATTGTTGAATACTTTCGCGTGAATTACACGATCAATAACAAATTGGCAAGGAAGTGCCCTTTAGACTGTTATCGTGCATTCCATTTGCCCTAGGAACTCGGATTCCGAGTCGGATTCCGAGTTTCGAAGCCGGAAGTGATGACATGCGCGCTCCCATTTCTCGGAGATCCGAGAAATATCTCGATCGGATAACGCAGAGGATCCCGAGTTCAGAATCGAAGATGGCTGCGCCCTTTATCAACAGAAGGGAAAGTTGTAGCTTTATCCTGTTTAAGCACTACTTCTCATTTGTGGCTCATTAAATCGGTCGGACACACTATATCGTCCAATTTATCTGTGGACGTGTTGCTACGGAGTTTTATACGTGAAGCACCGCGCGTAATGTGTTATCAAGTGATATTGGTAACAATGGCTACCAGTTAACCGTTCTAGAATTGGATTTCATGATTAGTCGGATTATTTGTCGGATTTAAGGTAGTTCGGGCTAATTGTAAGTGAACGAAAATAAAGGCCATTTAGGCCATTTAAACTGAGGTACCTTAAATCCGACAAGTTGTCCGGCTAAGCAAAAAATCTTGCTTTTTCCATATGGATCCATGGTATTGCTACTATATCCGACTCGGTTTTCCCGAGTTTTTAGCGGATGTGACGTAATATCGGAATCCGAAAATCGGATCCCGAGGCAAATGGAATGCACGATTACACCACTACAGCCACAAGCGCGGACTCGAGCGGAGTTATTTTCGTTACGTGCAAAATGCATTTTTAGCTAAAAGGAAAACTACTCCGTAAGATAACGAATTATTATGAAAGCAATGCAATTTCAAATTCAAGCAGGTTCAAGCACATTGTCCAAAATCCAAGCACTTTTCTAACCTTGAAAACACTATATTAAAAATCAAGCATTTTCCAGGATTTCCAGCACCCGTACGAACCCTGAGCTTAAACTGTAGACCTAGCATGTCAAAGCGGGAATAATAATAAAAAAGCAATCACAAATATTTAATTCAATCCAATTTTATTTATATAGCATTTTTTACAACGGATGTTGTCACAAAGCAGCTTTACATGTCACTGGATCCAAGCCCCTAAAGAACAAGCCCAAGGCGACAGTGGCAAGGAAAAACTCCCCAAGCTGAAAATAGGAAAAAACCTTGAGAGGATACAAGACTCAGAAGGGGGCCCCATCCTCCTCTGGGCGACACCGGAACAGTTCATGCAGTTTAAATTATCCAAAAGTGTGTGTCTAGATAAGGTTTAGAGAGTCTCTAATGGATCCTGCAAAAAGGCCTCCGCAGGGTCCACCTATCATAAAGTCAGATTTTTCCAATGGTGAGCCATTGGGTCTCTATGAGGTGTTGGTCCAAGTACAGGCGAACAGCGGCATTCTGTCATGTCCAGTATAGAGTCCAGTAGGAGGAGGGTCCCGCAGGAATCTGGCAGCACAGGGTCTCCATAGAGCTGGATCCTGTAACCACAGGCATCCTAGGCAGAACATCTACGTCCTTTGCTGGCTCCATGAAGTGTGTATGCAGCTCGGCAGAAGAGAGTGGATTAGTCACACATATGATGCTCTGAAGAGTGAAGGGTTTATGCAAGTATAATGTTAAAAGACGGAGGTCCTTAACACGGATATAACAACTTAGCTACGAAGGTGAACTGGACGGTAGCACAGACATTTCTTAAGTGGGCATCCAGAGATATCGTCCCCCCTCCAATCCAACGTCAGTGTGAATGCAGATGTGGACATCCAGAGACATCAGCACCCCTTTTCTCCACTAGTTGTGTATGGAGCTCGACAGGAGGAATGGAGATGTAGAGAAAGGGGTTAGTCACACACATAATGTACTGCAAAATAAAGAGTAAACACAAGTGCCATGAAGCAGAATTGATCTCCGGCAGGCCTCAGTTTACAGTGAAGGAATTGTAAGGCAGACATGCTAACAAAGCAGTTTTACATATTACCAATTCCAAACCATTAATGGGCAACCTTAGAGTAACAATGGCTAGAAAAGAAAACCTTAGCTATAAGTAGGAATAAAACATTGTGAAAGACTCCGCATGCACATGTTCTCCCCTTGCAGAGTCAGATCACGCATTTGAAGCGTTCCCAAATGTTTGTGTGTTTTAGTTTACTGTTAGTGAACGCTCTTCTGCCATTCTGTCTGACATCCAATAGAAAGTCCACTGTGTCTCCGCAATGTCCAGCTCCAGGTAATTATAGCCATTTTATGCAGCTGTATGGAGTCCAGTAGGTCTCAGCAGTGTGCCAGTGATGCAGGGCCTCTGCAGATCTGGATCGTAGAACCACGGAAAGGCAGACTATCTGCCGAATGCAGCTTAGCAAAGAGAAATAAGAATGGGTCAGCAAAATACAGAACATGGAATGTACTGCAAAATACAAGGTGTACCCAACAGCCATGATGCAGTGCAGGAGCCACTTCAACTACCACCAATGTGCAACACCCACCTTGCTGATGCAACACAGTCATTCTGCAGCAGTTACACTTACAATACATTAGCTAAAGTGGTGAAGAATTCACAGATTAGTGATTAGGAGGCAAATTTGAAAGGGTCATGGTGACAGTTGTAGCAGGACATAATTCTTCATTCTGACCTTAATGAGTATTATTGTCAGGTACACTGCAATTCATTCCACTTGAAAAGTTACAACTTAAGCTGAGTCAGTGTAGGTGTGTGTCTCAGTAACCTAAATATTGGGGCTTGTAATCCAAAGCTTGCTGGTTCAAAGGTGGATAACTGTATGTTGATGGGCCCTTGAGTCATGAAAAATGATGAATGTAGTGAATTACTATATTCTCTAATTACTTTGTGTAGTTAATTATTAAAGAAACATAAATTATTAAAGAAACAAATCTGCATTGGCAGAATAAAGAATTAAAAATGAAAATAAACTATTATTAAACAAATATTACGTTCCTTGTCCTTACGTACCTTGTCTTATTCTAGCTTACCTTAGCCATTCCTATCCTACCTTCTGCTATTCTATCTTACCTTAGCCATTCCTATCCTACCATATCCTATTCTATCTTACCTTAGCCATTCCTATCCTACCTTATCCTATTCTATCTTTTCTAAGCCATTCCTATCCTACCTTATGCTATTCTCTTATCTTAGCCGTTCCTATCTTACCCATTCGTATCCTATCTTATCCTATTCCA
This sequence comes from Paramormyrops kingsleyae, assembly GCF_048594095.1. NCBI lineage: Eukaryota > Metazoa > Chordata > Actinopteri > Osteoglossiformes > Mormyridae > Paramormyrops > Paramormyrops kingsleyae. The sequence goes on from NC_132814.1 coordinate 3,007,915, forward strand.
TCTTACCTTAGCCATTCCTATCCTACCTTATGCTATACTGTTACCTTAGGCATTCCTATCTTACCCATTCCTATCCTACCTCATCCTATTCTATCTTACCTTAGCCATTCCTATACTACCTTACGCTATTCTCTTATCTTACCCACTTTCTATCCTACCGTATCCTATTCTATCGTATCTCAGCCATTCCTATCCTACCTTATGCTATTCTATCTTACCTTAGCTATTCCTATCCTACCTTATGCTATTCAATCTTAGCCATTACTATCCTACCTTATCCTATTGTAACTTATCTTAGCCATTCCTATCCTACCTTATGCTATTCTCTTATCTTAGCCGTTCCATTCTTAGCCATTCCTATCCTACCTTATCCTATTCTCTTACTGTATCTTACCCATTATCAGTCTTACCTTATCCTATTCTATATTACCATACCCATTACTACCCTACCTCATCCTATTCTAACTAATCTTAGCCATTCCTATCATACCTTATGCTATTCAACCTTACCCATTCCTTACCTACCTTATGCTATTCTACCTTACCCATTCAACAACAACAAATAGGAAATATATATTTGTATAGTGCATTCTCACAACATTACATCATCTCAAAGCGCTTTACAGCATCCCCACCCAAAGCCCCCAGTGAGTAAGCCATAGGCGACAATATCCAACCTTATGCTATTCTATCTTACCTTCCCCATTCATATCCTACCTTATCCTATTCTATCATGCCTAACCCATTCCTATCCTTCCTCATCCTTTCCTATCTTGCCTTAGCCATTCCTATCCTACCTTATGCTATTCTCTTATCTTAGCCGTTCCTATCTCAGCCATTCCTATCCTACCTTATCCTAATCTATCATTCCTTAGCCATTCCTATCCTACCATATGCTATTCTACCTCACCCATTCCTATCCTACCTTATGCTATTCTTCCTTACCCATTCCTATCCTACCTTATGCTATTCTCTTATCTTAGCCGTTCCTATCCTACCTTATCCAATTCAACCTTATCTAAGAGATTCCTATCCTATCTCATCCACCAGTATCTTAGCCATTCCTATCCTACCTTATCATAATCTATCATTCCTTAGCCATTCCTATCCTACCTTATGCTATTCTAACTTACCCATTCCTATCCTACCTTATGCTATTCTACTTTACCCATTCCTAACCTACCTTATGCTATTCTACCTTAGCCATTGCTATATAAACTTATGCTAAGCTATCATTCTTTAGCCATTCCTGTCCTACTTTATGCTTTTCTATCTTACCTTACCCATTCAACAACAACGAATAACAAATTTATTTTTTTATAGTGCATTTTGACAACATTACATCGTCTCAAAGCGCTTTACAGCATCCTCACCCAAACCTCCCAGTGAGTAAGCCATAGGCGACACTATCCTACCTTATGCGATTCTATCATATCCGTTCCTTTCCTACCTTATCCTATTCTATCTTATCTTACCCATTCCTATCCTACCTTATCCTTTTCTATCTTGCCTTAGCCATTCCTATCCTACCTTATCCTATTCTACCTTGCCTAACCCATTCCTATCCATACTCATCCTTTCCTATCTTGCATTAGCCATTCCTATCCTACCTTATGCTATTCTCTTATCTTAGCCGTTCCTATCTCAGCCATTCCTATCCTACCTTATCCTAATCTATCATTCCTTAACCATTCCTATCCTACCTTTATGCTATTCTAACTTACCGATTCCTATCCTACCTTATCCTAGTCTATTATTCCTTAACCATTCCTATCCTACCTTATCCTAGTCTATTATTCCTTAACCATTCCTATCCTACCTTATGCTATTCTACTTTACCCATTCCTATCCAACCTTATCCTAATATATCATTCTTTAGCCATTCCTATCATACCTTAAGCTATTCTACCTTACCCATTCCTACCCTACCTTATGCTATTCTACCTTACCCATTCCTATCCAACCTTATCCTAATCTATCATTCTTTAGCAATTCCTATCCTACCTTATGCTTTTCTATCTTATCTTACCCATTCAACAACAACGGGTAACAAATTGATTTTTCTATAGTGCATTATGACAACATTACATCGTCTCAAAGCGCTTTACAGCATCCCCACCCAAAGCCCCTAGTGAGTAAGCCATAGGCGACACTACCCTACCTTATGCTATTCTATCTTATCCGTTCCTTTCCTACCTTATCCTATTCTATCTTACCTTACCCATTCCTATCCTTCCTCATCCTATCCTATCTTGCCTTAGCCATTCCTATCCTACCTTATGCTATTCTCTTATCTTAGCCTATCTCCTATCTCAGCCATTCCTATCCGACCTTATCAAATTCAACCTTATCTTAAGGATTCGTATCCTATCTTATCCACCGGTATCTTATCCGTTCCTAACCTACCTCATCCAAGACTAACCTATCTTAGCCATTCCAATCCTACCTTATCCTAATCTATCATTCCTTAGCCATTCCTATCCTACCTTATGCTATTCTAACTTACCCATTCCTATCCTACCTTATGGTATTCTACTTTAGCCATTCCTAACCTACCTTATGCTATTCTACCTTAGCCATTGCTATCCAACCTTATGCTAAGCTATCATTCTTTAGCCATTCCTGTCCTACTTTATGCATTGCTATCTTACCTTACGCATTCAACAACAACGAATAACAAATTTATTTTTTTATAGTGCATTTTGACAACATTACATCGTCTCAAAGCGCTTTACAGCATCCCCACCCAAAGCTCCCAGTGAGTAAGCCATAGGCGACACTATCCTACCTTATGCGATTCTATCTCATCCGTTCCTATCCTACCTTATCCTTTTCTATCTTCCCTAACCCAATTCTATCCTTACTCATCCTTTCCAATCTTGCCTTAGCCATTCCTATCCTACCTTATGCTATTCTCTTATCTTAGCCGTTCCTATCTCAGCCATTCCTATCCTACCTTATCCTAATCTATCATTCCTTAGCCATTCCTATCCTACCTTATGCTATTCTAACTTACCGATTCCTATCCTACCTTATCCTAGTCTATTATTCCTTAACCATTGCTATCCTACCATATGCTATTCTACCTCACCCATTCCTATCCTACCTTATGCTATTCTACCTTACCCATTCCTAACCAACCTTATCCTAATATATCATTCTTTAGCCATTCCTATCCTACCTTATGCTATTCTACTTTAGCCATTCCTAAGCTACCTTATGCTAAGCTATCATTCTTTAGCCATTCCTGTCCTACTTTATGCTTTTCTATCTTACCTTACGCATTCAACAACAACGAATAACAAATAAATTTTTTTATAGTGCATTTTGACAACATTACATCGTCTCAAAGCGCTTTACAGCATCCCCACTCAAAGCCCCCAGTGAGAAAGCCATAGGCGACACTATCCTACCTTATGCGATTCTATCTTATCCGTTCCTTTCCTACCTTATCCTATTCTATCTTACCTTACCCATTCCTATCCTACCTTATCCTTTTCTATCTTGCCTAACCCATTCCTATCCTTCCTCATCCTTTCCAATCTTGCCTTAGCCATTCCTATCCTACCTTATGCTATTCTCTTATCTTAGCCGTTCCTATCTCAGCCATTCCTATCCTACCTTATCCTAATCTATCATTCCTTAGCCATTCCTATCCTACCTTATGCTATTCTAACTTACCGATTCCTATCCTACCTTATCCTAGTCTAGTATTCCTTAACCATTGCTATCCTACCATATGCTATTCTACCTCACCCATTCCTATCCTACCTTATGTTATTCTTCCTAACCCATTCCTATCCTACCTTATGCTATTCAACCTTACCCATTCCTAACCAACCTTATCCTAATATATCATTCTTTAGCCATTCCTATCCTACCTTATGCTATTCTACCTTACCCATTCCTACCCTACCTTATGCTATTCTACCTTACCCATTCCTATCCAACCTTATCCTAATCTATCATTCTTTAGCCATTCCTATCCTACCTTATGCTTTTCTATCTTATCTTACCCATTCAACAACAACGGGTAACAAATTTATTTCTCTATAGTGCATTATGACAACATTACATCGTCTCAATGCGCTTTACAGCATCCCCACCCAAAGCCCCCAGTGAGTAAGCCATAGGCGACACTACCCTACCTTATGCTATTCTATCTTATGCGTTCCTTTCCTACCTTATCCTATTCTATCTTACCTTACCCATTCCTATCCTACCTTATCATATTCTATCTTGCCTTAGCCATTCCTATCCTACCTTATGCTATTCTCTTATCATAGCCGTTCCTATCTCAGCCATTCCTATCCTACCTTATCCAATTCAACCTTATCTTAGAGATTCCTATCCTATCTCATCCACCGGTATCTTATCCATTCCTATCCTACCTCATCCAAGTCTAACTTATCTTAGCCATTCCTATCCTACCTTATCATAATCTATCATTCCTTAGCCATTCCTATCCTACCTTATGCTATTCTAACTTACCCATTCCTATCCTACCTTATGCTATTCTACATTACCCATTCCTAACCTACCTTATGCTATTCTACCTTAGCCATTGCTATATAAACTTATGCTAAGCTATCATTCTTTAGCCATTCCTGTCCTACTTTATGCTTTTCTATCTTACCTTACCTATTCAACAACAACGAATAACAAATTTATTTTTTTATAGTGCATTTTGAAAACATTACATCGTCTCAAAGCGCTTTACAGCATCCCCACCCAAAGCCCCCAGTGAGTAAGCCATAGGCGACACTACCCTACCTTATGCTATTCTATCTTATCCGTTCCTTTCCTACCTTACCCATTCCTATCCTACCTTATCCTATTCTACCTTACCTTAGCCATTCCTATCCTTCCTCATCCTTTACTATCTTGCCTTAGCCATTCCTATCCTACCTAATGCTATTCTCTTATCTTAGCCGTTCCTATCCTACCTTATCCAATTCAACCTTATCTTAGGGATTCCTATCCTATCTTATCCACCGGTATCTTATCTGTTCCTATCCTACCTCATCCAAGTCTAACTTATCTTAGCCATTCCTATCCTACCTTATCCTAATCTATCATTCCTTAGCCATTCCTATCCTACCTTATGCTATTCTACCTTACCCATTCCTATCCTACCTCATCCATTCCAATCTTGCCTTAGCCATTCCTATCCTACCTTATCCTAGTCTATTATTCCTTAACCATTGCTATCCTACCATATGCTATTCTACCTCACCCATTCCTATCCTACCTTATGCTATTCTTCCTTACCCATTCCTATCCTACCTTATGCTATTCTACCTTACCCATTCCTAACCAACCTTATCCTAATATATCATTCTTTAGCCATTCCTATCCTACCTTATGCTATTCTACCTTACCCATTCCCATCCTACTTTATGCTATTCTACCTTACCCATTCCAATCCTACCTTATCCTAATATATCATTCTTTAGCCAATCCTATCCTACCTTATGCTTTTCTATCTTATCTTACCCATTCAAGAACAACGGATAACAAATTAATTTTTCTAAAGTGCATTATGACAACATTACATCGTCTCAAAGCACCTTACAGCATCCCCACCCAAAGCCCCCAGTGAGTAAGCCATAGGCGACACTACCCTACCTTATGCTATTCTATCTTACCTTAGCCATTCCTATCCTACCTTATGCTATTCTAACTTACCCATTCTTTTCCTACCTTGTCCTAGTCTATTATTCCTTAACCATTCCTACCCTACCTTATGCTATTCTCTTATCTTAGCCCTTCCTATCTCAGCCATTCCTATCCTACCTTATCCTATTCAATCTTGCCTAACCCATTCCTATCCATCCTCATCCTTTCCTATCTTGCCTTAGCCATTCCTATCCTACCTTATGCTATTCTCTTATCTTAGCCGTTCCTACTATATCTCAGCCATTCCTATCCTACCTTATCCAATTCAACCTTATCTTAGAGATTCCTATCCTATCTTATCCACCAGTATCTTATCCATTCCTATCCTACCTCATCCAATTCTAACTTATCTTAGCCATTCCTATCCTACCTTATCCTAATCTATCATTACTTAGCCATTCCTATCCTACCTTATGCTATTCTACCTTACCCATTCCTATCCTACCTTATGCTACTCTACCTTCTTACCCATTCCTATCCTACCTTATCCTATTCTATCTTATCTTAGCCATTCCCATCCTACCTTATGCTATTGTACCTTACCCATTGCTATCCGACCTTATCCTAATCCATCATTCTTTAGCCATTCCTATCCTATCTTATGATTTTCTATCTTACCTTACCCATTCAACAACAACGAATAACACATTAATTTTTTTATAGTGCATTATCACAACATTACATAGTCTCACAGCACTTTACAGCATCCCCACCCAAAGCCCCCAGTAACTAAACCATAGGCGACACTATCCTACCTTATGCTATTCTATCTTACCTTAGCCATTCCTATCCTACCTTATGCTATTCTATCTTACCTTAGCCATTCCTATCCTACCTTATGCTATTCTATCTTACCTTAGCCATTCCTATCCTACCTTATGCTATTCTATCTTACCTTAGCCATTCCTATCCTACCTTATGCTATTCTATCTTACCTTAGCCATTCCTATCCTACCTTATGCTATTCTATCTTACCTTAGCCATTCCTATCCTACCTTATGCTATTCTATCTTACCTTAGCCATTCCTATCCTACAGTACCTTATCATATTCTACCTTACCTTAATCATTCCTATCCTACCTTATGCTATTATATCGTATCTTAGCCATTCCTATCCTACCTTATCCTATTCGATCCTATACATTCCTATCCTACTTCATCCAATTCTATCTTATCTTAGCCATTCTTATCCTGCCTTATCCTATTCTATCTTATCTTAGCCCTTCCTATCCTACCTTATCCTATTTTATCTCATCCTATCTTATCTTATTTTGTCTCATTCTATCTTATCTTATCCTATTTTATCTCATTCTATCCTATTTTACCTTAGCCTATCTTATCCTAAGATAAAATAGGATAAGATAGGCTAAGATAAGATAAGAACATAAGAAATTTACAAACGAGAGGGGGCCATTCGGCCCAACAAGCTCATTTGGGGAGAACTCAGAGTTGTTAAAATCTTATCTAGCTCTGATTTAAAGGAACCCAGGGTTTTAGCTTACGCTACACTAGCAGGAAGACTATTCCATACTCTAACTACACGTTGTGTAAAGAAGTGCTTCCTCAAATTTGCTTTAAAATGTTCTCCCGCTGATTTCCACTTATGTCCACGAGTTCTAGTATTTAAACTAATATTGAAATAGTCATTTGGCTGAACAGCATCCAGACCTGTCAGCATCTTATAGACCTGGATCATGTCCCCCTTAGTCTCCTTTGCTCAAGGCTAAACAGATTCAGCTCAGCTAACCTCTCGTCATACGACATTCCTCTAAGACCAGGAATCATTCTCGTAGCCCTCCGTTGCACCTTTTCTAAGGCAGCAATGTCCTTCTTAAGGTATGGTGACCAAACCTGCACACGATATTCTAGGTGGGGTCTTACCAAGTAATTATATAAATGTAACATCACCTCCCTTGACTTAAACTCCACACACCTAGAGATATAACCCAACATTCTATTTTATTGCTTCCCCACACTGGCGAGAGTGGGACATGGAAGCATCAACATACACACCGAGATCTTTCTAATATAAGAGCTTTACAATATGTAACCCTTCTTTCTAGGCTCAGGGAGGAGGATGATTAGTAAAAGAAGTCCACCCAAAAACTTATTTCCTTATCTTATTTATTTTGACCTGTAACCACTTACCTAATCAATAATATAACAATAAACTATCTCCTCTCTAAGGCTCAGCCTGGTTCCGTCTCTATATAATCATTTCCAAACCCTTTTCCATCAGTTTTGTGTCTTTTCTTTTCTTATCTGGAATCCAACGGAGGGCGCTCGGCTCCGGTGCAGATCCTGGCAGGGTGCGTGTGACCGTATTCTTCCCCTGACCGTTTTCCTCTCCGAGTAGTGGTGTGCGATACCACAAGATTTGTGACAGCAGGACAGAATTTTGGTAAGGTTAATAAGTAAATAAATACTTTATTATAAAACACAAGTAACACAAAATTTATTTTTCTTAAATAAAGTGCACAAAATTAGAGAACCGGCTTATTTAAAATAATAATAATAATAAAAATAATTAGTGAAAATACAAAAGAAAGTACAATAAAAAATACAATAAAGTTTAAAAACATTAAATGAAAAAGGTAATTTACACAAAATGGTAATTATAGTCAATCAAATCTGAGCTATATTCAGTATATTTCTTTCAATTCCAGTAAATGTATTCATTTTATAACATGTGGCAATGGGATAATATTGTATCAAATAACACGCTCATTTCGATTAATTAATCACAGAAGAAGTAATGAGTTAAAAAATAACTTTGATTAACCGCATTCCATGATTCTGGTCACGGTGACTGAAAAATCATCACGTTAACCCAAACCATATACCTATTTGAACCTGATGCTAACACTAGCATCCATAATAAAAAGGTCTTAGCATAATTTATACATTTTGAGTTTTAACCACTTGCACTTTGAAAGTTTAATATTAACTAATGCTGAAGATGACTAAAATATTACTGGCACCACTATACTCTACCTGGATATTCTCTGCCAAATTGCAAGGCCTCTGCCAGTGCGTGTGTGTGCGCGCGCAAGTGAGCCTGTGTGCTTGCCTGGCGCCCCTGAGTCACGTGACGGTAATGTTGGCATCAAATTACAAGACTGAGGAGGAGGAGCAAAGCCTGTCGCTTACTTATCGTTTTATCAATTATGTCATAACGACAATATCCTCGATATAATTTGCTTTCAGGGGTTCACACACTATCACAGCCTTAACCTGGACTGCGGACATCTAAAAGAAAATAATGGGTAGGGAATATGGCGCACTAGAAAAATAAAACATATCCCTTTTTTTCCTTTTACACATAACGAACTCATATCACAACAACATGTACATATCGATGACACATTACAACATCCAAGGTTTACGTAATCTCAATGGGCAAATGAAGCATTATTTAAATCCCCGGTAGGTTTTTTCCTTTACTTTTTATATCCCGCCATAGCACAATGAACATTTTCCCTTAACTCAGTCCCGTACCACTCACCGAAAAACTAAAGGATAACTCCTTTTTTCCCCCCAAATTACTTTTAATTTAAGAAAAGCTCAAATTAAACCAGCTGCTGGCTTGGTAGCTCCACCATGCCGGCCCGTCTTATTCCACTTTCCGTGCGCTTCTCTCCTTCTTTCTATATATTTTTCTTTAAGAGCTCTGCTAAACTGCCACACTCCTAATCCAGGTCTTTACCTTCGGCATGTAACACACCCTCCGCGTAGAATAGGGCTTCTCCGTCTCATCCGTCTTCTTGATCACATCTTTCACCATGCTGACTTTCTCCACCTTCTCGCTGCTGTTCTTTTCCACGGCCTCATTTTTTTCTAAATGGGTGTCAGATTCCTTAGCTGTTATTTTAACTGTAACGGTAATTTTAATTTTAATCTTAACTACTTTCATTTCTTTGCTCTCCATTTTTAAGATATTAAGTCTCTTCAAAATGCAGCCACTCGCCAAGATGCTCGAAAGAAGTTTGAGAAAAGAAGTACATGTGATTCAAAAGTAATCAAGCTGTTGCCACGGACGCCCATTCGTACCATAACAAACAATACGATCCTATGCAGGTCGTCGGCGACTTTCGGCTGCGATCGGCTCCGACTGACCGGTCGTAGGTCCGATTCGGCCGTAAGCAGGTTGCCGACTCTGACGCATCTGGAGCGAGACTCAGGCTTTCAGGCTCAAACGCTCACAGCAATCAATCTTATGGCGAATCTCTATTCATCCATTTTAAACCCAAAATTGGCTACATCAAAAGCGTTGGGGCAGTTTGCAAACCCTAAATACTATTTGCAAGGTAATAAAACTGTTAGGTACATGTAGCCTAAGTACGTGTGTAAATCTCACGCCAACCAGCTGACCAAAGTTGGCAACCCTGCGTAAGTCACCCCTTTATTTTATATGCAAAAATGATTATATGCAGGAGGCACATACCTGGTGTGCAAGTAGCCTACTCATTCGCTGTCTAAACCGATACGCGCTGCAATGTCATATGTAGCAGCGCAAAATGCGCATTTATTTCATGTGCATTCGCGCTGTTATGACAAGAAATCACTGTGCATTCTAGCCTTCATGCCGCGAAAGAAGTACAAATTAGCCACATAAATATTAAAATGCAACGGTAATTTTTTGTCATAACAGCGTGAATGCACATAAAATAAATACGTATTTGCGCTGCGCTACAACAAGGAATTGCCGCGAGTGTACTGGGAATGCGCACTTGCGTACCATGCAGTTATGTGCGCTCCTGATCATATGTATAGTAGGCCTATATCGTACAATAAATTATATATTTAAGCCGTATTGTTTGGTGTTTTTTAATCATAATTTTCTTCGTTCATTCCTGCCGACAGTTGGCAGACATACGCTCCGGGTAACACGATCACAGCCAGACGCGGCACAACAGTGAAACATTTACAAATGTGACAAAAGGTGTTCTGTGTGTCCATTAATTCCTACATAGAGTTTTAATCCCGTTTACATGAAAAGCTGTAGTACGTTATGTTGCCCCTGACAATTCCAAATTTCTATTTGCAGCAAATTGACAAATCGAATAGGCCCAGAACACTGGAAAATACTCGAAGAACGTGGTAAAGTGGATTTTCGGTTGTTACATTTGTATTAGAATTGTAACAAATGTCTTCGTATTATATTGTATTTTGCGGGATGTTCGTCAACAGATTGGTTCTGTGGACTGTGGTGTGTTCATGTTGATTGTTGTCAACATTGTTGTCGTTACGGATTGGGGAAGCAGGAGCAGGAAGCCTGAGAATCGGGAAACAAGGGATTTATTGGGGGGAAACAGCCAGGAACACGAGGCAATACAGGTAGCGACTTCAATGACAGGACTGGGGAAACATACGTTGATGCGGAGTTAAATACATAGGACTAATGAAAACAACTCGAAACAGCTGAGGATATCGGGATTCCACATGAGGTTAACGAGGGGGCGTGGCACACTGGAGGCGCGGATGAGCGGGGCATAATAATTGTAAGATAGACCACCATGAATTGCTGGGCTGTCACTCAGTACCGGAAGGCGAACCACAGTTCTGCATACAAAGGTCGACGTCAGTGGACCCGCATCAGCATACCTGTAAGTTTACATAACTGCAAACTGCCTGTAAACTAGGGCTGGGCAAAACGAGTATTTTCCTAATCGATTAATCTAGCGATTAATTTTTCGATGCATCGATGAATCTAACGATTAATTTTTTCAATCCGATTCGATTTCGATTTGATTCGATTATCGATTATTTCCCCATTATTTGACTTGTATAGCAATTTCACATTTACTAATTTATGTATATCAATGAAAAACACAAATTTCTTAATTTGAAGACCTTTTAATGAACAAAATTGCAAAATAAAGTTGTAGTAGTCGTACCATCTTATATTAGAGATAGCATTTAACAAGAAATAAAATGTGCAAACATATATAAAATTAAGGAAAAGTTAACAAAACATTTAAAATAAATAGCAACAATTGTGTCCTTAAACAAAATGTAACATTCACTTTGCTTTCTGCAAAAAGTGCTCTTCATTCACAAAAAATCCATTTTGTTCCTGTTTCTCACATTTCTGTGTGTGCGAGTTCAATCATGTTAATTACATGAAGTAGTTATGCATTGGAGTGGAGGAATGTTAGCATTTCTACATGCTCAGCAGTCAGACTTGCCCTTTTTTTGGTGACAATGTTTCCAGCAACTGAAAAAAGCCTTTCAGATGGTGTTGATGTGGCAGGTACAGCCAGATATGATTTGGCTAAATTAGCCAGTGTGGGGAATCTTGTTGCATTATTCTTCCACCATGTAAGGGGGTCATTATCCCTTGGAATAGGGGCTTCCCCAAAATACAACAGTACTTCTTTCCTCACCGCCTCATTTTGGTGTACTTCTTCTCTGACAGTAGTCCTCCACACTTTTCTGTTTGTTCCTGAAATCATAAATCACACACAGCACACAGATGAATTTGAATAATTACAAAATAATTATATGGAAAGCATAATATCAAAATAATTTGATAAGGATGTGGTTATCATATCCATCTATCTATCTAGTAATAGTGTCCACGACGGCTACGTTTAGCAGGGGGTGCATTGTCTTTGTTAACATTTTTCCTGCGGCCAATTCGCTGTCTCACATTTTCGTCTTTCGCCGATTCTGATAATCAGCCTGCGCGCATTCCGACTCATTTTGCCAGCATGGGCCACAAATAAAAACCAACTAAACAGCAGCTGCTGGGTGAGGGTAAAATGCGGATTCCGCCGGATTCCGCCGAACGTAAATAAAGGAGGAGCTCAGCATTGCGGTGCAACTGCGCAGTCAGTACAATACGGTTGTCTGAAATCGTATTGTTCTTAATGTTAACATTAATTTCATTGTTAATTTGTTAAACATGTGAAAATGTTCTATATATTATCTGTTGAGCGTTCTCTGGTCGAGGATAATCTGCATTTTTCCCCTCTCTTGTCCCGTCAGACAGACGTGGATGTCCATGGCTACCAACGTCACTGTTCATGGATGCCTGTTCCTGACGAATAAAATAAATCATAATAAATCAATAAATAAATATGTCTTTCACCAAACATGTCAGTATTTTATTGTAATTCTGTATTTCTGTAGGTCTCACATCCAAGCACTATTGAACTGTTTTGGTGTTATCTGATTAAATTTTCTCATATAAGTACAGCTATACTGTACAGCTTGAAAGCACTCCTGTGAAATATCTACGTAGAAACGTGGTTGCCACTGTACAAGCCATTTTATCAGAATTAATACACGAAATAAATAAAAGAAAAAGGATATTGCAATTAAAGCATCTGTTATATTGAAACATGGAAGTGGCACGTAGAAATCCTGCCCTGGGACATGTGATATACTGCCGGAAAGCTGGCAATTTGTACTATACGGAAATGCATGGAAGTTCCCAGGGCAGGATTTCTAAATGTGCACTTCGCCCTGTACAATGTAACCATGGGGAAGCTGCCATAAATAATCTTCAACTAAAAGTCCACGGAAGTGGCACGCAGAAATCCTGCCCTGGGACATGTGATATACTGCCGGAAAGCTGGCAATTTATACTATACGAAAATGCATGAAAATGCCCGGGGCAGGATTTCTAAATGTGCATTTCGCCCTGTACACTGTAACCATGGGGAAGCTGCCATAAATAATCTTCAACTAAAAGTCCACGGAAGTGGCACGCGGAAATCCTGCCCTGGGACATGTGATATACTGCCGGAAAGCTGGCAATTTGTACTATACGAAAATGCATGAAAGTGCCCGGGGCAGGATTTCTAAATGTGCATTTCGCCCTGTACACTGTAACCATGGGGAAGCTGCCATAAATAATCTTCAACTAAAAGTCCACGGAAGTGGCACGTAGAAATCCTGCCCTGGGACATGTGATATACTGCCGGAAAGCTGGCAATTTGTACTATACGAAAATGCATGAAAGTGCCCGGGGCAGGATTTCTAAATGTGCATTTCGCCCTGTACACTGTAACCATGGGGAAGCTGCCATAAATAATCTTCAACTAAAAGTCCACGGAAGTGGCACGTAGAAATCCTGCCCTGGGACATGTGATATACTGCCGGAAAGCTGGCAATTTGTACTATATGGAAATGCATGAAAGTTCCCAGGGCAGGATTTCTAAATGTGCATTTCGCCCTGTACACTGTAACCATGGGGAAGCTGCCATAAATAATCTTCAACTAAAAGTCCACGGAAGTGGCACGTAGTTATTTCGTACACATACAATATTTCGTGCTATTTCGTACACATACAACATGTAGTGGAATGTAACCCTGGTCACTCTGAGCAGCTGTGCATGATAAGAGAGTAACAAAATATAGAAAAAATAAGAAAAATAATAAGATAAAAAATATATGAAATGTTCAGCTGTACATAATCTATACATAAGTGATAGGTAAGAGGTATATAAGTGCAATGTGGAAGAGGCCTGAGGTATGTGCCAATGATTTGGACAGGGTGATCGAAGCAGCACCTAGAGGCATTGAGTATTGTCCTGATTTAGGAGCATTATGACCTGGGGGAAAAAGCTCTTCCTTAACCTTTCCGCTCTGGGGTGCGTTTCCCAAGACCATATGTATAGTTCGAACGAACGTTCGCAAACACTGTCATTAAGTTGCGTAGTTCGAACAACTCACGAGCTGTAGTTAGAAGCTTAGTCCCGGGTAAATACATCAGCGATGGTGGAAAATGCATTCTAAGAAGTGTATAGTGACCGTGTAAGTAAAAAATTTAATAATCTTTCATAACTAATAGGGAATAATTTAGCTCTACGATCATATATAATGTGAAGTTGTGTGAAAATGTAGTTTGAAACGTAATTGTTGTGTGGGTCTCTGGTCATAAGTATGGTAACTGTCGGTAGTGAGCAATAGGGACACCTTGCTGGGTGATGCGGGAAGAATCCTCTGTGTGACCCATCTGTACGTTGACGTCGAAATTCAACTCACCAGTGGCACTTGCACTCTCATCTAGCACATATTGTATGTTCTAGTCACTCTTTGGCTTCTTCTCATGTTTAGAAACATGTGTGAACAGTTTTGAGTCATTGTGTTTAAATGATGACTACTGTATGGTGGCTGTGCTGAACTTCTGCAGCCTGTGTTTTCTATTTTGCATCAAAGTTCACCACAGTGCAAAATGTGTTTTGATGAATGGGAATGTGTTTAGAGTTTTGCTCAAATCTGCAAATTGTGTTTAAAGTTTCACCAAAAGAGTGATTGATTCAATAAATGAGTTTTGGCAATTGGAAGTTTTGTTCAAAGAATGAGGTTTAGTCTTTTAGCAATTCAGAAAAACTGTAACAGAAACATAAGGCAAGGTAAACTTTAACTTACCAAAGCTCTTTGGGGTGGTCAAACCAGATGTGTCCAGTTTATACAGATACTGCACAGTTAGGGGTAAAAGGCTGTTATGGGCAGGGTTAATCAATTGTACAGTTGTGCTTAAAATGGGGTATAAAATCCTTCAAATACTACAAAAGTTATGTAAGACAACTTTTGTTTTTTGTCTTGTAAACAAGTACACCTACTCTTACAGTTTTAGACTTAACAGGTTTTAAAGAATTTTATATTATATTATATTATATTATATTATATTATATTATATTATATTAACATGACTATAGCGAATGTCTGTCAGCCCCTTTTGACAGAAGGGCCTTTTAGCTATGTTTTCACAGACTCTGAGTCTGAAAAATCAGGGGTAGAACTAATTTGAGATAATGCAAAAAACAATGTGAGAGGAATGGATCTGTGGTTGCAATGACAGATAACATCACACGGTATGTGTAAAAGTCATTTGAAGACTGAATTGTGTTACAGTGAAAAAAACCCACAACAGCACAATAAAGGGCAAGTGACTCAGGCAAAGTCAGTCAGAAGGGTGTGTGAACATGCTTGGCAAACTGGGTGATAAGTATAATGATGAATGTCTGCTCACCAGTAAGTTCATGCTTATTTCCTTACAGTATCTCTTGAGGAGGCCTGCCAATGGTGTGGACAGTTTCAAAATAAAGATGGTGACTGGTTGAGGAAATTGATGTAGTCATTTGATAGATGGGAAAATATGGCTACTTGTCCTATACTGTATGTTGTTAATCCCACTGTAGATACTCTGTGATGGATGCCAGAGGTGGCAACACCGTGTCTGTACTGGCATGACCAAGAGCCAATTCAAACACATAACAAATGTTAAATGGTATTGCACAGCTTGTGAAGTGAAGTGTTCGCTATAAAAACGCAGCCACACTACAGTGGTATGCAAAAGTCTGCAACCGCTTGTTAATTTAGCATTTTTTCCAACTTTTGACCTTTTATTTTTAACCCCTTCATTGAGCCAATGCATTTATTTGAAAAACAGTGTTACAGGGGACACAGTTGGGTATTAAAATCAAGTTTTTATTCTAGCTTGGCTTTACTTTTCTGAGTTTGTTAAAGTTCCCATGTCAATCGTCTTTTTGAGTAATTTGCGTAATGTACTTCTCTCGCCAAAGTTGCAAAATAAATGAGTAATACTATATAGTAGAACAGACATGCGTCAAGTTTTCTTCATGTTCGCGTAGGTGGCCTTGAAAAAGGACATTTTGTGTCTCAGTGATGGCTCAGTATCTGGTGGGCCACACTTTGTTCTCCATCACCTGCCTGCACCGTGTTGGCTTTGAGTGAACCAGTTTGATGAGGTGATCATGGGTGATAACATGGTTCCAGGCTGCAATGAGTGACTCAATCAACTCATGTTTTGATTTTGGATGTCTCTTGGATATCTCCAAAGCCACCTTGTGCCACAAGTTTTCAATGAGATTCAGATCGGGGGATTTGGCAAGCCACTCAATTGATCGATGTTGTTCTGACGCTTCCAGTTGATCACCTGTTTGGAGCAATGGCACGGTGCATTGTCATCTTGGAACAGGAACCAGCTTGTAAACAGCTGCTGCACTGACGGCACCATACACTTTTGCAGTACTGTGATGTACTTGGTCCCACTGACCATGCCGTCAACGATGTGCAGACGTCCGACGCCACTGGCAGCCATGCAGCCCCAGACCATGACCTTCAAAGGATGCTTCACAGTGAGGTTGAGGCACTCAGGCTTGAACTCCTCTCCAGGAAACCTCCTCACATAGGTGTCTGCCTGGCTACCAAACAGGCAGAAAGTGCTTTCATTGCCGAAAAGCACCTTTTCCCACGTTTCACATGTCCAGCGTGACTTCTTCCGTGTCCAGTCAATCCGGTTGCACCTTTGGACATCAGTCATCAGTGGCTTGTTGCGTGCCTTGCAACCCCGCAGACAAAACTGTTGATGAGGTGACACTGACATGGCAGCTGTCTGACCACTCACGCAGTAGCTGAGGTGAGGTCAACTTGCGATTACTCAATGGAATGCGTCAAAGTGCATGATCCTAGCATGATGTTGATGCATGTGGATGACCAGACCGAGGCGTGTCTGCCACCAAACTCGCTTTCTTCTTTTGTAGAATCTTTACAACTGCTCTGTGACTGCAGCCGACTTTGTTAGTAATCTGGCAGCATGAAAATCCATGAAAATTTGTTGTTCCAAGGAATATTTCTTAAATAATAGTTTATTTTCATTTGTAATTCTTCATTCTGCCAATGCATATTTATTTGTTTAATAAATGGTGTTGTTCACAAATCTACAAAAAGTAATGTGAGAACATGGCAACATGGTTAACCTCACCGTGTCATGTCAGTGTCACCTCCTCAACAGTTTGTTGCCGGTTCCCGCAGTTTGGTCTGTGGGGTTGCAAGGCACGCAACAAGCCACTGATGACTGATGTCCAAAGGTGCAACCGGATTGACTGGACACGGAAGAACTCACGCTAGACATGTGAAACGGTGGGAAAAGGTGCTTTCCAGCGATGAAAGCACTTTCTGCCTGTTTGGTAGCCAGGCCGACACCTATGTGAGGAGGTTTCCTGGAGAGGAGTTCAAGCCTGAGTGCCTCAACCTCACTGTGAAGCATCCTTTGAGGGTCATGGTCTGGGGCTGCATAGCTGCCAGTGGCGTCGGACGTCTGCACATCTTTGATGGAATGGTACATCACAGTACTGCAAAAGTGTATGGTGCCGTCACTGCAGAAGCTGTTTAAAGGCCGGTTCCTGTTCCAAGATGACAACGCACCATGCCATTGCACCAAAAAGGTGATCAACTGGAAGTGTCAGAACAACATCGATCAATTGACTGGCTTGCCCAATCTCCCGATCTGAATCCGATTGAGAACTTGTGGCACAAGGTGGCTTTGGAGATATCCAAGAGACATCCAAAATCAAAACATGAGTTGATTGAGTCACTCATTGCAGCCTGGAATCATGTTATCACCCATGATCACCTCATCAAACTGGTTCACTCAATGCCGACACGGTGCAGGCAGGTGATCAAGAACAAAGTGTGGCCCACCAGATACTGAGCCATCACTGAGACACAAAAAGTCCTTTTTCAAGGCCACCTACACGAACATGAAGAAAGCTTGACGCATGTCGGTTCTACTATATATGAAGTATACTAATTTATTTTGCACCTTTGGCCAGAGAAATACATTACGCATATTACTCAATAAGACAATTGACATGGGAGCTTTAACAAACAAACTCAGAAAAGTAAATCCAAGCTAGAATAAAAACTTGATTTTTATTACTGTGTCCCCCGTAACACTGTTTTCAAATAAATATATTGGCTTAACGAAGGAGTTAAAAGTAAAAGGTCAAAAGTTGGAAAAAATGCTAAATTAACAAGTGGTTGCAGACTTTTGCATACCACTGTAGTGTGGCTGCGTTTTTAAAAAGAAGACTCCTCTTCACAAGCTGTGCAATACCATTTAACATTTGTTATGTGTTTGAATTGGCTCTTGGTCATGCCAGTACAGACACGGTGTTGTCACCTCTGGCATCCATCACAGAGTATCTACAGTGGGATTAACAACATACAGTATAAGACAAGTAGCCATATTTTCCCATCTATCAAATGACTACAGTAATTTTCCTCACCCAGTCACCATCTTTATTTTGAAACTGTCCACACCATTGGCAGGCCTCCTCAAGAGATACTGTAAGGAAATAAGCATGAACTTACTGGTGAGCAGGCATTCATCATTATACTTATCACCCAGTTTGCCAAGCATGTTCACACACCCTTCTGACTGACTGCCTGAGTCACTTGTCCTTTATTGTGCTCTTGTGGGTTTTTTTCACTGTAACACAATTCAGTCTTCAAATGACTTTTACAC
Organism: Paramormyrops kingsleyae; assembly: GCF_048594095.1. Taxonomy (NCBI): domain Eukaryota; kingdom Metazoa; phylum Chordata; class Actinopteri; order Osteoglossiformes; family Mormyridae; genus Paramormyrops; species Paramormyrops kingsleyae. Next base: position 3,026,879 of record NC_132814.1, read on the forward strand.
ATACCGTGTGATGTTATCTGTCATTGCAACCACACATCCATTCCTCTCACACTGTTTTTTGCATTATCGCAAATTAGTTCTACCCCTGACTTTTCCAGCTCAGATTCTGTGAAAACATAGCTAAAAGGCCCTTCTGTCAAAAGGGGCTGACAGACATTCGCTATAGTCATGTTAATATAATATAATATAATATAATATAATACAAAATTCTTTAAAACCTGTTAAGTCTAAAACTGTAAGAGTAGGTGTACTTGTTAACAAAACAAAAAACAAAAGTTCTCTTACATAACTTTTGTAGTATTTGAAGGATTTTATACCCCCATTTTAAGCACAACTGTACAATTGATTAACCCTGCCCATAACAGCATTTTACCCCTAACTGTGCAGTATCTGTATAAACTGGACACATCTGGTTTGACCGCCCCAAAGAGCTTTGGTAAGTTAAAGTTTACCTTGCCTAAAGACTAAACCTCATTCTTGGAACATAACTTCCAATTGCCAAAACTCATTTATTGAATCAATCACTCTTTTTGTGAAACTTTAAACACAATTTGCAGATTTGAGCAAAACTCTAAACACATTCCCATTCATCAAAACACATTTTGCACTGTGGTGAACTTTACAAAATAGAAAACACAGGCTGCAGAAGTTCAGCACAGCCACCATACAGTAGTCATCATTTAAACACAATGACTCAAAACTGTTCACACGTTTCTAAACATGAGAAGAAGCCAAAGAGTGACTAGAACATACAATATGTGCTAGATGAGAGTGCAAGTGCCACTGGTGAGTTGAATTTCGTCGTCAACGTACAGATGGGTCACACAGAGGATTCTTCCCGCATCACCCAGCAAGGTGTCCCTATTGCTCACTACCGACAGTTACCGTACTTATGACCAGAGACTCACACAACAATTACGTTTCAAACTACATTTTCAGACAACTTCACATTATATGTGATCATAGAGCTAAATTATTCCTTATTAGTTATGAAAGATTATTAAATTTCTTACTTACATGGTGACTATACCCTTATTAGACTGCATTTTCCACCATCGCTGATGTATTTACCTGGGACTAAGCTTCTAACTACAGCTCAAGAACTGTAGTTCGAACTACGCAACTTTACAACAGTTTTGCTCCACTATGGTCTTGGGAAACGCACCCCAGAACGGAAAGGTTAAGGAAGAGCTTTTTCCCCCAGGTCATAAATGCTCCTAAATCAGGACAATACTCAATGCCACTAGGTACTGCTTCACCCTGTCCAAATCATTGGCACATACCTCAGGCCTCTTCCACATTGCACTTATATACCTCTTACCTATCACTTATGTATAGATTATGTACAGCTGAACATTTCATATATTTTTTATCTTATTATTTTTCTTATTTTTTCTATATTTTGTTACTCTCTTATCATGCACAGCTGCTCAGAGTGACCAGGGTTACATTCCACTACATGTTGTGTGTGTACAACTGTGTACATGACGAATAAACCTTTTGAATCTTGGTACAGCGTGGTTTGTCCTTTTCAGAAGCTGCTCCTGGATGGGTGAGGGTAAAATGCGGACCGTTTACAAACAGCGGATTCCGTGTTTATAAACAGACGTGTCACAAAAGACGCACGCCGCGTAGACAGATCACGTGGCATAGAAAGAAACCCATACGACGTTACCTAATCACGGGGTGCGTTCGAGGTGTGTCTGCAGCTGACGTTACGTGGAGCGTGATCTGCCGTCGGCAGCAGGGGTGGAGTATACGCTGGATGTAAACACTGGGGTATTCGAGGAGCTCAGGAAGGCGCAGCAGCTGCGCGTTCAGCCAGTGCAATTTTGTCATCCATATTACAGAGTACAATACGATTGTCCGAAATCCTTATTGTTGTTAATGTTTAACAACTATTTCATTGTTGGTTTTTTTGAAAAAAAAAAAATTGAAAATATATAATTTGTTGAGCGTTCTCTAGTCGTGTATAATTTGCATTTGGACGTCCAGCTACCATGAACGTCACAGTTTGTGGGTGCCTGTTCTGGATGAGTAAAATAAATCGTAATAAATCAATAAATAAAAATGTTTCTTTCACCAATAAAGTGTATTCTGAAGTATTTTTGTAGATCTCATATCGAAACACTATCGAACTATATCTTCGTGTTGTCTGGTTTCATTTTCTCATATAAGTAAGGCTACTGTACACCTTGCAAACACTCATGTGAAATATCTACACAATTATAGAAACGTCACATTGGTTGGCACTGTACAAGTCATTGTATCAGAATTAATGCAAGAAAGAAAAAGAAAATTGCAAAGCAGATCTGTTACATTTAAACATGGAAGTAGCATGTAGAAATCAGTCCCCCAGGCTTGGCATATAGTAGTGGAAAAGGCTAAATTTGTATTTTACGAAAACATTTAAAAGAGTTTAGGGCAGCATTTGTAATTATCCATTTTGTCCTATACACTGTAACAATAGGGAAGCTGCCCTGCATAATCTATAAGTCCACAGAAGTGGCATGTAGAAATGAGGCCCCAGAACATGTGATATATTGCCAGGAAGGTCAGAATTTGTACTTTACAAAAATTTAAGATTGAAGATTCAAAAGGTTTATTCGTCATGTACACAGTTGTACACACACAACATGTAGTGGAATGTAACCCTGGTCACTCTGAGCATCGATCTGTGCATGATAAGAGACAAAATATAGAAAAATATAAGAAAAATAATATGATAAAAAATATATGAAATGTTCAGCTGTACATAATCTATACATAAGTGATAGGTAAGAGGTATTTTGCTGTGCAATGTGCAAGAGGCCTGAGGTATGTGCCAATGATTTGGACAGTGTGAAGCAGCACCTAGTGGCATTGAGTATTGTCCTGATTTAGGAGCATTATGACCTGGAGGAAAAAGCTCCTCTTTAACCTTTCCATTCTGGGATGCATTTCCCAAGACCATAGTGGAGCAACACTGTTGTAACGTTGCGTAGTTCGAACTACAGTTCTTGAGCTGTAGTTAGAAGCTTAGTCCCAGGTAAATACATCAGCGATGGTGGAAAATGCAGTCTAATAAGGGTATAGTCACCGTGTAAGTAAGAAATTAAATAATCTTTCATAACTAATAAGGAATAATTTAGCTCTACGATCACATATAATGTGAAGTTGTCTGAAAATTTAGTTTGAAACGTAATTGTTGTGTGGGTCTCTGGTCATAAGTACGGTAACTGTCGGTAGTGAGCAATAGGGACACCTTGCTGGGTGATGCAGGAAGAGTCCTCTGTGTGACCCATCTGTACGTTGACATCAAACTTCAACTCACCAGTGGCACTTGCACTCTCATCTAGCACATATTGTATGTTCTAGTCACTCTTTGACTTCTTCTCATGTTTAGAAACATGTCTGAACAGTTTTGAGTCATTGTGTTTAAATGATGACTACTGTATGGTGGCTGTGCTGAACTTCTGCAGCCTGTGTTTTCAATTTTGCATCAAAGTTCACCACAGTGCAAAATGTGTTTTGATTAATGGGAATGTGTTTAGAGTTTTGCTCAAATCTGCAAATTGTGTTTAAAGTTTCACCAAAAGAGTGATTGATTCAATAAATGAGTTTTGGCAATTGGAAGTTTTGTTCCAAGAATCAGGTTTAGTCTTTTAGCAATTCAGAAAAACTGTAACAGAAACATAAGGCAAGGTAAACTTTAACTTACAAAAGCTCTTTGGGGCGGTCAAACCAGATGTGTCCAGTTTGTACAGATACTGCACAGTTAGGGGTAAAATGCTGTTATGGGCAGGGTTAATCAATTGTACAGTTGTGCTTAAAATGGGAGTATAAAATCCTTCAAATACTACAAAAGTTATGTAAGAGAACTTTTGTTTTTTGTTTTGTAAACAAGTACACCTACTCTTACAGTTTTAGACTTAACAGGTTTTAAAGAATTTTGTATTATATTATATTATATTATATTACATTAACATGACTATAGCGAATGTCTGTCAGCCCCTTTTGACAGAATGGCCTTATAGCTATGTTTTCATAGAATCTGAGCCGGAAAAGTCAGATTGCTATGCCAAGAGTACAACTAATTTCAGATAATGCAAAAAACAGTGTTTGTGAAGTCATTTGAAGACTGAATTGTGTTACAGTGGAAAAAAAACACAACAGCACAATAAAGGGCAAGTGACTCAGGCAAAGTCAGTCAGAAGGGTGTGTGAACATGATTGGCAAACTGGGTGATAAGTATAATGATGAATGCCTGCTCACCAATAAGTTCGTGCTTATTTCCTTACAGTATCTCTTGAGGAGGCCTGCCAATGGTGTGGACAGTTTCAAAATAAAGATGGTGACTGGGTGAGGAAAATTACTGTAGTCATTTGATAGATGTGAAAATATGGCTACTTGTCCTATACTGTATGTTTTTAATCCCACTGTAGATACTCTGTGATGGATGCCAGAGGTGGCAACACCGTGTCTGTACTGGCATGACCAAGAGCCAATTCAAACACATAACAAATGTTAAATGGTATTGCACAGCTTGTGAAGAGGAGTCTTCTTTATAAAAATGCAGCCACACTACAGTAGTACGCAAAAGTCTGCAACCGCTTGTTAATTTAGAATTTTTTCCAACTTTTGACCTTTTACTTTTGACTCCTTCGTTGAGCCAATATATTTATTTGAAAACAGTGTTACAGGGGACACAGTAATGAAAATCAAGTTTTTATTCTAGCTTGGATTTACTTTTCTGAGTTTGTTTGTTAAAGCTCCCATGTCAACTGTCTTATTGAGTAATATGCGTAATGTACTTCTCTGGCCAAAGGTGCAAAATAAATGAGTATACTTCATATATAGTAGAACAGACATGTGTCAAGCTTTCTTCATGTTCGTGTAGGTGGCCTTGAAAAAGGACTTTTTGCGTCTCAGTGATGGCTCAGTATCTGGTGGGCCACACTTTGTTCTTCATCACCTGCCTGCACCGTGTTGGCATTGAGTGAACCAGTTTGATGAGGTGATCATGGCTGATAACATGATTCCAGGCTGCAATGAGTGACTCAATCAACTCATGTTTTGATTTTGGATGTCTCTTGGATATCTCCAAAGCCACCTTGTGCCACAAGTTCTCAATCGGATTCAGATCGGGAGATTGGGCAAGCCACTCAATTGATCGATGTTGTTCTGACGCTTCCAGTTGATTACCTGTTTGGAGCAATGGCACGGTGCATTGTCATCTTGGAACAGGAACCGGCCTTTAAACAGTTTCTGCACTGACGGCACCATACACTTTTGCAGTACTGTGATGTACTTGGTCCCACTTACCATTCCATCAAAGATGTGCAGATGTCCGACACCACTGGCAGCTATGCAGCCCCAGACCATGACCTTCAAAGGATGCTTCACAGTGAGGTTGAGGCACTCAGGCTTGAACTCCTCTCCAGGAAACCTCCTTACATAGGTGTCGGCCTGGCTACCAAACAGGCAGAAAGTGCTTTCATTGCCGGAAAGCACCTTTTCACATGGACCTTTCACATGTCCAGCGTGAGTTCTTCCGTGTCCAGTCAACCCGGTTGCACCTTTGGACATCAGTCATCAGTGGCTTGTTGCGTGCCTTGCAACCCTGCAGACCAAACTGCGGGAACCGGCAACAAACTGTTGATGAGGTGACACTGACATAACACGGTGAGGTTAACTTGTGACTTCTCAATGGAATGCGTCAAAGTGCATGATCCTAGCATGATTTTGATGCATGTGGATGACCAGACTGAGGTGTCTCTGCCAACAAACTCGCTTTCTTCTCATGTACAATCTTTACAAGTGCTCTGTGACTGCAGCCGACTTTGTTAGTAATCTGACAGCATGAAAATCCATGAAAATTTGTTGTTCCAAGGAATATTTCTTAAATAATAGTTTATTTTCATTTTTAATTCTTCATTCTGCAAATGCGGATTTGTTTGTTTAATAAATGGTGTTGTTCAGAAATCTACAAAAAGTAATTTCAGAACATGGCAATTCACTACTTTTCATGGTTCAAGGGCCCATAAACATGCACTTATCTAGTTGAAGCTGGATTTGAACCAGCAACCTCTGGATTACAAGCCCACATACTTAGACTACTGAGCTATACACTTACACTGAAATAGCTTAAGTTGTAACTTTTCAAGTGGAATGAATTGCAATGTACCTGACTATAATACTCATTAAGGTCAGTTTATTTACAGTTCCTACTTTCAAGAGCCAGCCAGCCAATCTAATTAATTTTTAAGTATTTCTCCTATAATATGTAATACACGTTTAAATTAATTTCCAGGTAAGCATTTCAGGCAAGGCAGTGCTCATTGACACAGATTATAAAGTTTGTTTCACTCTGCAGCTCCTGGACCTGCCCACTCTCCTGAAGACCAATAGCTCTGATGTATATTTGCATAGAATGACAGGGTACTGCCTTTGTTTTAACCTTTCACCATGATGGTGTTGAATAGGGCAACAGTATAAATACCCCAGAGACTTTAAGTAGTGACTGCATTTCAAACAATGGATCCTAGTAGGATCTATTAGTTTATGTTCCAATGGGGGTACTTGGGTGGTATCTTGAAAGATGTATGTCCATGGAATAATGAAAAAAAAAAAGTGTTTTCTCAATGCTTGTTTTCCTACTGCAGTCTCATAACAAGCCATCTCAGGCACAATAACTATGCACAGTTTATTTCTAGCAGCTGGAGTGATAATTTAGCCACTAACCACCCAATTTCCCTGTACATTAAACCTCCTTACCAGGCTAGATGAAAATTAACATCACACCCAAAATAGAGCATCTGCTTAAGTACCTAATAGAGTAGGACTTGTCATGGCATTCACATAATTTAAACCAGCAATAACTCCAATTGCTGACACAGATCCCTGACCAAAAAGCTATCACTCTGGGCCAACAAATAGGTACTACTACATGGAAGAGACTTATATCTGTGGCATTCCATTTTCAGTTGCGGTGGGTTTCTAAATTTGGGCTTCCAAAAATCAAGCCTAATAAAAAAATTTAAATATTAAATGAGCAAATTGATTTGATTTGTCCTTCTATCCCACCTTGTGATCTAAAAAGCAATGAGGCTGCCACACATAATATCAGCTCTATGGAAATACACTCCCATAGCCACTAGGGGAGCTCTCACCTTCTTTCACAATTGTGTTGTGCAGTCTAACAAATGGCCCTTAAGCCATGAACAGTAGTGAATGTAGTGAATTACTATGTTCTCACATTACTTTTTGTAGTTTTGTGAACAACACCATTTATTAAACAAATAAATATGCATTGGTAGAATGAAGAATTACAAATGAAAATAAACTATTATTTAAGAAATATTCCTTGGAACAACAAATTTTCATGGATTTTCATGCTGCCAGATTACTAACAAAGTCGGCTGCAGTCACAGAGCAGTTGTAAAGATTCTACAAAAGAAGAAAGTGAGTTTGGTGGCAGACACGCCTCGGTCTGGTCATCCACATGCATCAAAATCATGCTAGGATCATGCACTTTGACGCATTCCATTGAGCAATCGCAAGTTGACCTCACCTCAGCTACTGCGTGAGTGGTCAGACAGCTGCCATGTCAGTGTCACCTCATCAACAGTTTTGTCTGCGGGGTTGCAAGGCACGCAACAAGCCACTGATGACTGATGTCCAAAGGTGCAACCGGATTGACTGGACACGGAAGAAGTCACGCTGGACATGTGAAACGTGGGAAAAGGTGCTTTTCGGCAATGAAAGCACTTTCTGCCTGTTTGGTAGCCAGGCAGACACCTATGTGAGGAGGGTTCCTGGAGAGGAGTTCAAGCCTGAGTGCCTCAACCTCACTGTGAAGCATCCTTTGAAGGTCATGGTCTGGGGCTGCATGGCTGCCAGTGGCGTCGGACGTCTGCACATCGTTGACGGCATGGTCAGTGGGACCAAGTACATCACAGTACTGCAAAAGTGTATGGTGCCGTCAGTGCAGAAGCTGTTTACAAGCTGGTTCCTGTTCCAAGATGACAATGCACCGTGCCATTGCTCCAAACAGGTGATCAACTGGAAGCGTCAGAACAACATCGATCAATTGAGTGGCTTGCCAAATCCCCCGATCTGAATCTCATTGAAAACTTGTGGCACAAGGTGGCTTTGGAGATATCCAAGAGACATCCAAAATCAAAACATGAGTTGATTGAGTCACTCATTGCAGCCTGGAACCATGTTATCAGCCATGATCACCTCATCAAACTGGTTCACTCAAAGCCAACATGGTGCAGGCAGGTGATGGAGAACAAAGTGTGACCCACCAGATACTGAGCCATCACTGAGACACAAAATGTCCTTTTTCAAGGCCACCTACAGGAACATGAAGAAAACTTGACGCATGTCTGTTCTACTATATAGTATTACTCATTTATTTTGCACCTTTGGCGAGAGAAGTACATTACGCAAATTACTCAAAAAGGCGATTGACATGGGAACTTTAACAAACTCAGAAAAGTAAAGCCAAGCTAGAATAAAAACTTGATTTTAATAGCCAACTGTGTCCCCTGTAACACTGTTTTCAAATAAATGCATTGGCTCAACGAAGGGGTTAAAAATAAAAGGTCAAAAAAAAAATGCTAAATTAACAAGCGGTTGCAGACTTTTGCATACCACTGTAGTGTGGCTGCGTTATATAGCGAACACTTCTCTTCACAAGCTGTGCAATACCATTTAACATTTGTTATGTGTTTGAATTGGCTCTTGGTCATGCCAGTACAGACACGGTGTTGCCACCTCTGGCATCCATCACAGAGTATCTACAGTGGGATTAACAACATACAGTATAGGACAAGTAGCCATATTTTCCCATCTATCAAATGACTACATTAATTTCCTCACCCAGTCACCATCTTTATTTTGAAACTGTCCACACCATTGGCAGGCCTCCTCAAGAGATACTGTAAGGAAATAAGCATGAACTTACTGGTGAGCAGGCATTCATCATTATACTTATCATCCAGTTTGCCAAGCATGTTCACACACCCTTCTGACTGACTTTGCCTGAGTCACTTGCCCTTTATTGTGCTGTTGTGGGTTTTTTTCACTGTAACACAATTCAGTCTTCAAATGACTTTTACACATACCGTGTGATGTTATCTGTCATTGCAACCACACATCCATTCCTCTCACATTGTTTTTTGCATTATCTCAAATTAGTTCTACCCCTGATTTTTCAGGCTCAGAGTCTGTGAAAACATAGCTAAAAGGCCCTTCTGTCAAAAGGGGCTGACAGACATTCGCTATAGTCATGTTAATGTAATATAATATAATATAATATAATATAATATAATATAATATAATATAATATAATACAAAATTCTTTAAAACCTGTTAAGTCTAAAACTGTAAGAGTAGGTGTACTTGTTTACAAGACAAAAACAAAAGTTGTCTTACATAACTTTTGTAGTATTTGAAGGATTTTATACCCCATTTTAAGCACAACTGTACAATTGATTAACCCTGCCCATAACAGCCTTTTTTCCCCTAACTGTGCAGTATCTGTATAAACTGGACACATCTGGTTTGACTGCGCCAAAGAGCTTTGGTAAGTTAAAGTTTACCTTGCCTTATGTTTCTGTTACAGTTTTTCTGAATTGCTGAAAGACTAAACCTGATTCTTGGAACAAAACTTCCAATTGCCAAAACTCATTTATTGAATCAATCACTCTTTTGGTGAAACTTTAAACACAATTTGCAGATTTGAGCAAAACTCTAAACACATTCCCATTCATCAAAACACATTTTGCACTGTGGTGAACTTTGATGCAAAATAGAAAACACAGGCTGCAGAAGTTCAGCACAGCCACCATACAGTAGTCATCATTTAAACACAATGACTCAAAACTGTTCACACATGTTTCTAAACATGAGAAGAAGCCAAAGAGTGACTAGAACATACAATATGTGCTAGATGAGAGTGCAAGTGCCACTGGTGAGTTGAAGTTTGACGTCAACGTACAGATGGGTCACACAGAGGATTCTTCCCGCATCACCCAGCAAGGTGTCCCTATTGCTCACTATCGACAGTTACCGTACTTATGACCAGAGACCCACACAACAATTACGTTTCAAACATTTTCAGACAACTTCACATTATATGTGATCGTAGAGCTAAATTATTCCCTATTAGTTATGAAAGATTATACAATTTTTTACTTACACGGTGACTGTATACCCTTCTTAGAATGCATTTTCCACTATCGCTGACGTATTTACCCGGGACTAAGCTTCTAACTACAGCTCGTGAGTTGTTTGAAATACGCAACTTAAGGACAGTGTTTGCGAACGTTCCTTCGAACTATGGTTTTGGGAAACGCACCACAGAACGGAAAGGTTAAGGAAGAGCTTTTTCCCCCAGGTCATAATGCTCCTAAATCAGGACAATACTCAATTCCTCTAGGTAGGCTACTGCTTCACCCTGTCCAAATCATTGGCACATACTTCAGGCCTCTTCCACATTGCACTTATATACCTCTTACCTATCACTTATAGATTATGTACAGCTGAACATTTCATATATTTTTTATTTTATTATTTTTCTTATTTTTTCTATATTTTGTTACTCTCTTATCATGCACAGCTGCTCAGAGTGACCAGGGTTACATTCCACTACATGTTGTATGTGTACAACTGTGTACGTGACGAATAAACCTTTTGAATCTTGAATCTTCAATCTTGAATTTTCGTAAAGTACAAATTCCGACCTTCCTGGCAGTATATCACATGTCCCAGGGCAGGATTTCTACGTGCCACTTCCGTGGACTTTTAGTTTAAGATTATAGATAGCAGCTTCCACATGGTTACAGTGTACAGGGCGAAATGCACATTTAGAAATCCTGCGCTGGGAACTTCCATGCATTTCCGTATAGTAGACATTGCGAGCTTTCCGGCAATATATCACATGTCCCAGCGCAGGATTTCTATGTGCCACCTCCGTGGACTTTTAGTTTAAGATTATGGATGGCGGTGTCCACATGGTTACAGTGTACAGGGCGAAGTGCACATTTAGAAATCCTGTCCGGGAAGTTCCATGCATTTTCGTATAGTACAAATTGCGAGCTTTCCGGCAGTATATGACATGTCCCGGGACAGGATTTCTACGTAGCACTTCCATGTTTCAATATAACAGATGCTTTGCAATATCCCTTTTCTTTTATTTATTTCGTGTATTAATTCTCATAAAATAGCTTGTAGAGTGGCAACCAAGTTTCTAGGTAGATATTCCACAGCAGTGCTTTCAAGCTGTACAGTATAGCTGTACTTATATGAGAAAATTTAATCAGATAACACCAAAACAGTTCAATAGTGCTTGGATGTGAGATCTACAGAAATACAGAATTACAATAAAATACTGACATGTTTGGTGAAAGACATATTTATTTATTGATTTATTATGATTTATTTTATTCGTCAGGAACAGGCATCCATGAACAGTGACGTTGGTAGCCATGGACATCCACATATCTGTCTGACGGGAAAAGAGAGGGAAAAAATGCAGATTATCCTCGACCAGAGAACGCTCAACAGATAACATATAGAACATTTTCACATGTTTAACAAATTAACAATGAAATTAATGTTAACATTAAGAACAATACGATTTCGGACATCCGTATTGTACTGACTGCGCAGTTGCACCGCAATGCTGAGCTCCTCCTTTTGTTTACGTTCGGCGGAATCCGGCGGAATCCGCATTTTACCCTCACCCCTCCTGGATGCCGTCGTTTGAGGTGCTGGTGCATAGCCGTCGTGCTTTTATGATAGGCCATTTCCACCTTACAAAGCCGGCAAACGACTGAATCACTTCTTTTTCGGTTAAAATAGCCCCATACTGTAGAACTGCGTGTTCGGGTGGAGTGGTTTGGGTCGACCGCGACTGCCTCACTCATGTTGCCGCTACTCGCTGCCGCCATGTCTGTTTTGAAAATGACGACGCATCGACGCAGATTTTTTTACGTCGACGTATTTTACGCGTCGACGTAATCGATTACGTCGACGCGTTGTCCCAACCCTACTGTAAACCCTGCTGACTAGTTTGTACAAAAAATGAGTCTATGACAGGTTACTGGTGATTTTTATGTCGGGTATCAGAATGACATTATTAGGTATACAATGCATTGTATATGGAAAAAAAGTTAAGTCGAAATCATAGAAAAACCAGACCTGCTGGAGCAAAACTAAATATACTAAAAATGTTTGTTTATGAAGGGTGTTTGAAAAATGTCATTTGATATTATTCACCAAATTTGATGTCGGCTAGTGTAATTTATGTTGAACTTTAATTGTAAATCGTGACAAAACCAGACGTGTGGTGGCAAATTGGAAGCCATATTCTGAAACTACATTAAAATCTGTAGAACATGCACTTGTTGTCATTCAATCACCTAACAAAAACTTTTAAAATGTCTGCTGGTATATTATATATCTATGTTATATCTTTATTTAGGCCATAATATGTGCTCTTGATGTGTTGTTTTTCAGTGAGCTGGAGGCATTTGACAAGAACATCCTTTTAGAAATGCATGAGGATTTTTCTTTTTGAAAAGTAGTGTATCTGTAAGGTTTGTGACACAACAGAGAAATTAAATATTATGTTTCAATCCTCAGGGTCAAGACTCTGGTCTCCAGCTCACTGTTCTCTGTTACATTTCCATGGCCATTTTGTCCGATAATATTATTGGATTTTTCTATGCTATATTTTTATGTGTAGTTATTGTGTGCTGTGTAAATTATTATAAATAATAGTTTCTTTTCCTTGTGATGTATGTGCTTAATACTATTAAATAGGAGTAAAAACAACTGCCGTTTCCTCAATAATGTATTTCATGAACTGATATTTTCCCAACAAAATCCATGTATGCAATCAAGTCTCTGTCACGGTTTGTACATAATATTTACAACAACTGGGGTCTTTGCAGCACCCAGTCAGTTGGATGAGGGTAAACCCTCGTGTTTAATGTATAGGAGCAGGGTATCCGCGGATCCTTAAAAAGTCTTAAATTGGACTTTCCAAAATGAAGGCCTTAAATATCTTTAAAAATCACTAGTAATCCTTAAATCCAGAGTTGTGTCCACCCTGGGATGCCGGTCAGAGCACAAGGAACACACCCACGTATACAGAAGGAGAACTTTACTGAAGGACATGCAAAGCTGATACAAACTTCGGTGGGACATCACATGGATTATGAACAGGGAAGTGGAGTTGGACGATTGAATGTGTGGTATCTGGACATTAACGCACACGGACTAACTTCCGCAAAACATTCAAACTCCCCGATGTGCATTCAAAAAAAGGTTCGTGCGGCTACAAAACTGTCAGCCTTTCGTACAGCCGCCCCCAAATTGGACATCAATTTGCTACTTAAGAAAGGCTGAAAGGTTAGACTATTTAATCTTCTGAAGCAACAGCCTCTTTCTCCTCCGGGATAGTAGGCAGCACAATGAGTCTTGCCACTGGATGAACATAAGTCCTCTGTCCTATCTGGACCTCAGCAGATCTTATCTGTCCATCCAAGCTGGGGTGCACCTTATACACCTTGCCAATGAACCAGTGAGCTCTCGGCAGCTGTGGATCCATCACCAGCACCACCGCATCCTTGCAAATTCCTGGTAGCTCATAATGCCACTTATTCCTAACTTGCAGATTTGGCAAGAAGTGTCTTATAAAGGCTGACCAAAACTGATCTGCCAGGGTCTGAGAATATCTCCCACAGTTCATGTGGGAGATGTGGATCATCCCACCCTCTGTGCTGGTCCCACAGACGCTGTACCAATATCTTAGCTCGAGTCGTGTAGGGGAGAATGAAACCTAGAGGGTCATATTGGCTGGCTAATACCTTATATATGACCCGCATTGTTGGTACTTCATATTCAATGGGTCGGTGTTTATATGCCAGGGTGTCTGATGGACAGTTCCAGCTGAGACCTAGTGTGGACTCATGGGCATCCGTCCTGCTATGGGCCAGCCATAATTCAGCACTATCCGACTTTGCCTCACATGGAAGACGACTGATCACACAGGGAACATTGCTCGCCCATTGCCTCAACTCAAATCCCCCCAATGCCAATAGCTCCCTCAGCCTCTTTACTAGTCTTGTTGCCATTTCAACTGATGGTACACTCTGCAAACAATTATCTACATAAAAACACTGCTCTACAGACAGTCTTACATCATCCTCTGTTCCACTGTGCTCTCTTACGTGGTGCTGCAAAGCGAACACTGCGCAGCAAGGGCTGCAAGTAGCTCCAAAGGGTAGCACCTGCCATTCAAAGACATCAGGTGTTTCATCTTTCTTCAGGTCACGCCAAACAAATCTCAAGAGTGGCCTGTCCTCCGGCAAAAGGTGAACCTGATGGAACATGGCTCTAATGTCTGCGCTGATTGCCACGGCATGCTCATGAAATCTGAGCAGCACTCCCAAGAGCGAGGGACTTAAGGTTGGGCCAGGGAGCAGTGCGTCATTTAAGCTGACACCCTGGAGCTGAAAGGAGCAGTCGAACACCACCCGAGGTTTGCCGTTGTGATGGACTATATGATGAGGAAGAAACCAGCACTCACTTCTTGCTTCGAGATCCTCTGATCTTAACTTCACCACAGCACCAGACTGGACTAGCTTCTGGATCTCTCCCTTATAAATGTCTGCTAACTGTGGATTTTTAGAAAGCCTCCTCTCTACATTTCGCAAATGGGGCATAACTGCTTCCATTGGGGCATGAAACTGGGGCATGCTGCGTTTACGCAACAGAGGTGTTGCGTAGCGCCATGTCCCTTTGATGTTGACGCGAGTTGTACTAGACTGCAAGAGGTCAATCGCTTCTCTATCCTGTCTGGATCTGGTCACCTCTTTCTCACTCTGAAATGGGATTACATCCACCTGCCATAGCTTCTCAACATTCCTTAACAACTCAGCGGTGCTTGGCACAGTGGAAGTGAACAGACTCGGTACACTCAGTGTCTGTTCACTTCCACTGTGCCAAGCACCGCTGAGTTGTTAAGGAATGTTGAGAAGCTATGGCAGGTGGATGTAATCCCATTTCAGAGTGAGTCTGGTGGATGTAATCCCATTTCAGAGTGAGTGTGGTTTGAGCTGCTGTTCCACAAGCATGGTTGGACCCTGAAGCGTCCATCCTAGCCTGGTTCGGATAGCCGCTGGCCCTCCTGGTGGTCCCAGTCTGACAGGCCCGATGGGGGTAATAATATGAGGGTGATCAGCGCCAATCAGGACTAGAGGCCTAGCATTCTCAAACTGCGGTATTGGCAATCCAGCAAGGTGTTTGTATTTCCTTTTCAGGGTTTCGGAGGGGTAAGAATGTTCCGCTAGAACCAGATGTGGGGCTGTAAAGGCTCCTGTAATCTGGAAGCGTTTTTCTGGCTGAGAGAATGGAGAGACATGAAAAGAGACTGATGCACCTTGAAGTGTCTGAATCTCATGGCTAATAGTGCGGAGAGACAAATGTTCTGGTGTGCCCAGTAGACCGAGTCTTCGTGCAGCGTCAGGTAAAAGCATTGTCCGTTCAGACCCATCATCGAGAATGGCAAAGGTGTCTATTGTTTGGTCTTGGTAGTGTAGGAATACTCTGATGATCTTTAGAAGGACTCGACTGCTATTACCTGGCCTGTCTAGATGGACCACCTTGGCGGCTGTGCTAACCAAGCACGTCTCTTCCTTGGGCTCATGCTTTGGTACTCTGTCATTGACAGCGTGCAGGACTCGTAAGTGCCTCCTCTGGCAGATTGGGCAGGGTTTCTTCAAATCACATTGGGCTGCCAGGTGTTGCTTAGCACAACGCCAACATCTTTTATTGGCCTTTATCCATTCCCCTACTTGGTCTTTAGCAAGGGTTGGAACCACAGGGCACTGACTGAAGTAATGCTCAGAATTTCTGCAATAAGGGCAATATGGCTTAGCTTTGCCTCTGGCCCCTTCCTCTTCTGATTTACTAGAGTTGTTCTGAGCTCCCCCAGCTCCAAGCAGGATGGTCGCAATGTTGTGATAAGGACGCTGTCTGGTACGCTGTGCAGCCCTTCCTTCACTATCCTGTCTCATAGTCAAGTCATCACCTCCCTGGCACCATGACTCAAACTTCAGCCACTCTGCGAAATCTGACATTGAATAAGTAGTACCTGGGCGATGTAACATATAGCGACGGAAGTCTGCTCTCCTTTCTGGTGGTAATTTATTCAGGAGGCGAGCTACGTGAGAGCCACACTTTAACTCAACACTTCCTGCAGGGCCTAACGTCTTAAGCATGCCGACCAGGGATTGCACTTGGAGGGCGAACTTCTCAAAGGCTGATGGGTCATTGCGGTTCACGTTGGGTGAGTCCATGATGTTGGCAATCCTCTTCAAAGTAATCTGGTGTGGTTGACCGAACCTCTCATTGAGCGCTGCTATAGTGTCTGAATAAGGTGTAGGTGAATGCAGGTACGACTCGGCTATTAGGGAAGCCTCTTCTACCTTCAAGTGGTCTACAAGCACTTGGTACTTGAACATCTCTGTACTATCAGGGGGCAGAAGATTCTCCAACGACATCTTCAGACGAGCGAATGCGCTTGGGTCTTTACTGTGGAAATGTGGAATGGATGGAGATGGGCCTCGATAATACCTTTCTGCTACTGATGCAGTCGCCAAGCTGGTGGTGAGGTCTGGCTGCGGTGCTCGCGGAGCAATGGGTCAGGGGGCTGGTGAGGGAAAGGTAGTGGAGGAATGACTGATGTTGTCCATGAACGTGGTGTCTACAGTGCGAGGTAGGTGTGGACTCCTGTTCTCTGATTGGCCTTCCATATCCTGGTACGCCTTGTACGGGATCCACGGTGGAGGTTCAGGCCAATCCTCGTCCTCCTCTGACTCACTGAGATCCTCAGGCGACTCAGGAGATTTACTATGTTGCCGGCTGTATGCTGAGGTACATACCTGAAGTTTACCAACCTTCTCCATAAACTCACTCATCTCATCTTTAGCTGTCTGAAGGCGTTTGAGGTCGGCTCTGATGGCTAGCTGGGTCTGCCTCAGCTGTCTATTCTCCCTACGGATCTCCTCTAGCTCCATGCTGGAGATTGTCGACTGCTCACTTGGTCCTGCGGATGCAGCAGAAAGAGGCGTGATATCAGTTCTTGGCAACACGTGCGGGTTCTCCCTCCAGCCCTTACTGAAGGACATGCGAAGCTGATACAAACTTCGGTGGGACATCACATGGATTATGAACAGGGAAGTGGAGTTGGACGATTGAATGTGTGGTATCTGGACATTAACGCACACGGACTAACTTCCGCAAAACATTCAAACTCCCCGATGTGCATTCAAAAAAAGGTTCGTGCGGCTACAAAACTGTCAGCCTTTCGTACAGTTGTGGATATCTGAAATGACAGTTGTGGTTAGGACGAATGTCATTGTGGATATCTGAAATGTTCTTTTTGACTAGGAAGAATTGAATTAGAGATATCTGCAATACATATCCAATCTAGCAATTAAATGTTAAAACAGCTTGCCAGAAGTGCTGTAGGATTGGTGTCTTGTTACGCTGTGCAGACACCACAGTACCACAGTTTAGCTGCAGGAATTTTAGGAACTGTGGCAGCTTGGATCAAAAACTGGCTAACTGATAGGAAGCAGCGAGTAGTTATTAGAGGCACTATGTCACAGTGGGCCTCCGTTTATAGTGGGGTACCGCAGGGTTCAATTTTAGGACCACTATTGTTCCTAATTTACATTAATGATATTGACACGAATACATACAGTAAACTGGTTAAATTTGCAGACGACACTAAGGTGGGCGGGGTAGCAGATACTAATCTAGCAGCAGAGAGGCTTCAACGGGATCTGGATTTAATTAGCGAATGGGCTGATACTTGGCAGATGAAATTTAACACAGATAAATGTAAGGTAATCCATGCAGGGAGCAGAAATATACAGTACAGATATTTTATGGGTTCCACTGAAATAAAGGTAGCTGATTACGAGAAAGATCTCGGTATGTATGTTGATGCTTCCATGTCCCACTCTCGCCAATGTGGGGAAGCAATAAAAAAGGCGAACAGAATGTTGGGTTATATCTCTAGATGTGTGGAGTTTAAGTCAAGGGAGGTGATGTTACACTTATATAATTCCTTGGTAAGACCCCACCTAGAATACTGTGTGCAGGTTTGGTCACCATACCTCAAGAAGGACATTGCTGCCTTAGAAAAGGTGCAACGAAGAGCTACGAGAATGATTCCTGGTCTTAGAGGAATGTCTTACGAGGAGAGGTTAGCGGAACTGAATCTGTTCAGCCTTGAGCAAAGGAGACTAAGGGGGGATATGATTCAGGTCTATAAGATTCTAACGGGTCTGGATGCTGTTCAGCCAAATGACTATTTCAATATTAGTCTAAATACTAGAACTCGTGGCCATAAGTGGAAATTAGCGGGAGAACATTTTAAAACAAATTTGAGGAAGCACTTCTTTACACAGCGTGTAGTCAGAGTATGGAATAGTCTTCCTGCTATTGTAGTGGAAGCTAAAACCATGGGTTCCTTTAAATCAGAGCTAGATAAGATTTTAACAACTCTGAGATATTAGCTAAGTTCTCCCCAAACGAGCTTGATGGGCCGAATGGCCTCCTCTCGTTTGTAAATTTCTTATGTTCTTATGTTCTTACCTCTGCTTGATAGCGGTAGCGGTGGACCCAAACGTAGTCCTGAGGTCTGTTACTGTAACTGATGTTGCGGTTGCTGCTGGGTTTGGAGATGGAGCTGAAGTCCGTGAAACTGTTGAGACTGAACAGAACTGAGAAATGGCAGGCGTCTGTTCGCGGGTTTTGGCAGCAGCTTTGTGCTTCTCGCTCTGCATATGCGACTCTACAGCTTAACTCCCATTGAACCAGGTTTAAAATGCTTCTTGCACAGCATACAGCGGGTCTCATAGCTATTACCTGCAACTGGTTTTAACCATGTCGCAAAGGTGGGATTATCCAACCAGTTAACGTTAGACTTGCACTTCCCCATGACTGACGCGTCCATTAGCAACAAACTGCTAATGTGCGTACCTGAAAAAGCGCCCCTCCCACACACACGACCGGAAATGCTGCCGGTTCCGCTCATTCCGATCTCATACACAAAAATGCAAAACACCAATTAGAAATTCGCCAAATTCTTTAGAGATTACCAGAAAAACATATAGCAATCTTGTCTATTGGGTCTGTGGTATTTTAAGACCTTTGAACTCTGGATTTAAGGATTACTAGTCATTTTTAAAGATATTTAAGGCCTTCATTTTGGAAAGTCCAATTTAAGACTTTTTAAGGATCCGTGGATACCCTGCTCCTATACATTAAACACGAGGGTTTACCCTCATCCAACTGACTGGGGGCTGCAAAGACCCTAGAGGTATATAATTTTTGTCATATCTCACAGGTGCTTTTTTAAATTCCAGTTATTTATGAATTTGGCAATCAATCAACATCATTGTTTTCTGTTTTGATGAGTGTTTTTTAAAAATACAAATGTTTTGGGTCCTCTGTGATCTCAGTCAAAAGTGTCCAATTCCGCCTATGCAGTTCTGATAAACTGTTTATTCAGTTAATGTTTGCCAAGGGTCCTAATTTAAAGGCATTTAGGGGCACTCTGCCAGTCAATTTCACGAAGACTGGCAGAGATTTCCACATGAGCTCTGTAGATAACCTGCCATGCTGCTGTTCCTAAAGTAACACGATGTTTAAAGTCCATCCATTCATTTTCTGCAACCACTTGTTCTATTATGGTTGGCGGGGGGTCCAGAGCCAATCCCAGACACTATGGGAGCAAGGCGGGGGACAACCCAGGATGGAGCGCCCATCTGCTATGTTTTAATTGATATTGTGCATAATTTAAAATAACCTTTACAGTTCTTGTTTGCTATGTTGCATATACAGGAACACTACCCCCCCGCCAATTAATGTTTGAGTGTTAAATACCGTTATATCATTAAGGAAGGTTTACTGTTGATCACTTGAGATTACGGTCTTCATGTGCATTTTTTATTCATATCTCTTGTAATGTATAATCAGTTACGCACTTGAATGTGGTAAGCTGAAGTACAGCCTTGCAGCATTCATTAGAAGTTTATTACACCTATATGACCATAATGATTTCCCCCCATCATATTAATGTGGATTTGGATAAAAATGTCTTCTTTTACATAAATATAATTCATGTATATTTCAGTTAACCAAATGTCAGCCTCACTGTAGGTAACAAAGCAGACATTTTTCTCCCTCACAGACCAAAAACAAGGGGTTTTAACTGCTGAGGTCAACATGTGACAACTACACAGTAATGACTGGTTAAGATGTTTCTGTGACAAACATAAACTCATTGTGTGTAGGGCAAGTACAGCAGTATTCATAGGAAGTCAGGACTCACACTGAAATTCCTTACATTTGGATATACACTCACCTAAAGGATTATTAGGAACACCATACTAATATGGTGTTTGACCCCCTTTCGCCTTCAGAATTGCCTTAATTCTACGTGGCATTGATTCAACAAGGTGCTGAACGCATTCTTTAGAAATTTTGGCCCATATTAATAGGATAGCATCTTGCAGTTGATGGAGATTTGTGGGATGCACATCCAGGGCACGAAGCTCCCGTTCCACCACATCCCAAAGATGCTCTATTGGGTTGAGATCTGGTGACTGTGGGGGCCATTTTAGTACAATGAACTCATTGTCATGTTCAAGAAACCAATTTGAAATGATTCGAGCTTTGTGACATGGTGCATTATCCTGCTGGAAGTAGCCATCAGAGAATGGGTACATGGTGGTCATAAAGGGATGGACATGGTCAGAAACAATGCTCAGGTAGGCCGTGGCATTTAAACGATGCCCAATTGGCACTAAGGGGCCTAAAGTGTGCCAAGAAAACATCCCCCACACCATTACACCACCACCACCAGCCTGCACAGTGGTAACAAGGCATGATGGATCCATGTTCTCATTCTGTTTACGCCAAATTCTGACTCTACCATTTGAATGTCTCAACAGAAATCGAGACTCATCAGACCAGGCAGCATTTTTCCAGTCTTCAACTGTCCAATTTTGGTGAGCTGGTGCAAATTGTAGCCTCTTTTTCCTATTTGTAGTGGAGATGAGTGGTACCCGGTGGGGTCTTCTGCTGTTGTAGCCCATCCGCCTCAAGGTTGTGCGTGTTGTGGCTTCACAAATGCTTTGCTGCATACCTCGGTTGTAACGAGTGGTTATTTCAGTCAAAGTTGCTCTTCTATCAGCTTGAATCAGTCAGCCCATTCTCATCTGACCTCTAGCATCCACAAGGCATTTTTGCCCACAGGACTGCCACATACTGGATGTTTTTCCCTTTGCACACCATTCTTTGTAAACCCTAGAAATGGTTGTGCGTGAAAATTCCAGTAACTGAGCAGATTGTGAAATACTCAGACCAGCCCGTCTGGCACCAACAACCATGCCACGCTCAAAATTGCTTAAATCACCTTTCTTTCCCATTCTGACATTCAGTTTGGAGTTCAGGAGATTGTCTTGACCAGTACCAATATTATGTACAAACCGTGACAGAGACTTGAATGCATACATGGATTTTGTTGGGAAAATATCAGTTCATGAAATACGTTACTGAGGAAACGGCTGTTGTTTTTACTCCTATTTAATAGTTTTAAGCACATACATCACAAGGAAAAGAAACTATTATTTATAATAATTTACACAGTGCACAATAACTACACATAAAAATATAGCATAGAAAAATCCAATAATATTATCGGACAAAATGGCCATGGAAATGTAACAGAGAACAGTAAGCTGGAGACCAGAGTCTTGACCCTGAGGATTGAAACATAATATTTAATTTCTCTGTTGTGTCGCAAACCTTACAGATACACTACTTTTCCAAAAGAAAAATCCTCATGCATTTCTAAAAGGATGTTTTTGTCAAATCCCTCCAGCTCACTGAAAAACAACACATCAAGAGCACATATTATGGCCTAAATAAAGATATAACATAGATATATAATATACCGGCCGACATTTAAAAAATTTTTGTTAGTTGATTTAACGACAACAAGCGCATGTTCTACAGTTTTTCATGTAGTTTCAGAATATGGCTTCCAATTTGCCGCCACATGTCTGGTTTTGTCACGATTTACAATTAAAGTTCAACATAAATTACACTAACCGACATCAAATTTGGTGAATAATATCAAATGACATTTTTCAAACACCCTTCATAAACAAACATTTTTAGTATATTTAATTTTGCTCCAGCACGTATGGTTTTTCTATGATTTCGACTTAACTTTTTTTCCATATACAATGCATTGTATACCTAATAATGTCATTCTGATACCCGACATAAAAATCACCAGTAACCTGTCATAGACTCATTTTTTGTACAAACTAGTCAGCAGGGTTTACAGGCAGTTTGCAGTTATGTAAACTTACAGGTATGCTGCTGCAGGTCCACTGACGTCGACCTTTGTATGCAGAACTGTGGTTCGCCTTCCGGTACTGAGTGACAGCCCAGCAATTCATGATGGTCTATCTTACAATTATCATGCCCCGCTCATCCGCGCCTCCAGTGTGCCACGCCCCCTCGTTAACCTCATGTGGAATCCCGATATCCTCAGCTGTTTCGAGTTGTTTTCATTAGTCCTATGTATTTAACTCCGCATCAACGTATGTTTCCCCAGTCCTGTCATTGAAGTTGCTACCTGTATTGCCTCATGTTCCTGGCTGTTTCCCCCAATAAATCCCTTGTTTCCCGATTCTCCGGCTTCCTGCTCCTGCTTCCCCAATCCGTAACGACAACAATGTTGACAACAATCAACATGAACACACCACAGTCCACAGAACCAATCTGTTGACGAACATCCCGCAAAATACAATACAGTATAATACTAACGAAGACATATTTGTTACAATTCTAATACAAATGTAACAACCGAAAATCCACTTTACCACGTTCTTCAAGTATTTTCCAGTGTTCTAGGCCTATTCGATTTGTCAATTTGCTGCAAATAGAAATTTGGAATTGTCAGGGGCAACATAACTACAGCTTTTCATGTAAACGGGATTAAAACTCTATGTAGGAATTAATGGACACACAGAACACCTTTTGTAAATGTTTCACTGTTGTGCCGCGTCTGGTTGTGATCGTGTTACCCGGAGCGTATGTCTGCCAACTGTCGGCAGGAATGAACGAAGAAAATTATGATTAAAAGATTAAAAAACACCAAACAATACGGCTTAAATATATAATTTATTGTACGATATAGGCCTACTATACATATGATCAGGAGCGCACATAACTGCATGGTACGCAAGTGCGCATTCCCAGTACACTCGCGGCAATTCCTTGTTGTAGCGCAGCGCAAATACGTATTCATTTTATGTGTGTAGCCCTAGGGGAATTTTGGGTGGTTAATTTGGTTGGTTGATGTATTTAAGTTGATGTTCTCTTTATTGTTAAAGTATTAACATCACATTGAGAGAAAAAAAAGTGTGATATCCCTTTATATGTAATAAGTATTTAGTAACTTTAAAAAAAAAAAAAAAACTACCTGGAGGAACGATCCAATCAGCGGTGAGAGAGAGGCGGGGGGAAGAGGACGGCGCGTGAGAGGATCGAAGAGAAGAAGGAGTGAAGAAAAGTTGGTAAAACACCAGCTTTATATTGGTGACCGGGGAAATGTGAGCGATAGACAGCGAGTGTGTCGCTTAAGAACATTGTCCCCGCTTTGTTTAGAATTATATGCGGTGTTTGAGTACATTTTTATTTTATTTATTTTTTTTTACCGCGACGAGCCGGAGAATGCTAGCAAAACCTAGCTTGCTAATGGAAGCTTCCAGGGACTGCGCGCGCGAGTAGCCTACGCGGCTCTCTTGCTTGGGTGAGGGTAAAATGCGGACCGTTTACAAACAGCGGATTCCGTGTTTATAAACAGACGTGTCGCAAAAGACGCACGCCGCGTAGACAGATCACGTGGCATAGAAAGAAACCCATACGACGTTACCTAATCACGGGGTGCGTTCGAGGTGTGTCTGCAGCTGACGTGACGTGGAGCGCGATCTGCCGTCGGCTGCAGGGGTGGAGTATACGCTGGATGTAAACAAAGGGGTATTCGAGGAGCTCAGGAAGGCGCAGCAGCTGCGCGTTCAGCCAGTGCAATTTTGTCATCCATATTACAGAGTACAATACGATTGACCGAAATCCTTATTGTTGTTAATGTTTAACAATTATTTAATTGTTGGTTGTTTTTTTTTTGTTTTTTAATGTTCTATATTTCATGTTGAGCATTTTCTAGTCGCGGATAATTTGGATTTGGACGTCCAGCTACCGGGTGAGGGTAAAATGCGGATTCCGCCGGATTCCGCCGAACGTCAACAAAGGAGGAGCTCAGCATTGCGGTGCAACTGCGCAGTCAGTACAATACGGATGTCCGAAATCGTATTGTTCTTAATGTTAACATTAATTTCATTGTTAATTTGTTAAACATGTGAAAATGTTCTATATGTTATCTGTTGAGCGTTCTCTGGTCGAGGATAATCTGCATTTTTTCCCTCTCTTTTCCCGTCAGACAGATATGTGGATGTCCATGGCTACCAACGTCACTGTTCATGGATGCCTGTTCCTGACGAATAAAATAAATCATAATAAATCAATAAATAAATATGTCTTTCACCAAACATGTCAGTATTTTATTGTAATTCTGTATTACTGTAGATCTCACATCCAAGCACTATTGAACTGTTTTGGTGTTATCTGATTAAATTTTCTCATATAAGTACAGCTATACTGTACAGCTTGAAAGCACTGCTGTGAAATATCTACCTAGAAACGTGGTAGCCACTCTACAAGCTATTTTATGAGAATTAATACACGAAATAAATAAAAGAAAAGGGATATTGCAAAGCATCTGTTATATTGAAACATGGAAGTGCTACGTAGAAATCCTGTCCCGGGACATGTCATATACTGCCGGAAAGCTCGCAATTTGTACTATACGAAAATGCATGGAACTTCCCGGACAGGATTTCTAAATGTGCACTTCGCCCTGTACACTGTAACCATGTGGACACCGCCATCCATAATCTTAAACTAAAAGTCCACGGAGGTGGCACATAGAAATCCTGCGCTGGGACATGTGATATATTGCCGGAAAGCTCGCAATGTCTACTATACGGAAATGCATGAAAGTTCCCAGCGCAGGATTTCTAAATGTGCATTTCGCCCTGTACACTGTAACCATGTGGACACCGCCATCCATAATCTTAAACTAAAAGTCCACGGAAGTGGCACATAGAAATCCTGTCCAGGGACATGTCATATACTGCCGGAAAGCTCGCAATTTGTACTATACGAAAATGCATGGAACTTCCCGGACAGGATTTCTAAATGTGCACTTCGCCCTGTACACTGTAACCATGTGGACGCCGCCATCTATAATCTTAAACTAAAAGTCCACGGAAGTGGCACATAGAAATCCTGCGCTGGGACATGTGATATATTGCCGGAAAGCTCGCAATGTGTACTATACGGAAATGCATGAAAGTTCCCAGCGCAGGATTTCTAAATGTGCATTTCGCCCTGTACACTGTAACCATGTGGAAGCTGCTATCTATAATCTTAAACTAAAAGTCCACGGAAGTGGCACGTAGAAATCCTGCGCTGGGACATGTGATATATTGCCGGAAAGCTCGCAATTTGTACTATACGAAAGTGCATGGAAGTTCCCAGCGCAGGATTTCTAAATGTGCATTTCGCCCTGTACACTGTAACCATGTGGAAGCTGCTATCTATAATCTTAAACTAAAAGTCCACGGAAGTGGCACGTAGAAATCCTGCGCTGGGACATGTGATATATTGCCGGAAAGCTCGCAATTTGTACTATACGAAAGTGCATGGAAGTTCCCAGCGCAGGATTTCTAAATGTGCATTTCGCCCTGTACACTGTAACAATGGGGAAGATGCCATCCATAATCTTAAACTAAAAGTCCACGGAAGTGGCACATAGAAATCCTGCGCTGGGACATGTGATATATTGCCGGAAAGCTCGCAATTTGTACTATACGAAAGTGCATGGAAGTTCCCAGCGCAGGATTTCTAAATGTGCATTTCGCCCTGTACACTGTAACCATGTGGAAGCTGCTATCTATAATCTTAAACTAAAAGTCCACGGAAGTGGCACATAGAAATCCTGCGCTGGGACATGTGATATATTGCCGGAAAGCTCGCAATTTGTACTATACGAAAGTGCATGGAAGTTCCCAGCGCAGGATTTCTAAATGTGCATTTCGCCCTGTACACTGTAACCATGTGGAAGCTGCTATCTGTAATCTTAAACTAAAAGTCCACGGAAGTGGCACATAGAAATCCTGCGCTGGGACATGTGATATATTGCCGGAAAGCTCGCAATTTGTACTATACGAAAGTGCATGGAAGTTCCCAGCGCAGGATTTCTAAATGTGCATTTCGCCCTGTACACTGTAACCATGTGGAAGCTGCTATCTGTAATCTTAAACTAAAAGTCCACGGAAGTGGCACATAGAAATCCTGCGCTGGGACATGTGATATATTGCCGGAAAGCTCGCAATTTGTACTATACGAAAGTGCACGGAAGTTCCCAGCGCAGGATTTCTAAATGTGCATTTCGCCCTGTACACTGTAACCATGTGGAAGCTGCTATCTATAATCTTAAACTAAAAGTCCACGGAAGTGGCACATAGAAATCCTGCGCTGGGACATGTGATATATTGCCGGAAAGCTCGCAATTTGTACTATACGAAAGTGCATGGAAGTTCCCAGCGCAGGATTTCTAAATGTGCATTTCGCCCTGTACACTGTAACCATGTGGAAGCTGCTATCTGTAATCTTAAACTAAAAGTCCACGGACGTGGCACATAGAAATCCTGCGCTGGGACATGTGATATATTGCCGGAAAGCTCGCAATTTGTACTATACGAAAGTGCATGGAAGTTCCCAGCGCAGGATTTCTAAATGTGCATTTCGCCCTGTACACTGTAACCATGTGGAAGCTGCTATCTATAATCTTAAACTAAAAGTCCACGGAAGTGGCACATAGAAATCCTGCGCTGGGACATGTGATATATTGCCGGAAAGCTCGCAATTTGTACTATACGAAAGTGCATGGAAGTTCCCAGCGCAGGATTTCTAAATGTGCATTTCGCCCTGTACACTGTAACCATGTGGAAGCTGCTATCTGTAATCTTAAAC
Source organism: Paramormyrops kingsleyae (assembly GCF_048594095.1). NCBI lineage: Eukaryota > Metazoa > Chordata > Actinopteri > Osteoglossiformes > Mormyridae > Paramormyrops > Paramormyrops kingsleyae. The sequence continues at coordinate 3,054,128 of NC_132814.1, forward strand.
TAAAAGTCCACGGAAGTGGCACATAGAAATCCTGCGCTGGGACATGTGATATATTGCCGGAAAGCTCGCAATTTGTACTATACGAAAGTGCATGGAAGTTCCCAGCGCAGGATTTCTAAATGTGCATTTCGCCCTGTACACTGTAACCATGTGGAAGCTGCTATCTATAATCTTAAACTAAAAGTCCACGGAAGTGGCACGTAGAAATCCTGCGCTGGGACATGTGATATATTGCCGGAAAGCTCGCAATTTGTACTATACGAAAGTGCATGGAAGTTCCCAGCGCAGGATTTCTAAATGTGCATTTCGCCCTGTACACTGTAACAATGGGGAAGATGCCATCCATAATCTTAAACTAAAAGTCCACGGAAGTGGCACATAGAAATCCTGCGCTGGGACATGTGATATATTGCCGGAAAGCTCGCAATTTGTACTATACGAAAGTGCATGGAAGTTCCCAGCGTAGGATTTCTAAATGTGCATTTCGCCCTGTACACTGTAACCATGTGGAAGCTGCTATCTATAATCTTAAACTAAAAGTCCACGGAAGTGGCACGTAGAAGTGAGGCCCCAGCACATGTGATATATTGCCAGGAAGGTCGGAATTTGTACTTTACGAAAATTCAACATTGAAGATTCAAGATTCAAAAGGTTTATTCGTCACGTACACAGTTGTACACATACAACATGTAGTGGAATGTAACCCTGGTCACTCTGAGCAGCTGTGCATGATAAGAGAGTAACAAAATATAGAAAAAATAAGAAAAATAATAAAATAAAAAATATATGAAATGTTCAGCTGTACATAATCTATACATAAGTGATAGGTAAGAGGTATATAAGTGCAATGTGGAAGAGGCCTGAGGTATGTGCCAATGATTTGGACAGGGTGAAGCAGTACCTAGAGGCATTGAGTATTGTCCTGATTTAGGAGCATTATGACCTGGGGGAAAAAGCTCTTCCTTAACCTTTCCGTTCTGGGGTGCGTTTCCCAAAACCATAGTTCGAAGGAACGTTCGCAAACACTGTCCTTAAGTTGCATATTTCAAACAACTCACGAGCTGTAATTAGAAGCTTAGTCCCGGGTAAATATGTCAGCGATGGTGGAAAATGCATTCTAAGAAGGGTATAGTCACCGTGTAAGTAAAAAATTGTATAAACTTTCATAACTAATAGGGAATAATTTAGCTCTACGATCACATATAATGTGAAGTTGTCTGAAAATGTTTGAAACGTAATTGTTGTGTGGGTCTCTGGTCATAAGTACGGTAACTGTCGGTAGTGAGCAATAGGGACACCTTGCTGGGTGATGCGGGAAGAATCCTCTGTGTGACCCATCTGTACGTTGACGTCAAACTTCAACTCACCAGTGGCACTTGCACTCTCATCTAGCACATATTGTATGTTCTAGTCACTCTTTGCCTTCTTCTCATGTTTAGAAACATGTGTGAACAGTTTTGAGTCATTGTGTTCAAATGATGACTACTGTATGGTGGCTGTGCTGAACTTCTGCAGCCTGTGTTTTCTATTTTGCATCAAAGTTCACCACAGTGCAAAATGTGTTTTGATGAATGGGAATGTGTTTAGAGTTTTGCTCAAATCTGCAAATTGTGTTTAAAGTTTCACCAAAAGAGTGATTGATTCAATAAATGAGTTTTGGCAATTGGAAGTTTTGTTCCAAGAATGAGGTTTAGTCTTTTAGCAATTCAGAAAAACTGTAACAGAAACATAAGGCAAGGTAAACTTTAACTTACCAAAGCTCTTTGGGGCGGTCACACCAGATGTGTCCAGTTTGTACAGATACTGCACAGTTAGAATAGAATAGAATAGAATAGAATGCCTTTTATTGTCATTATACATTTTTTACATATACAATGAGATGAAAAGCATCTCCTTGGGTCAGTGCTCAAACATATACATATAAAATATAAAAAGAGAAGTAGTATAAAAGTATGTATAAAATATGTATAAAAATAAGCAATGTAAACAAATAGAAAGTATTAAAGTGACAGTGTAATATATCTTATTGCACTAGCATATGTATATAAAGTGAACGAATGCACAATTTCACATTGACCGGATTATTACACAGTGATAATATATAATAAATAGATGTGGTAAGATTTTTTTAGTGTGTGTGTGAGGGGAGGAAGACCATAGTAGGGGGAGTGATTGTTTTCTGTGTGTATTCAGTGTGTGTACAGTGTGTGTTCAGTGTGTGTTCAGTGTGAGTATGGCTCTAGGGAAAAAACTGTTCCGGAGTCTGTCTGTCCTAGTCCTGATGCACCTGTAGCGTCTTCCTGAGGGCAACAGGTTGAACAGATCAGAGCCAGGGTGGGATGTGTCCTTGATAATGTTCCTTGCTCTGCTGAGGCAGCGGGAGGTGTATATGTCCATAAGAGAGGGGAGAGGGCAGCCGATGATCTTCTGGGCAGCTTTGACAACTTTATGAAGCCTCTCCTTATCTGCCATGGTGCAGCTGCCGTACCACACTGTGATGCAGTACATCAGGAGGCTCTCAATGGACGAGCGATAGAAGGTCAGAAGCAGATCCTGGTTGAGATTCAGCTTCCTGAGGACTCTCAGGAAGTGGAGCCGCTGCTGTGCCTTCTTGACGACCTCTGTGATGTTCTCGGTCCATGAGATATTGTCCGAGATGAGGACCCCTAGGTACCGGAAAGTATGGACCCTCTCCACGCGTTCACCGTTGATGTATAGGGGGGTTAGGTCGGTGCCGTGCCTCCTGAGGTCAACAACGATCTCTTTAGTTTTCTTGGTGTTCAAAGTCAGATTGTTCTCTGAACACCAGGCCTCCAGCTTCAGGACCTCATCCCTATAGGCTGCCTCGTCTCCCTTAGAGATGAGTCCGACCACCGTAGTGTCGTCGGCAAACTTGACGATGAGATTGTTGTTGTGGGTCGGACTACAGTCGTGGGTGTAGAGGCAGTATAGGAGGGGGCTCAGCACACAGCCCTGTGGGGATCCGGTGCTAGTTAGGGGTAAAATGCTGTTATGGGCAGGGTTAATCAATTGTACAGTTGTGCTTAAAATGGGGGTATAAAATCCTTCAAATACTACAAAAGTTATGTAAGAGAACTTTTGTTTTTTGTTTTGTAAACAAGTACACCTACTCTTACAGTTTTAGACTTTTTAAAGAATTTTGTATTATATTATATTATATTATATTATATTAACATGACTATAGCGAATGTCTGTCAGCCCCTTTTGTCAGAAGGGCCTTATAGCTATGTTTTCATAGAATCTGAGCCGGAAAAGTCAGATTGCTATGCCAAGAGTACAACTAATTTGAGATAATGCAAAAAACAGTGTTTGTGAAGTCATTTGAAGACTGAATTGTGTTACAGTGGAAAAAAAACACAACAGCACAATAAAGGGCAAGTGACTCAGGCAAAGTCAGTCAGAAGGGTGTGTGAACATGATTGGCAAACTGGGTGATAAGTATACTGATGAATGCCTGCTCACCAGTAAGTTCATGCTTATTTACAGGTTTAACAGGTTTCAGGTGCTTCCAGCTTTAGAGCCGGAAGGGACTGGGGAAGCAGGTGGGCCCTTGGGCACTGAGGAGCCCCCTCCCCCCAGAAAGAGGGAGGTTGTGGTAGTGGGGGATTCAATTATTAGGGGAGTAGACAGTTATGTGTGCACGCGTGATAGAGGGTCCCGTACGGTGTCTTGCCTGCCTGGTGCCCAGGTAGGAGACCTTCCAGATCGTGTGGACAAGCTTTTGGCCCCAGCTGGGGTGGATCCAGTTGTCGTGGTGCATGTTGGCACCAACGACATAGGCAAGGGTAGAAGGGCTGTTCTGCAGGATAAATTTATAGAAGTCGCCAATAAGCTTAGAAGCAGAACGTCCATGGTGGTATTTTCCGAAATACTCCCCGTGCCACGCGCAAGTGAGGCTAAGTTAGCTGAGATAAGGAGATTAAATGCGTGGCTAAAAGGATGGTGTAGGAAAGAGGGGTTTAGGTTTATGGGGCACTGGAGGACCTTCTGGAACAGGTGGGACCTGTTCAAGCCGGATGGGTTGCATCTGAACCGGAGGGGAACCAGTGTACTGGGAAGGCGTATTTGTAGAGTAGTTGAGGAATGTTTAAACTAGGGACTGGGGGGGCAGGGAGGTTAGTTAAGTATGTAACTGGGGGGAAACGGAAAGCCCAAAAAAATCATATTATAAGTAGGCACTGTAATAAGCCTACCCTTTGTTGTCTGTATTTAAACGCCAGGAGTATTAGGAATAAAATTCATGATTTAGAGGCTCTTATCTCATTGGACTCTTATGATATTATAGCAATAACTGAAACGTGGTTGAGTGATAAGGATGGACAAGAATATAATATGGATGGTTACACATTGTTCCGTAAAGACCGTATAGGTAAGAAGGGAGGTGGTGTTGCAGTATATGTAAAGGAAATCTTGCAGGCAAGGGAGCTTACTGATATAAGTAAAAGTACGGAAGCTATATGGGTAAAATTAGATGCTACAAACTCAAATAGCCTAATTGTCGGTGTTTGTTACAGAGCACCCAATGTAGCTGCTGAGGAAAGCAGATTGTTATACAGTGATATTAGGATTATGAGCAATAAAAATGATGTGGTAGTTATGGGTGATTTTAATCTACCGGGGATACAGTGGGACATTGTTGCTGGCTCTTCTGAAAATGAACTTGAGATGGTGGAATTAGTACAGGATTGTTTTTTTACTCAGTTTGTTAACACCCCTACCAGGGGAGATGCCATTCTTGATCTTGTTTTGTCTAATAACCAGGACAGGATTGGTAAATTAGATGTTTTAGAACCACTTGACAGTAGCGATCATAACATGGTTAAATTTGAGGTTAAGTTTAGTGCCCGAAGAGCAAAGTCCAAATCAAAAATATATAATGTTAGGAAGGCTAACTTCAATTGTACAGATCCAGCCACTTAAAATTTCCCCTCCAGTCTGGCTGGCAGCCAAATCCCAGCCAAGTTCCTTCCAAATACCAGCCGGAAGCTAGAGCCCCCCTTCTTCTAGGGGTGGGCCTATATTTGACTATAAACCCGCCCATTCATTCACTTGCAGGGTGATACCATTAGATGGCGCTGTCTTTACAAAAACTTTACTTTTCTTTTTACAGGGTTAAATGATTGAATGGTCTTTGCTATGACTTAAAAAAGCTCATTTTTCTTTTTAATTTATTTTATTTACTTATTTTATTTTATTTTAATATGCTTTATTGGTTTGTTTATTGTCTATTCTTATTTATCCTTTGTACAGCACTTTGGTCCTACAGTATATTGATTTGTTTTAAAGTGCTTTATTTTAAGCATAGTCCACAAATTTTCAATAGGGTTCAGTTTGTTGGCTTTGGGAAGGCTGTTCTGACGTGTGTTGTGATCATTGTCCCTGTATCAACTGTCCAGCCATTGATTGTTGATACTGTAACTGTTGATTGATTAAAGAATTTGTAGGTGATTGGGAGTTCATGATCCTCACCTGCTGCAGCAATCAGAATCAGAATCAGAATCAGCTTTTATTCGCCAAGTGTGCTGGGGCACACAAGGAATTAGTTTCCCACAGTTTGATACTCTCTCATACACAAACAATAAGTTAGAGCTGGGCGATAAATCAATTTAATTGATTAATTCGAATTTACAGTTCAGGACGATGTGTTTTCATGAAATCGATTTTATTACTTTTTTTACACACAAGCGCCAAATGCGGAACTAATGCGATGCACCATTCCTCATGGGTAAATTAACACTGTAGCAGATTCACTAACAACATGGCAATGACAGGGGAAAAGATGGCACATGCCCAAAGAAAGGTGTTGCTACTTCTTTAATATGGAATTGTAATATAATATGTCAAACCCAATGGCATAAAGTATTTACTTAATACTAAGCTGACATGATAAAATTATGTGTTTTTTTTCTATTATTATTACAATATTACTTATTACTTTTATTTATAAGTTTGAGGGTGTATTGTGTTGTTGCCAGTTTTAAAATAAGCTATAGAGAAACCTTTCTAAAAGTGTTCACAATAATAACTGACACTTTATTGATCCCCGTGGGGAAATTGTGTTTATGCCTCCCTCAACTTGATCTTTGAAGAATAAGTTGTCTGTGAAGGCCACCTGTTGGGGCCTTGCTCAAGGAGCTGCAGACATGCTGAGGCTAGGCTTGAACCAGTGACCTTCTGATTACAAGCACACAGCTTAGCCCACTGAGCCACACACTGCCCCTAAAGGTGTGGTCTAAAGTAAAAAAAGCTAAATAAAGTAGTTTGATTTTGTGTAGGGGAGGGGAGAATCGATTGAAATCGGAAATCGGAGATTTTATTTTTAGGCCATATCACCCAGCTCTACAATAAGTGACACTTTAAAAACAAAATACCCTATACAAGAAATACTGTACAAATACAGTACAATACAACACACATACAATACAAATGTGAAAAATTATAAATATACACAGGTGAGTAACACTGTGCAATTTTAAGGTGCGAGGTATAGTGTAAACAGTTTTTGTAAACAGATCTGTAGCGTCTGCCAGAGGGGGGTAGCTGGAGAAGATTGTGTCCAGGATGTGACGGATCTGAAATGATTTTAACTGCTCGTTAAAATCTATGCTCGTTTAGCCGAACTAAAGTCCACAAACAGGATCCTGGCATAAGTTCCTGGACGGTCCAGATGTTGCAGGATATAATGCAGCCCCATATTCACTGCATCATCCACCGACCTGTTTGCCCGATAGGCAAACTGCAGGGGGTACAGCTGGTGTCCTGTAATGTCCTTTAGATGGGCTAAAACCAGGCGTTCAAAGGATTTCATGACCACAGACGTCAAGGCGACAGGTCTGTAGTCATTCAGTCCTGTAATGGTGGGTTTTTTGGGGACCGTGATAATGGTGGAGCGTTTGAAGCAGGAGGGAACTACACACAACTCCAGAAATCTATTGAAGATGCGGGTGAAGATGGGAGCCAGCTGATCAGCACAGGTTTTGAGGCAGGAGGGGGATACACCGTTTGGTCCCGGGGCCTTCTTGGTTTTCTGTTTCTGGAACAGCCGGCTCACTTCCGCTTCGTGTATTCTGAGTTCCAGGGGGGAGGATAGGGGGGTGAGAGGTGTGATGAGGGTTATTGTCTCTGGAGTGGGGTGGATGGGGGGTGTGAATCTGTTTATCTCAAACCTGCAGTAGAAGTTGTTCAGCTCGTCTGCCAGGTCTTTGTTTGCTTCAGCGGGGGGTAGGGGTCGTCTGTTGCTGGTGATATCTCGCAGGCCTCTCCACACTGATGCAGGGTCATTGGCTGAGAACCGTTCTTTCAGCTTCTCAGAGTAGCTTCTTTTTGCCACTTTGATCTCCCTGGTCAGCGTGTTCCTGGCCTGCCTGTACAGGGCCCTGTCACCACTTCTGTAGGCATCCTCCTTGGCCTGGTGAAGATGTTGCAGTTTGGGAGTGAACCATGGTTTATTGTTGTTGTATGTGCAGAAGGTCTTGGTCGGGACACACACATCTTCACAAAAACTGATGTATGATGTCACAGTGTCTGTCAGCTCATCCAGATTATCAGATGCAGCTTCAAAGACAGTCCAATTAGTGCAGTCAAAACAGTCTTGCAGTTCCTGCTTTGCTGCATTGGTCCACTTCTTCACAGTTTTGACTACAGGCTTGGCACGTTTAAGCTGTTGCCTGTAAATTGGAATAAGATGGACCATACAGTGATCAGAATGTCCTAAAGCTGCCCGGGGGACAGAGCGATAGGCATCTTTTAAAATGGTGTAACAGTGGTCCAGTGTGATGTTGTCCCTGGTGGGGCAGTCGATATGCTGTCTGTTTAGGAAGTTCCTGGTGTAGATTCACTCTGTTAAAATCACCAAGGACAATAAAAGGGAATAGGGATATTTTCTTTCCAGGGGGGGTGATCTGGTCGGCCAGCGTGCATTTACATCTGAAGCTCATTTACATCTGAATGTTGGTGGTGCTGATAGACTGTGAGAATTGTATGCTTTGAACTCTCCAGTGCTTTTTTAATACCATTCAGTGACTGATGTTGGGAAGACAATGGATATTTACTGTACACCTCCATGTCTCCTGGATTACTGACCCCAAGTCATTTCTGCTACATGGCTTTACACTGTACAATATTTATATTTACATTTAAAGCATTTAGCAGACTTATCCAAAGCAACGTACAAGGTATCAAGGTACAATAAGCTGGGTTTAGAGGAGCTTACAGTTTTGATGACGAGTCCGGCTCTGTGATGGAGAGATGTTAAAGTGTTTTCTGTCTTGTGATTTCTTCTATTTCAGGGGCTTCTGGTGTGTTTAGCCGTTTAGATGGTGGACCAGACTTCACGAAATAGCGCTCTAATGTGACTAGCCTTTTTCTGCGTATTGAAACTTTTCAGAAATGCAAGACTTTGCCAGTGCTTTTGTTCACCACCCGAGCGTATAGTCGTGAACAGATGTGAAATTTTGGCCAACTTTTTCATTGAAATTCGATTTGTATGTGTTCAGAAAAATTTGTGACCAGAGGCTTTAAAAGTGTTTATCCAAATAGGGACCTCAAAAAATGTCCCCAAAAGTAGGAAAATTTCAGGTTTTACTACACTTTGGGGGCAATTTGGTCCTCAAATGTGATCTATGCAAACCCACACACAAACACACACATACTACCAGTCAAAAGAGATGTTAATGACTTTCACACATTCAGTTGACCCCCCAGCCCCCAGCCCCACCACTTTTCTTGTGCTTGTGGGCAGTTCCTTGCTCAGGGTATTTGCTATGGTGAACTTTCATGCACTTCCAGGGTCCCTGTGTGGCTCAGTGGGCTAAGCCTGTGTGCTTGTGTTCCCTGGATCACTGGTTCAAACCCAGCCTCAGCATGTCAGTCATGACTATACAGTGTATAAATGTTTTTGGTAGACGATCATACTTTTTTTCCACTATAGTCTTCTGGTTTCTAATTTACATGCCAACAACAATTTTGACTGGTAGTGTGTAATGACTGTTTAGTAGTGTTTATTTAACCGACTGGCTTGATAGTCAGAATATGGAATAGTCTTCCTGATAACATAGTGCAAGCTGAATCCTTGAGTTCCTTTAAATCAGAGCTAGATAAGATTTTAACAACTCTGAGCTATTAGTTAAGTTCTCCCTAAGCGAGCTTGATGGGCCGAATGGCCTCCTCTCGTTTGTATAGTTCTTATGTTCTTATGATCTGAAAGCAGTGTTTCTTATGTTAAAAAAATAACCTCACCTTGACCGCTTCAAACATCTGTCTCATCTGTCTCATTGTTTCATTGTGGCCAAGCAGAGAAGTTAATGACACATTCACACATCACCCCCCCCAGTGGATGCGCAGCCACCAGCAGCCTATCCGGCTGTTAGCCAGACAGAAAGAAAGAACACACCTTTATTCTCCACAGTAAACCTTATTACTTTGTTTAGACCTGTAATTAGTCTGTCACAAACATCTTCGGTCACTCTCTTCTCCCAAAATAACTCTTGGACATGCTGCTGCTTTGTACCTGGCTTGGCCTCCTTGCGGATGAAATCTTTCATCTTGTGCCAAACAAGCTTAATGGGCTTCAAATCTGATTAATTTTCATATACCTCTCATTGCTTGACAATATCAGTCTTAATACTTTGTTTAGACCTGTAATTATTGTATTGGACATATCTTGGGACCGCCTCATCTCCAAAGAGGGAAGTAAAATAAAATTCTAATTTCATCAATAAACTGACTAAAAACACATTTTGACAGTTTTAGGCCATCTTTGCCTCACAACAGAAACTATTTCTAAATTTCACAGGCCATTTATTGCAGTGTAGTAAGTTTATTAATGAAATTGGAATTTTGTTTAAATATAGGAAAATTGTACTTGCTTAGATTTTCATTTTTTGCAGTGTAGTTACAATACCTGATTCAGGTATCTTACCTGATTTCAGGTAAGTCACTTCAGATTACTGCTCTCCCTGGTGGATGGATAGATCATTGCAAGTACTTTACACACAGAGAGTTGAGGGGTGGATCATGCCGGCCCCCTTTTTCATTACATCATCGTGGGGGATCTCATTACAGTCAAGGACCAGCCAAGAGCCAGTCAAGGTCCTGTCAAGGACCTGTCATGGAAAGTGGGGAAATTTTAAGCGGCTGGATCTGTATGAGATTAAAACTAGAAACCGTGAACTGGATGGAGTTAAATAACAAAACTGTTGAAGAGGCATGGGAATTTTTTAAAAGCACATTATTGCAAGTACAAGAGGACTTCATACCTGTTTCTAGCAAGAATAAATCTAGGAAATTGCAACCTAGGTGGTTTAATAGGGACATAAAGTATAAAGTAAGGAGGAAAAGGGCTTTGTTCCAGAGATGGAAAATAACTGATGATGACATAATAAAGCAAGAGTATCTAAATCTACAGGCTGAATTAAAAAATGACATTAGACGAGCTAAAAGGAATGTCGAAAGGAAGATCGCATTGGAGGCTAAGGATGACGTTAAAAGTTTCTTCCAGTATTTTAACTCTAAAAGAGCTCTAAAAGCTGAAATTACTAATCTGCAGGATAGTAAGGGTCTTATAATTGAAAACGACATTGACATAGTAAATGAGTTCAATGATAGTTTTGCACGGGTATTCACTGTCGAGGACACTAGTAACTTACCAGTTCTTATTACTAATTCAACATCGTCTATAACTAATATATATATAACTGAAGCTGATGTTTTGCAAAGCCTAGCTAAGCTCAAAATAAATAAATCACAGGGCCCTGATGGCATCTTACCTATAGTGTTAAAAGAGATGAGGGATATTATTTGCCGACCCTTAACATTACTGTTTCAAAAATCCTTATCTGAAGGTGTGGTACCTTCTGATTGGAAGCATGCCAACATAACGCCCATTTTCAAAAAAGGGGATAGAAGTAATTTGTCAAACTATAGGCCAATCAGTCTAACTTGTATAACTGGTAAAGTTATGGAGGCTATAATCAAAGAGAAAATGGTAGATTACCTGGACTCAAATAACATTTTGAGGGATAGCCAGCATGGATTTAGGAGAGGTAGATCCTGTTTAACAAATCTGTTGGAGTTTTTTGAGGAAGCTACTCAGGAAGTTGATGATAAGAAGGCCTATGATGTCATCTATTTAGATTTCCAAAAGGCTTTTGATGTTGTTCCCCACAAGAGGCTCTCACTTAAACTCAAAGCGACAGGTATTTTAGGAACTGTAGCGACTTGGATTGATAACTGGTTAACGGATAGGAAGCAGCGAGTAGTTATAAGAGGCTCGATGTCACAGTGGGCCTGCGTTCATAGTGGGGTACCGCAGGGTTCAATTTTAGGACCACTTTTGTTCCTAATTTACATAAATGATATAGACACCAATATATACAGTAAACTGGTGAAATTTGCAGATGACACCAAGGTGGGTGGTGTAGCAGATACTGAACTAGCGGCTCAGCAGCTACAGCGGGATCTTAATTTAATTAGTGACTGGGCTGACACCTGGCAGATGAAATTTAACATAGACAAATGTAAGGTACTCCATGTAGGGAGCAGAAATATAAAGTACAGGTATTTTATGGGACCTACTGAAATAAAGGTAGCTGATTATGAGAAAGACCTTGGTGTGTATGTTGATGCTTCCATGTCTCATTCTCGCCAGTGTGGGGAAGCAATAAAAAAGGCCAATAGGATGTTGGGGTACATCTCCAGGTGTGTGGAGTTTAAGTCAAGGGAGGTAATGCTAAGATTATACAATTCCTTGGTGAGACCTCACCTAGAATATTGTGTACAGGTTTGGTCACCATATCTTAAAAAGGACATAGCGGCCTTAGAAAAGGTGCAGCGTAGGGCCACAAGAATGATTCCTGGTCTTAGAGGAATGTCATACGAGGAAAGGTTATTTGAGCTAAATCTGTTCAGCCTCAAGCAAAGGAGACTGAGGGGGGACATGATCCAGGTCTATAAGATTCTAACAGGTTTGGATGCTGTTCAACCGAATAGTTACTTCAGCATTAGTTCAAATACAAGAACTCGTGGCCATAGGTGGAAATTAGCGGGAGAACATTTCAAACTGGATTTAAGGAAGCACTTCTTTACACAGCGTGTAGTCAGAGTATGGAATAGTCTTCCTGATAACGTAGTGCAAGCTGAATCCTTGGGTTCCTTTAAATCAGAGCTAGATAAGATTTTAACAACTCTGAGCTATTAGTTAAGTTCTCCCCAAGCGAGCTCGATGGGCCGAATGGCCTCCTCTCGTTTGTATAGTTCTTATGTTCTTATGTTCTTATTTCCTTACAGTATCTCTTGAGGAGGCCTGCCAAAGGTGTGGACAGTTTCAAAATAAAGATGGTGACTGGGTGAGGAAAATTACTGTAGTCATTTGATAGATGGGAAAATATGGCTACTTGTCCTATACTGTATGTTGTTAATCCCACTGTAGATACTCTGTGATGGATGCCAGAGGTGGCAACACCGTGTCTGTACTGGCATGACCAAGAGCCAATTCAAACACATAACAAATGTTAAATGGTATTGCACAGCTTGTGAAGAGGAGTCTTCTTTATAAAAACGCAGCCACACTACAGTGGTATGCAAAAGTCTGCAACCGCTTGTTAATTTAGAATTTTTTCCAACTTTTGACCTTTTACTTTTAACTCCTTCGTTGAGCCAATATATTTATTTGAAAACAGTGTTACAGGGGACACAGTAATAAAAATCAAGTTTTTATTCTAGCTTGGATTTACTTTTCTGAGTTTGTTTGTTAAAGCTCCCATGTCAATTGTCTTATTGAGTAATATGCGTAATGTACTTCTCTGGCCAAAGGTGCAAAATAAATGTGTATACTTCATATATAGTAGAACAGACATGCGTCAAGCTTTCTTCATGTTCGTGTAGGTGGCCTTGAAAAAGGACTTTTTGTGTCTCAGTGATGGCTCAGTATCTGGTGGGCCACACTTTGTTCTTCATCACCTGCCTGCACCGTGTCGGCATTGAGTGAACCAGTTTGATGAGGTGATCATGGCTGATAACATGATTCCAGGCTGCAATGAGTGACTCAATCAACTCATGTTTTGATTTTGGATGTCTCTTGGATATCTCCAAAGCCACCTTGTGCCACAAGTTCTCAATCGGATTCAGATCGGGAGATTGGGCAAGCCAGTCAATTGATCGATGTTGTTCTGACGCTTCCAGTTGATCACCTGTTTGGAGCAATGGCACGGTGCGTTGTCATCTTGGAACAGGAACCAGCTTGTAAACAGCTGCTGCACTGATGGCACCATACACTTTTGCAGTACTGTGATGTACTTGGTCCCACTGACCATTCCATCAACGATGTGCAGACGTTCGACGCCACTGGCAGCCATGCAGCCCCAGACCATGACCTTCAAAGGATGCTTCACATTGAGGTTGAGGCACTCAGGCTTGAACTCCTCTCCAGGAAACCTCCTCACATAGGTGTCTGCCTGGCTACCAAACAGGCAGAAAGTGCTTTCATCGCCGGAAAGCACCTTTTCACATGGACCTTTCACATGTCCAGCGTGAGTTCTTCCGTGTCCAGTCAACCCGGTTGCACCTTTGGACATCAGTCATCAGTGGCTTGTTGCGTGCCTTGCAACCCCGCAGACAAAACTGTTGATGAGGTGACACTGACATGGCAGCTGTCTGACCACTCACGCAGTAGCTGAGGTGAGGTCAACTTGCGATTGCTCAATGGAATGCGTCAAAGTGCATGATCCTAGCATGATGTTGATGCATGTGGATGACCAGACCGAGGCGTGTCTGCCACCAAACTCGCTTTCTTCTTTTGTAGAATCTTTACAACTGCTCTGTGACTGTAGCCGACTTTGTTAGTAATCTGGCAGCATGAAAATCCATGAAAATTTGTTGTTCCAAGGAATATTTCTTAAATAATAGTTTATTTTCATTTGTCATTCTTCATTCTGGCAATGCATATTTATTTGTTTAATAAATGGTGTTGTTCACAAAACTACAAAAAGTAATGTGAGAACATAGTAATTCACTACATTCACTACTGTTCATGGCTTAAGGGCCATTTCTTAGACTGCACAACACAATTGTGAAAGAAGGCGAGAGCTCCCGTAGTGGCTATGGGACTGTATTTCCATAGAGCTGATATTATGTGTGGCAGCCTCATTGCTTTTTAGATCACAAGGTGGGATAGAAGGACAAATCAAATCAATTTGCTCATTTAATATTTAAATTTTTTTATTAGGCTTGATTTTTGGAAGCCCAAATTTAGAAACCCACCGCAACTGAAAATGGAATGCCACAGATATAAGTCTCTTCCATGTAAAAGTACTTATTTGTTGGCCCAGAGTAATAGCTTTTCAGCTAGGGATCTGTGTCAGCAATTGGAATTATTGCTGGTTTTAATTATGTGAATGCCATGCCAAGTCCTACTCTATTAGGTACTTGAGCAGTTGCTTTATTTTGGGTGTGATGTTAATTTTCATCTAGCCTGGTAAGGAGGTTTAATATACAGGAAAATTGGGTGGTTAGTGACTAAATTATCACTCTAGCTGCTAGAAATAAACTGTGCATAGTTCTTGTGCCTGAGATGGCTTGTTATGAGGATGCAGCAGGAAAACAAGCATTGAGCAAACACTTTTTTTTTCATTTTTCCATGGACATACATCTTTCAAGATACCACCCAAGTACCCACAACAAAACATAAACCAATAGATCCTACTAGGATCCACTATTGGAAATGCAGTCACTACTTAAAGTTTCTTGGGTATTTATACTGTTGCCCTATTCAACACCATCATGGTGAAAGGTTAAAACAAAGGCAGTACCCTGTCATGCTATGCAAATATACATCAGAGCTATTGGTCTTCAGGAGGGTGGGCAGGTCCAGGAGCTGCAGAGTGAAACAAACTTTATAATCTGTGTCAATGAGCACTGCCTTGCCTGAAATGCTTACCTGGAAATGAACTTAAACGTGTATTACATATTACAGGAGGTGTACTTAAAAATTAATTAGATTGGTGGCTGGCTCTTGAAAGTAGGAACTGTAAATGAACTGACCTTAATGAGTATAATAGTCAGGTACATTGCAATTCATTCCACTTGAAAAGTTACAACTTAGGCTAGTTCAGTGTAAGTGTATAGCTCAGTAATCTAAGTATGTGGGTTTGTAATCCAGAGGTTGCTGGTTCAAATCCAGCTTCAACTAGATAAGTGCATGTTTATAGGCCCTTGAACCAAGAAAAGTAGTGAATTGCCATGTTCTCAAATGACTTTTAGTAGATTTGTGAACAACACCATTTATTAAACAAACAAATCTGCATTTGCAGAATGAAGAATTAAAAATGAAAATAAACTATTATTTAAGAAATATTCCTTGGAACAACAAATTTTCATGGATTTTCATGCTGCCAGATTACTAGCAAAGTCGGCTGCAGTCACAGATTGTACATGAGAAGAAAGCGAGTTTGGTGGCAGACATGCCTCGGTCTGGTCATCCACATGCATCAAAATCATGCTAGGATCACGCACTTTGACGCATTCCATTGAGCAATCACCTCACCTCAGCTACTGCGTGAGTGGTCAGACAGCTGTCATGTCAGTGTCACCTCATCAACAGTTTGTTGCCGGTTCCCGCAGTTTGGTCTGCAGAGTTGCAAGGCACGCAACAAGCCACTGATGACTGATGTCCAAAGGTGCAACCGGATTGACTGGACACGGAAGAACTCACGCTAGACATGTGAAACGGTGGGAAAAGGTGCTTTTCAGCGATGAAAGCACTTTCTGCCTGTTTGGTAGCCAGGCAGACACCTAGGTGAGGAGGTTTCCTGGAGAGGAGTTCAAGCCTGAGTGACTCAATCTCATTGTGAAGCATCCTTTGAAGGTCATGGTCTGGGGCTGCATGGCTGCCAGTGGCGTCGGACGTCTGCACATCTTTGACGGAATGGTCAGTGGGACCAAGTACATCACAGTACTGCAAAAGTGTATGGTGCCGTCAGTGCAGCAGCTGTTTAAAGGCCGGTTCCTGTTCCAAGATGACAATACACCGTGCCATTGCTCCACACAGGTGATCAACTGGAAGTGTCAGAACAACATCGATCAATTGAGTGGCTTGCCCAATCTCCCGATCTGAATCCAATTGAGAACTTGTGGCACAAGGTGGCTTTGGAGATATCCAAGAGACATCCAAAATCAGAACATGAGTTGACTGAGTCACTCATTGCAGCCTGGAATCATGTTATCAGCCATGATCACCTCATCAAACTGGTTCACTCAATGCCAACATGGTGCAGGCAGGTGATGAAGAACAAAGTGTGGCCCACCAGATACTGAGCCATCACTGAGACACAAAAAGTCCTTTTTCAAGGCCACCTACACGAACATGAAGAAAGCTTGACGCATGTCTGTTCTACTATATATGAAGTATAGTCATTTATTTTGCACCTTTGGCCAGAGAAGTACATTACGCATATTACTCAATAAGACAACTGACATGGGAGCTTTAACAAACAAACTCAGTTTAGTAAATCCAAGCTAGAATAAAAACTTGATTTTTATTACTGTGTCCCCTGTAACACTGTTTTCAAATAAATATATTGGCTCAATGAAGGAGTTAAAAGTAAAAGGTCAAAAGTTGGAAAAAATGCTAAATTAACAAGTGGTTGCAGACTTTTGCATACCACTGTAGTGTGGCTGCGTTTTTATAAAGAAGACTCCTCTTCACAAGCTGTGCAATACCATTTAACATTTGTTATGTGTTTGAATTGGCTCTTGGTCATGCCAGTACAGACACGGTGTTGCCACCTCTGGCATCCATCACAGAGTATCTACAGTGGGATTAACAACATACAGTATAGGACAAGTAGCCATATTTTCCCATCTATCAAATGACTACAGTAATTTCCCTCACCCAGTCACCATCTTTATTTTGAAACTGTCCACACCATTGGCAGGCCTCCTCAAGAGATACTGTAAGGAAATAAGCATGAACTTATTGGTGAGCAGGCATTCATCATTATACTTATCACCCAGTTTGCCAAGCATGTTCACACACCCTTCTGACTGACTTTGCCTGAGTCACTTGCCCTTTATTGTGCTGTTGTGGGTTTTTTTTCACTGTAACACAATTCAGTCTTCAAATGACTTTTACACATACCGTGTGATGTTATCTGTCATTGCAACCACACATCCATTCCTCTCACACTGTTTTTTGCATTATCGCAAATTAGTTCTACCCCTGACTTTTCCGGCTCAGATTCTGTGAAAACATAGCTAAAAGGCCCTTCTGTCAAAAGGGGCTGACAGACATTCACTATAGTCATGTTAATATAATATAATATAATATAATATAGTATAATGTAATATAATATAATACAAAATTCTTTAAAAACTGTTAAGTCTAAAACTGTAAGAGTAGGTGTACTTGTTTACAAAACAAAAAACAAAAGTTCTCTTACATAACTTTTGTAGTATTTGAAGGATTTTATACCCCCATTTTAAGCACAACTGTACAATTGATTAACCCTGCCCATAACAGCATTTTACCCCTAACTGTGCAGTATCTGTATAAACTGGACACATCTGGTTTGACCACCCCAAAGAGCTTTGGTAAGTTAAAGTTTACCTTGCCTAAAGACTAAACCTCATTCTTGGAACATAACTTCCAATTGCCAAAACTCATTTATTGAATCAATCACTCTTTTTGTGAAACTTTAAACACAATTTGCAGATTTGAGCAAAACTCTAAACACATTCCCATTCATCAAAACACATTTTGCACTGTGGTGAACTTTACAAAATAGAAAACACAGGCTGCAGAAGTTCAGCACAGCCACCATACAGTAGTCATCATTTAAACACAATGACTCAAAACTGTTCACACGTTTCTAAACATGAGAAGAAGCCAAAGAGTGACTAGAACATACAATATGTGCTAGATGAGAGTGCAAGTGCCACTGGTGAGTTGAATTTCGTCGTCAACGTACAGATGGGTCACACAGAGGATTCTTCCCGCATCACCCAGCAAGGTGTCCCTATTGCTCACTACCGACAGTTACCGTACTTATGACCAGAGACCCACACAACAATTACGTTTCAAACTACATTTTCAGACAACTTCACATTATATGTGATCATAGAGCTAAATTATTCCTTATTAGTTATGAAAGATTATTAAATGTCTTACTTACACTGTGACTATACCCTTATTAGACTGCATTTTCCGCCATCACTGATGTATTTACCCGGGACTAAGCTTCTAACTACAGCTCAAGAACTGTAGTTCGAACTACGCAACTTTACAACAGTTTTGCTCCACTATGGTCTTGGGAAACGCACCCCAGAACGGAAAGGTTAAGGAAGAGCTTTTTCCCCCAGGTCATAAATGCTCCTAAATCAGGACAATACTCAATGCCACTAGGTGCTGCTTCACCCTGTCCAAATCATTGGCACATACCTCAGGCCTCTTCCACATTGCACTTATATACCTCTTACCTATCACTTATGTATAGATTATGTACAGCTGAACATTTCATATATTTTTTATCTTATTATTTTTCTTATTTTTTCTATATTTTGTTACTCTCTTATCATGCACAGCTGCTCAGAGTGACCAGGGTTACATTCCACTACATGTTGTGTGTGTACAACTGTGTACATGACGAATAAACCTTTTGAATCTTCAATCTTAAATTTTTGTAAAGTACAAATTCCGACCTTCCTGGCAATATATCACATGTTCTGGGGCCTCATGTCTACATGCCACTTCTGTGGACTTATAGATTATGCAGGGCAGCTTCCCTATTGTTACAGTGTATAGGACAAAATTGATAATTACAAATCCTGCCACAAACACTTTTAAATGTTTTCATAAAATTTCACCTTTTCCACTACTACATGCCAAGCCTGGGGGACTTATTTCTACATGCTACTTCCATGTTTAAATGTAACAGATGCTTTGCAATTTTCTTTTTCTTTCTTATATTAATTATGATATAATGACTTGTACAGTGCCAACCAATGTGACGTTTCTATAATAGTGTCGATATTTCACATGAGTGTTTGCAAGGTGTACAGTAGCCTTACTAATTATATGAGAAAATGAAACCAGACAACACAAAGATACAGTTCGATAGTGTTTCGATATGAAATCTACAAAAATACGTCAGAATACACTTTTTTTGGTGAAAGAAACATTTTTATTTATTATTACGATTTATTTTATTTATCAAGAACAGGCACCCACAAACTGTGAGAACATGTGATATATTGCCAGGAAGGTCGGAATTTGTACTTTACGAAAATTCAAGATTGAAGATTCAAGATTCAAAAGGTTTATTCGTCACGTACACAGTTGTACACATACAACATGTAGTGGAACGTAACCCTGGTCACTCTGAGCAGCTGTGCATGATAAGAGAGTAACAAAATATAGAAAAAATAAGAAAAAAAATAAAATAAAAAATATATGAAATTTTCAGCTGTACATAATCTATACATAAGTGATAGGTAAGAGGTATATAAGTGCAATGTGGAAGATGCCTGAGGTATGTGCCAATGATTTGGACAGGGTGAAGCAGTAGCCTACCTAGAGGCATTGAGTATTGTCCTGATTTAGGAGCATTATGACCTGGGGGAAAAAGCTCTTCCTTAACCTTTCCGTTC
This sequence comes from Paramormyrops kingsleyae, assembly GCF_048594095.1. Taxonomy (NCBI): domain Eukaryota; kingdom Metazoa; phylum Chordata; class Actinopteri; order Osteoglossiformes; family Mormyridae; genus Paramormyrops; species Paramormyrops kingsleyae. Next base: position 3,073,787 of record NC_132814.1, read on the forward strand.
TGTGGTGCGTTTCCCAAAACCATAGTTCGAAGGAACGTTCGCAAACACTGTCCTTAAGTTGCGTATTTCAAACAACTCACGAGCTGTAGTTAGAAGCTTAGTCCCGGGTAAATACGTCAGCGATGGTGGAAAATGCATTCTAAGAAGGGTATACAGTCACCGTGTAAGTAAAAAATTGTATAATCTTTCATAACTAATAGGGAATAATTTAGCTCTACGAAGTTGTCTGAAAATGTTTGAAACGTAATTGTTGTGTGGGTCTCTGGTCATAAGTATGGTAACTGTCGGTAGTGAGCAATAGGGACACCTTGCTGGGTGATGCGGGAAGAATCCTCTGTGTGACCCATCTGTACGTTGACGTCAAACTTCAACTCACCAGTGGCACTTGCACTCTCATCTAGCACATATTGTATGTTCTAGTCACTCTTTGGCTTCTTCTCATGTTTAGAAACATGTGTGAACAGTTTTGAGTCATTGTGTTTAAATGATGACTACTGTATGGTGGCTGTGCTGAACTTCTGCAGCCTGTGTTTTCTATTTTGCATCAAAGTTCACCACAGTGCAAAATGTGTTTTGATGAATGGGAATGTGTTTAGAGTTTTGCTCAAATCTGCAAATTGTGTTTAAAGTTTCACCAAAAGAGTGATTGATTCAATAAATGAGTTTTGGCAATTGGAAGTTTTGTTCCAAGAATGAGGTTTAGTCTTTTAGCAATTCAGAAAAACTGTAACAGAAACATAAGGCAAGGTAAACTTTAACTTACCAAAGCTCTTTGGGGCAGTCAAACCAGATGTGTCCAGTTTATACAGATACTGCACAGTTAGGGGTAAAAGGCTGTTATGGGCAGGGTTAATCAATTGTACAGTTGTGCTTAAAATGGGGTATAAAATCCTTCAAATACTACAAAAGTTATGCAAGACAACTTTTGTTTTTTGTCTTGTAAACAAGTACTGTACACCTACTCTTACAGTTTTAGACTTAACAGGTTTTAAAGAATTTTGTATTATATTTTATTATATTATATTATATTATATTACATTAACATGACTATAGCAAATGTCTGTCAGCCCCTTTTGACAGAAGGGCCTTTTAGCTATGTTTTCACAGACTCTGAGCCTGAAAAATCAGGGGTAGAACTAATTTGAGATAATGCAAAAAACAATGTGAGAGGAATGGATGTGTGGTTGCAATGACAGATAACATCACACGGTATGTGTAAAAGTCATTTGAAGACTGAATTGTGTTACAGTGAAAAAAACCCACAACAGCACAATAAAGGGCAAGTGACTCAGGCAAAGTCAGTCAGAAGGGTGTGTGAACATGCTTGGCAAACTGGGTGAGAAGTATAATGATGAATGCCTGCTCACCAGTAAGTTCATGCTTATTTCCTTACAGTATCTCTTGAGGAGGCCTGCCAATGGTGTGGACAGTTTCAAAATAAAGATGGTGACTGGGTGAGGAAATTAATGTAGTCATTTGATAGATGGGAAAATATGGCTACTTGTCCTATACTGTATGTTGTTAATCCCACTGTAGATACTCTGTGATGGATGCCAGAGGTGGCAACACCGTGTCTGTACTGGCATGACCAAGAGCCAATTCAAACACATAACAAATGTTAAACGGTATTGCACAGCTTGTGAAGAGAAGTGTTCGGTATAAAAACGCAGCCACACTGCAGTGGTATGCAAAAGTCTGCAACCGCTTGTTAATTTAGCATTTTTTCCAACTTTTGACCTTTTATTTTTCACCCCTTCGTTGAGCCAATGCATTTATTTGAAAACAGTGTTACAGGGGACACAGTTGCCTATTAAAATCAAGTTTTTATTCTAGCTTGGCTTTACTTTTCTGAGTTTGTTAAAGTTCCCATGTCAGTCGTCTTTTTGAGTAATTTGCGTAATGTACTTCTCTCGCCAAAGGTGCAAAATAAATGAGTAATACTATATAGTAGAACAGACATGCGTCAAGTTTTCTTCATGTTCGTGTAGGTGGCCTTGAAAAAGGACATTTTGTGTCTCAGTGATGGCTCAGTATCTGGTGGGCCACACTTTGTTCTTCATCACCTGCCTGCACCATGTTGGCATTGAGTGAACCAGTTTGATGAGGTGATCATGGCTGATAACATGATTCCAGGCTGCAATGAGTGACTCAGTCAACTCATGTTCTGATTTTGGATGTCTCTTGGATATCTCCAAAGCCACCTTGTGCCACAAGTTCTCAATCGGATTCAGATCGGGAGATTGGGCAAGCCAGTCAATTGATCGATGTTGTTCTGATGCTTCCAGTTGATCACCTGTTTGGTGCAATTTGTTTCGGTCGTATACTTTCCATCTCCATGCCGAGAAAAACTCCTCAATATGGTTTAAAAAGGATGAGTATGGTGGAAGAAACACATTCATAAAATGCTGCTCATTGTGAAACCAATCGCGTATTCTTTGACCACGGTGAAAGCTCACATTGTCCCAAATGATAACATACATGGGATGCTCTGTCTGCTTGCGATCTCTCTGCTCAAGCAAAACATCCCGTAGGCCATCCAAGAATGTTAGTAGAATTTTGGTGTTGTATGGCCCAACAGTAACATGACTGTGGAGAACCCCATAGCTGCTGATGGCAGCACAGATAGTTACATTTCCACCACGCTGGTCAGGCAGTTCAATAATGGCACGTTGACCTATGATGTTGCGACCTCTTCTTCTCCTTTTTGCTAGATTGAATCCAGCTTCATCCACGAAGATGTATTCATGAGGCCTAACCATTGAGTCAAGCTCAAAAATTCTCTGTACACAGTGAAAACAAACTACATTTAGTTCTGCAAATGACAACAGTATGATGTATACAGTACATGTGCTGCTTCCCAGACAATATAGGATACATTCTAGTACTGAGTTTACTGTAAAAGTTTACTTACTTGCACATATTGACTTCGTTGCTCTTTCACTCACTCACGGTTTCGCTCAAATGGTACCTGATAAACTTGTTTCATCCTTATCCTGTTGCGTTGCAGGACACGGTCAATTGTTGACAGACTCACACTAATTATTCCCTCAAAATGTATGTTGTCTTCTATAATCCGTTGCTGTGTTTCACGCAGTCGAATTGCATTATTTTGATGGACCATATCCACAATAAGTGTCTCCTGGTGTTGTGAGAACATGCGTGTTCTTCTACCCTCATGTGGCCGTCTTTCAATTCTAAAAAAACCATTTAGTTAGAAGTATACATATATACATACACATACATATTAGGGGTGCACCGATTGCAGTTTTCTGGCCGATCAACGATCACCGATCCTTAGACAACCTTACCTGCCGATCTCGATTTTTTTTTTGCCGATCTTGTTTCTTTCATAACTAAAAGACAATTACTTCAATGTTTCCATTTTTATTGAGTAAATTGATATGAATACTCACAAAACATGAGGTAGTGTCCTCAAATATAAATGAACATATAAATGAGCATTGCTGTTTGAACTACAAAATCATATTTTTTCTTCCAGACTTTAATTTCTCTAATTTTGTAAAAAAAAAAATATATATATATAGCTGTTATGACACACTTGTCCAAAAAATATTCCATTTGGCTTTCACATTATAACTGGCTTTTCAAGCTTTTCAAGTACTTAATAAAATAAATAACAGTATCTCCGGCTCGGCATGTTATATCGTGGGCTAAGGTGCTGCATCAGGTTTCTGAAACCTTGGTCTTCAACGACTGAAAACGGCTGGCCATCCAACGCCATGAACTCCATAAGTTTTCTCGTTGTAGCTTTGCTCTTTTCGTTGTTCATTAGAGTTAACAGCGAGCTACTGACTGGTTGCGTGCTGCTGCTAGCTTTAGCTTTAGCTTGATCGGTGGCTTCAAAAGCTGCATAGTCCGCTTTGTGGTTGTTTCTTAAATGCCGAATAAGGTTTGTAGTATTGAACGCTTTGTTAGTTACCCCTCCACGGCTTATTTCCGCTTGGCATGAATTGCAAATTGCGAATCTTTGCTCATTCTCTTTTATGGTATAAAATTTCCAAACTGAGGACATGTTGCCTCGAACTCCCCCTCCTCCTTTTTCTTCTTCTTCCTCCTGCACGGCAGCACAGGTGTGACGTATTGGGCGGGCGGGAGGGAGGCAGCCTGCACTGCACCTCTCTCGGGAATGGGAGAAAAGGCTGATTTAAAAGCATATAACTAAGATCGGTGGATCTCATGGGAATATGGTCGATTTCTGATCCCCTCAAATTAACGTGATCGAGGCCGATAGATCGGTGCGCCGATCGATCGGTGCACCCCTAATACATATATATTTTATTCAGTAAATGTTTTCCAACACAGTACCATGGAGAAAATATTTTTCACTGTCCCCTTACTGAGACAAGTACTGTATACTTTTTACCTGTTTACTTCTCTGAAGGTCTGGATTATAGTAGCCACTGAGAACCTGCTTAGGTTTGGTTGCACATGTTGCCCTGCCTCCCTCATAGTCATGCCAGTGATCTATGACATTTGCTCGAATGATGTTTGAAATTACAGATCTTCTTCTTGGTCTTAGTCCTTGCCCACCACCTCTGATACAGACACCACTTCCTCTTCAATTGTGTTGCTCCATTGTTGGATCCACTCATTCCATTTGCATTTGACTAGGCTTATATACTGTTTACTAATTGGACATATGTGTTTTCAATTTTGAGTGGTAGTGTGTAAATGATGAAAACAGTGTGTTAGTTGTGTTTAACTTCTGTAGCCTGTGTGCATCATTCTGGGTACAAGTGCACCACACTGCTAAATGTGTTTTGTGTTTGAGAATGTGGTTAGAGTTTTGGTAAATGGGAGATTCAGATTTGCAAATTGTGTCCTAACCAAGTGAATAGTGTTTAAGATTTTGACAACTGTGGAATTGATTTGAGGAAAGAGTTTTGGTAGTTGATAGTTTAGTTTTTACAATGGGATTTAGTGTTTTAGCAATTCAGAAAAACTGTAATACCAGAACTAGCTGTGGAAATATAATTTAAATTAAAACATTTCAAATTACTATCAAAATTGAATAAAAAGACAATATTGCCAAAGTAACTGGAACAAAAGAGAATTAATGGCACAGTCAGAATAGTTTATTTTCCTCTTGAGTTTACACCTTTGACTAGACACTGGCCTACTGAAAAGGGCCTTCCTTTGACAAAAAACCTGAACGAAACAAAAATAAATAAACTAGATTGGCTTTTATGCTACTAGGGCAAGGAAAGCATTTCAACATTGGTGTAATAATGCATAAGTTACATCCGTTTCCAGTGTTGTTTTTCGCTGTTGTTCTGCATATCAGGGAATCTGTGCACTAACTGGTGTGTTTTTATAGGTCAAGTTCCCCTGTTGAAACGCAGGCGGCCCAATTCAAGACCAGCGCATAAGTCTCCCAAGCCTCCGTTTCCTGTATCCGATAAGGTGTATGTGATGTAGTTTTGTTGTAGAGTGACATAAGGATTCACTTTAATTAAATGTGCTGTCCCCTGTCTTTTTAATCCCAAAGGACGAACCAGTACCAGTAGAGGAGGCCGTCGGGCGAAATGCTGCACCCGGCCACCGGCATCCGACCCCCTGACCACGTCGAGAGGCCTGTCAGGACGACAGAGGAGAAGACAGAAGGGGCCATTTACGAAAAACCTGCGGAAGCTGCTATGTTGCAGTAGCACAGTGTCAGGTAACCCCTTTGATTCCACCCATGTAGGTGACAACATCCCGTGTGAGGATCTCAGGCGGTGTGACAACGAGGTTGCTGCTATCCTGCATGGAGCCCCGTCAGTGACACAACCTGAGCCCTGCTCACCAGCCCTTTCATCCACTTCCTTTTTATTTCCATCACCAGTTCCATCCTCTTTTGTATCATCTCCATCTCCCTCTCTATCTCTATCTCTTTTTATGGACTCTCCTCCTTCCTCTCCTCTCGTAGCCTCACCTGTAAGCCCAGCTCCATCTTCAGCTCCAGCCCCGGTTCATCCCACCCCCCTGCATCCCGTTCCAGCGCAGGCTACAGCCCCCTCATCTCAGCTGGTCACAGGTCAGACACCCCCATTTATGTCCCCTGCTGATCTTGGAGCTCATAGAAAAAATGGAACGATTTAATACGTTATATAATTACTACCTAAACAACTACTACCACATGACCTATGAGGCCAATTGCTTTGCCTATTACTGGTGTCAGCAGTGGTGGAACGAATTTGTGAGCGCAGTTAACATTTGCAAACAATGGAGGAATAGAAGCTCAGAGGCTCCCTATTCCTACGGCGATAATGAGGGTGGTCCTATGAGGCATAGCACTGATGAAGATGAGCTAATCTTTCCCAGTGATATGCTGGACCAGCTGAGTGCCATCCCCGGGGTCCTGGAGATGGCTGTGGAGCTGGGCTACCTATCTGATGGGCTACCTATCTAATCTGATGGATTGGTTAAGATAAGTTTAAAATATGATTGTAAGATGTATGTAATGTGTTATTGTATATAATCTTGTTTGTTGTTTCTGTTCAATGTTGTTCATTAAGTGCTCTTGGGCACTTGCCAGGCTGGCATTGTAAATAAGAATTTGTTCTTAATGCTTTGCCTGGTAAAATAAAGGTTTAAATAAATAAAATAAAAGATAACACAGGATAAGACAAGATTAAGATAGTATAGGTTAAAATAAGACTGTATAACATAAAATGACATAGGATAACATTAAGATAAAGTTAAGGTTGTATAACATGAATTTACATAGGATAAGATAAAGTTAAGATAAGGTTGTATAACAGGATAGGATGAGATTAAGTTAGGATAGTTCAAAATAAGGTCAATATAAGATTATATAACATAATATGTAATATGTATATAATATTTCTGTTAAATAAATTAATTATTTTGCCTTCAATTTTTTGTCTGTGTTTTTTTAAAACATTTAAACAAACTGACACAATACGTTGGGTTAAAACAATAAGACAATGACTTAAACTCATGTACATGTAGAGATTTGCAGTGGACACTTGCTATTGAATTACAGGCATCTTCAATTACAGGCTTCTCAAGTGTAATGCAAAGAAACAGAGAGGGGCAATTCATTAAATGCTGCAAGCACAGTGCAGGGAACATTTTTATGTTTTAAACCCAAATTGCATGACCATTTTGCTGCTAATAGAGGCCTTTAAGCTTAAAGGTGCCATAGAACACATTTGTTTTCTTCAAATTGTTCTCTGGTGAATATATTAAATATTTAGATTTGGAATAGACTGACACTTATGAAACATAGATTGTGCACAAATACATGCGTAGGACAACAAACGTGTTAAACAGATAAACGACACTGAAAACCGATGACGAACTATGAATTGGCGTTAATTGTCACATTAGATGTGTGAGCTGGCAGCCCTGTTACTTTGAAGATAGATCTAAGCCTGGTGATGAAGTAACGAGGTGGCACACATGAGGATCGGACGGAGCTGGGCATGACATAAAACACCATCTCTCAAAGTATTTTCTCACAATTTTTTCCATCCGGCAAAATGCAAATCACAAAATACTGAAAAGTAGTTAAATATATATTTTGAATACATTTAATTGGATTACTACCCATCTGTTCACAAAAGTGGGTTCATTCTCTGAGGGTGCTTCTATTTCAATGTCTGGGCGTGCAGACAATAGCACCGACAACATTAGGAGATCCAGACATTGCTTCAAATTACACTGTAATGTGGCCCCTACATCCACACTCGGGAAACTTTATATACTGTCTTGACAGTCGGCTCTTACCAGTCACGACTTATGGAATAAAGGAGCTCAAAATTGGCTGAGATGTCCCTGGTCTGTCAGCACGTTCCTGTTGGTATGTTCCAGGGCCAATTCATCACACCGTTCCATCAGAATTGTTCTTGCTACACTAAAACAGCTTATAAGGTGCAAATCGTCACTGGGAAAATAATCATTGTGATCTCTAAACCCTCCCTGCCTTTGTATTTATCCACAGGGAATGTCCTCTAACAAAGGTAAGTATGACATACTTACACATGGGCTTTTTATACCTATTACATGTGCGTGCACATGTGCTGCGGCTGACTTACACAAACCTCTAACTTTATACACAATACATATTTTGGTATATATACAGTGCCTACAAAAAAGTCTTAATCCCCTGGATGTTTTCCCTTTAACTGCTGTAAGTCATGAAATCATGGTCAGAACGTTTTGGTTCTTTTCAGAAGAATTGACAAGAAAACTCTTTAATTACTCTTTAAGGTCAAAGTGAAAAGAAACTTCTATAAAGTAATGTCAGTTAATGAATATTATACAATGAAAAATGTGGAGAAATGTGTTGGTACCCTTCCAAAAAAATAAAAATAAAACAGAAATCAGACTTTGCTTTGATTTTTGATTCAGCTGAATACTTCATATAATTAAACAAGTGAAAATGGCACAGAGGTAAAAGATGGTAGCCTTAATTTAGTGTTTTGTGGCACCACCTTTTGCAGTAATCACTGCCAACAAGCGATCTCTGTACTTCACCATGAGACGTCTGCATTTGCCAACAGGTAGTTTGGCCCACTCCTCCTGAGCAAACTGCTCAAGCTGTCTAAGGTTTGAAGGGTGGTGTTTCCACTGCAATTGTCAAATCTTTCCATAGATGATAAATAGGATTAAGATTTGGGCTCATAGAGGGCCATTTAAGAATTGCCCAATGTTTTTTTGTTTTTGTTTGTTTTTCTCAGCCATTCCTGAGTGCTTTTAGCTGTATGTTTTGGGTCATTATCCTGTTGGAGGTCCCATGACCTGCGACTGAGGCTGAGCTTTCTGACACTGGGCAGTATGTTTCACTCCAGGATGCCTTGGTAGTCTTGAGACTTCATTGTGCCCTGAACAGATTCAAGGTTCCCTGTGCCAGATGCAGCAAAGCAGCCCCAAAACAAAACCGAGCTCCTCCATGTTTCACATGTTTCACATGCTTCATCTTGCTTCTGTAAACAGAGCTGATGTGACTGGCCAAAAAACTCCAATTTTGTCTCACCAGTGCAAAGGACATTCTCCCAGAAACTTTGGGGCATTTTGGTGAATTCCACTCTTTTTCATGTTTTTCTGTTAATAGTGGAGTCCTCCTGGATTCTCTTCCATGGAACCCATTATTGTTCAAAAGGTGACGGATGGTGCGATCAGTAAGTGACGTACCTTGATCTTGGAGCTCAGTTTGAATGGTTTTGAATGCTTTCCATGGCTCTTTCTACCATCCGCAGTAACCTTCTGATCAACCTGGGTTGCGTTTCCTCACAGTTTTGTGCAATGACCTCATGCTGCCACCTTGGTGCATTGCCAGTCTTGGTGCATTGTCAGTGATATTTTTTTCTTTGTTTTAACTGCACATTCTGTAGTACATTATAAATGAAAACAGCGTCCCCCATTTATGTGGCGCGCATCCTGCGAATAAGAAGCTGGCAAATAAGTAGCTGACTTCAGGTACCCTGTCGTCATCGGTGCATTAATATTGATGTGAGCTTCCTAATTACGATCGTATTCAGTATTACCTCCCCGGAGAGGCTCTGGACCGACGATCCTCCTTACAAGCTTCTTCCCATTTCCGCCTGTCGCAGGTATTTTAGAGGCTGGTATCATGTTTCGCTACCCTGATAAACTGATTTCATGAGGGTTTCTCAAACTGTATTAATGATCTTCTGCAGGGTGGCGGGGGTCTGGATAATATCCCGTAATAACCCAGGACTGGGTATCAGTTTGGCACGTTAATGATGATTTTGTTCATATCTGGTTGGATTCTTGCCTACCACGCGTATATTGAATAAGGTGAATCACGCCATCAGTTCTCCCTCCGTAAAAGTGTGACTTTCGCCAGTCAGGCAGCGCTGATTCTCTCAGGCCGAAGTGACAGTGATGGATCCGCTGCTCAGTTAAGCAGGAGGGGGCTGTAGGCTCACCGTCAGCCAGCGCCGGGCTCCGGCCACCAAATTCATCACGCTGCTCCTACACATGTCTGTCATATTTCATTAAATATGTTTTTGCCAAATATCTGCTATTGTATGTAAATAAAACAGTGGGCTAGTGGCTGTTTTGTCCTACAATACAGGATGAATGGTACAAAATGACCCACAATCCCATCGATCAGGTTCCAAAGTCCTGCTTTGCTCTGTGGTTAAGAGACGGCATCAGAGCAGATTTTTTCTTTGTGATGGTTTTTCTAAAACTTCCATGATATTTTCTGCGTGGTCCTGTGTTGCGGTCTGCCCTGTGTACATACCCTGTACATTTCCTGGGCTCCCATATTAATCATGAGCTTCAGATTATTTTTTTATTTTTTTTTTGGGGGGGGGGGAGGGGGGGCATTTGGTACCTGTTGACAGGATTGTGCAATTCGCTAACCCGAAACAGTATCGGATTACTATGTAATACATATAAATAAAGTACAATTGCATCCAAGTAACTGATGTGTAGCCCTGTGGTGCTTAACCCTATGGAATGAACATAAGAACATAAGAAATTTACAAACGAGAGGAGGCCATTCGGCCCATCAAGCTCGTTTGGGGAGAACTTAGCTAATAGCTCAGAGTTGTTAAAATCTTATCTAGCTCTGATTTAAAGGAAGCCATGGTTTTAGCTTCCACTACAATAGCAGGAAGACTATTCCATACTCTGACTACACGCTGTGTAAAGAAATGCTTCCTCAAATTTATTTTAAAATGTTCTCCCGCTAATTTCCACTTATGGCCACGAGTTCTAGTATTTAGACTAATATTGAAATAGTCATTTGGCTGAACAGCATCCAGACCCGTTAGAATCTTATAGACCTGAATCATATCCCCCCTTAGTCTCCTTTGCTCAAGGCTGAACAGATTCAGTTCCGCTAACCTCTCCTCATAAGACATTCCTCTAAGACCAGGAATCATTCTCGTAGCTCTTCGTTGCACCTTTTCTAAGGCAGCAATGCCACAGGGAATTGTTCTCTGGTGAATATATTAAATGTTTAGATTTGGAATAGACTGACACTTATGAAACATAGATTGTGCACAAATACATGCGTAGGACAACAAACAGTGGTTGATGATAACAGGCCCTTAATAACATTTTCCCATTACCCATGGCATTCAGGTAAAATATTAGGAATTTCCCACTAAAACAAGTGTGCTGTGGTTATTTTAGTAAAATAAAGAAGATAGAACATAAGGTCAGTCTTTATGCGGATGATGTGTTACTCTTTCTCCAACATTCACAAACCTCTCTCTCTGAGGTAATTACATTAATAAACTCTTTCTCAAGAGTCTCAGATTATTCGATAAACTGGTTAAAATCCACAGCTCTTCCAATTAACTGCTCCTTTCAGAATTCTTCCTTCACTCCACTGCAATCTGGAGATATCAAATATTTAGGTATTAATGTTTCACCTAGGCTGGCAGATTTAACTAAATTAAACCACATCCCACTTTTAAAGAAGGTAGAGGATGATCTGGCTAGATGGAAGTCCCTACCCATATCACTCATGGGACGGGTCGCCTCAATAAAAATGATGGTGTTGCCAAGAATGAATTATTTATTTGCAATGATCCCGAGCAAACCATCACCTGACTGGTTTAGATCTCTGGACTCTGCCATCTCTAAATTCCTTTGGAAAGATAAACCACCGCGTATTAGTTTAAAAACGTTTCAAAGGACCAAGGACAAAGGAGGACTAGATCTGCCTAACTTTCACCACTACTTCTTAGCTAACAGGCTTCAAAACATCTCAGGGTGGCTAAAACATACCCTCTTGGGGTAGACGTAGAACAGGCACTATGCAATAACATAGAGACATCGGATCTACCATTCATTAGCTCAAACATTAAACGACACGAATGCTTCAAAAGCATCAGTATCAGCTCTTCTCTGACAGCATGGTGGCACCAGCTGCTGATTGGCAGAGGGTGGTTAGCACCATGCCGTTCCCCTGTTTTAAAACACTTTAGAACAACACGCACCAACACCACATATGAGCGGGCGGAGGGAAGCGTGGGGTCTTTTCACACCCCCGTTCTCTGTTCGCCATCTGGAGCCGGGGGCTGGGGGGGGCTGGCCGTCCGGTCGGGGTCTGGGCTGGTGGGCTTCTCGGCTGCGGTGGAGTCCGGGGTGGTCTTCTTGTCCCCATGCCAGAGGAAAAAAGGGATCCATCTCCGAGGTCTGGTGGCAGATTGCCCCTCTGGGGGTGGTGATGCCTGGATCTCGGAGCATAGAGTATATATGGGGAGTGTGAGTGTGTGTCTTTATGTTGGGCGAATGGGTGAATATTTGATTATGTGTGCATGAGGGTGGGAACGTATGCTTGTGTATGTGTACGCCTGTTTGTCTATACGCAGGTGTCAGGTTGGGTCTTAGACTCCACCTGAAATAACATCTCAGGCTCTATTGCCCCCCACCACACTCCCTGCTGGTGGATGAGGCCCCCGGCTGCCGATGCGTTGGTGGTTCTCGATGTCCGGGGCTGGATGCTCTGGTGTGTGCTGACTCACTCTCAGCGGTTGCCTGTCGGGTCCTGGTCCTTCCGGCTCTGTCGGGTCCCGGCTGGGGGGTGGGGGGGCCCTTGGACCTCTGGGCCCGGGGTCCGGTCTGCCCTGGTGTGGCCGGCCGCCGACGGAGCCTGCGTGCTCGCCGCCACGGCCCCCTGGGGCTCCTGCGATGTGGCTGCCGGATGGCCCCCCTCCGGAGCGCTCCTCTGCCCTTTTCTGGGTGGGGGCTGCAATTGTCCCTGCGGTGGTCCTCCTGGGGTTCCCGTGCCCTGGGGGGCCTCTGGATGTCTGGGGCCCGGGTCTTCTCCCGGGTCTCGGCTTCATGTCCTGGGTGGGCGGGGCTGTGGCTCCCCACACACACTACTAGACAGTTACATGGAGAAACCTTAGGAACACCAGCGCGCTGACACACAGGTGTGCACACAGGTGCTCACAGACACGTGCTCACGGACACACACTGTCTTGATCGGCTGTTGCTTCTGGGCATGTGTTGTAATGCGGGTTGTGTGTACTGTTCAACAACATTTAACGTTTGATGGTTGTTGTGATTAGTACAGGTGTTGTATGTTGTCTTTCTCTTTTCAGCAGACATGGAAGCAGATTATCTGTTTTGTTTTTTTTTTTTTTTTTTTTTTCTTTTCTCTTCTCTTCTTTTTTCTTTTCCTCTCTCTCCTTCTCTCTCTCTTCCCCCCTTCTTCTCCTTTGTCCCCCCCCCTCCCTCTCCTTCTTTTGAGGAACTAAATAAAAATATTAAATAAATAAATAAATAAATACAAATAAAGTAGTCCTCCGCAGAGGGGGGGGTGGAGGAGGGAGAAGAAAAAAAAAGTAAAATAAAGATGTATTTATGTTATCAGGTAACCTTCACTCCCATTCTCCACACTACGTGATGAACAAAAACAGAGTTGATCAGACATCCCTCTTAAACCACTGTAGCTTGCTAATGCTACATGCTAACTACCGTGTCTAGTGTGAAGGTAGTGTGGGTCTCTGCTGCTCTCTGCTGGTGCAATGAAGAACTGTAGTGAAATTCATTTTATATAGTGTAGCTAAAGAAATGTTTAAATTTACAATCATTTACTTACCCATGTGTATTATGCATGCTGACACAGAACATAAGAACATAAGAACATAAGAACATAAGAAATTTACAAACGAGAGGAGGCCATTCGGCCCATCAAGCTCGTTTGGGGAGAACTTAGCTAATAGCTCAGAGTTGTTAAAATCTTATCTAGCTCTGATTTAAAGGAACCCATGGTTTTAGCTTCCACTACAATAGCAGGAAGACTATTCCATACTCTGACTACACGCTGTGTAAAGAAGTGCTTCCTCAAATTTGTTTTAAAATGTTCTCCCGCTAATTTCCACTTATGGCCACGAGTTCTAGTATTTAGACTAATATTGAAATAGTCATTTGGCTGAACAGCATCCAGACCCGTTAGAATCTTATAGACCTGAATCATATCCCCCCTTAGTCTCCTTTGCTCAAGGCTGAACAGATTCAGTTCCGCTAACCTCTCCTTGTAAGACATTCCTCTAAGACCAGGAATCATTCTCGTAGGAATCTTTTCTAAGGCAGCAATGTCCTTCTTGAGGTATGGTGACCAAACCTGCACACAGTATTCTAGGTGGGGTCTTACCAAGGAATTATATAAGTGTAACATCACCTCCCTTGACTTAAACTCCACACATCTAGAGATATAACCCAACATTCTGTTCGCCTTTTTTATTGCTTCCCCACATTGGCGAGAGTGGGACATGGAAGCATCAACATACATACCGAGATCTTTCTCGTAATCAGCTACCTTTATTTCAGTGGAACCCATAAAATATCTGTACTGTATATTTCTGCTCCCTGCATGGATTACCTTACATTTATCTGTGTTAAATTTCATCTGCCAAGTATCAGCCCATTCGCTAATTAAATCCAGATCCCGTTGAAGCCTCTCTGCTGCTAGATTAGTATCTGCTACCCCGCCCACCTTAGTGTCGTCTGCAAATTTAACCAGTTTACTGTATGTATTCGTGTCAATATCATTAATGTAAATTAGGAACAATAGTGGTCCTAAAATTGAACCCTGCGGTACCCCACTATAAACGGAGGCCCACTGTGACATAGTGCCTCTAATAACTACTCGCTGCTTCCTATCAGTTAGCCAGTTTTTGATCCAAGCTGCCACAGTTCCTAAAATTCCTGCAGCTTTAAGCTTTAACAAGAGCCGTTTGTGGGGGACAACATCAAAGGCTTTCTGGAAATCTAAGTAAATCACATCATAGGCCTTTTTGTGATCAATTTCACTTGTAGCTTCCTCAAAGAACTCAAGCAGATTCGTTAAGCAGGATCTACCTCTCCTAAATCCATGTTGGCTATCCTTTATAATGTTATTTGCATCTAGGTAATCTACCATTTTCACTTAAATTATAGCTTCCATTATTTTTCCAGTAATGCTAGTTAAACTGATTGGCCTATAGTTTGCTGGATTACTTCTATCCCCTTTTTTGAATATGGGTGTTATATTAGCATGCTTCCAATCTGATGGTACCACACCCGCAGATAACGATTTCTGGAATATTAAAGTCAAAGGTTGGCTAATAATATCCCTCATCTCTTTCAAGACTAAAGGTAAGATGCCATCAGGCCCCTGCGATTTATTTATTTTGAGTTTAGCTAGGCTTAGTATCACATCAACCTCAGTTATACATATATTGGTCATAAACGATGCTGTATTCGTATTAATTGGTGGTAAGTTACTTGTGTTCTCTATTGTGAACACCCTTGAAAAATAATCATTAAACTCATTTACCATATCAATTTCGTTATCAATTATAAGGCCCTTACTATCCTGCAAATTAGTGATTTCAGCTTTTAGTGCTCTCTTGGAGTTAAAATATTGGAAGAAACCTTTACTGTCATGCTTAGCCTCCAATGCAATTTTTCTTTCTACATCCCTCTTTGATAGCCTAATGTCATTTTTTAACTCTGCCTGTAGACTTAGATACTCCTGCTTGATTTTGAAATCATTAGTTATTTTCCAGTTGTGGAACAGAGCCCTTTTCCTCCTGACTTTATTCTTAATTTCCTTAGTAAACCACCTTGGTTGTCGTTTCCTAGATTTAGTTTTGCTGGAAACAGGTATGAAGTCCTCTTGCACTTGCAACAATGTGCTTTTGAAAAATTCCCATGCCTCTTCAACTGTTTTGCTATTTAACTCTGTCCAGTTTACAGTTTCTAATTTCCGTCTCATACCATTAAAGTTAGCCTTCCTAACATTGTATACTTTTAATTTAGACTTTGCTCTTCGGACACTAAAATTAACCTCGAATTTAACCATGTTATGATCACTACCGGACAATGGGTCTAAAACCTCTAATTTTCCAATCCTATCCTGGTTATTACAAAAAACGAGATCAAGAAGGGCTTCTCCCCTGGTAGGAGTATTAACAAACTGAGTAAAAAAACAATCCTGTACAGACAACAGACAACAAAAAACTGTCGGATGTACTCGCTGCCTTTCGAACATACTGTGAGCCACGGAAAAACACCGTTTATGAACGGCACCAGTTCTGGGTGCATACATACAATGTACAAGCGGGAATTGACAAGTTTGTGACCAAATTGAAAGCGAGAGCCTATAGTTGTGAGTTCCGGGACTCTGAGGATCTCATGCTAAGAGATAAAATAGTGTTTAGTGTAAACGACACTTCCTTACGGGAGAAATTGCTGTCTGTTCCCGATTTGACTCTGACTAAAGCGATTGATCTATGTCGTGCAAAGGAAGTAGTGTGTGCACAGGCACTTGCCATGACGCCTGTCAGTATTACAGAGCAGGTTGATGCAGTGAGAAGCAGAGAACCTCCCAAACAACCCATGCGAGCAGAAAGTAAACCTAACCGCACACACTTGAGGGACCAATTTCAGTCATGTGGCAGGTGCGGGAGACAACATAAACCATGAAACTGTCCAGCATACAATGCCCACTGCAATGCATGTGGAAAGAAAAACCACTTCTCTGCAATGTGCAAATCCAGCAAAGTGGTGGCACCAGTTGGTGCTGACACGGATTCGGACAGTGATGAAGCTGGCGCAGCTGTAGACACATTGTTCATTGGAACCATATCACACACTAAGCCACATAAAACAAACACAGGCTGGCACACTAACCTTCACATAGGTGACCAGGAGGTGGCATTTAAGCTGGACACTGGTGCTGAAGCCAACATTCTGCCCAAGTCCATCCTGCCCACACTCTCAGTGCCTGTCAACCTGCAACAGACGGACACAGTGCTAGTAACCTATGGCGGGGCCAGGATTAGGCCAAGTGGGAAAGTCAGGCTTTATGTTCAGACTCAGCACAAACAGAGATACCTGGACTTTTTTGTCACCACAGCGTCAGACACACCTCTGCTAGGCCGTAAGGCATGTGTGCAACTCGATCTGATCAGGAAAGTGGAGGCCCTAATCCCGGAGGACCCAGCATCAACGGAAGAATTGTTCACCCAATACGCCTCTGTGTTTGAAGGTCTGGGTGAATTCCCGGGCCACCGCCACATGGGTGCAGGAAGATCCCTTATGCTTTGCATGACCGGTTGAAAGACACACTTGACAGCCTAGAAAGCAAAGGTGTCATCAGCAAAGTCTCGAAGCCTACAGCCTGGGTCAGCAGCCTGTGTATCACTGAAAAGAAAAATGGGTCACTCAGGGTTTGCCTTGATCCTAGAGACCTTAACAGAGCTATACTACGTCAACACTTCTCCATACCCACAGCTGAAGATATACAGCGCAGACTAGCTGCTAAGAAGACTTTCACCATTCTTGATGAGCGAGATGGGTATTGGCAAATCAGATTAGATGACGAGTCAGCAGATCTCTGTACCTTTAACACACCCTGGGTTAGATACCGTTTTCATAGCCTGCCTTTTGGGATTAAGTCGGCGAGCGAAGTTTACTATCAAGTCAACTATGAGAGTTTTGGTGATATTGAGGGTGTCTCCATAGTAGCAGATGATATGATCATTGCTGCAGAAAACAAAGCCGAACATGACAAAATACTTCAGAAAGTGATGGACAGAGCTATACAGCTGAATGTTAAATTCAACAAAGACAAAGTACAGTACATGGTTAGGGAAGTGAAGTATCTGGGCCACATCATCAGTGCAGAAGGGGTCAAGCCAGATGACTCCAAAGTCATAGCTATCCAACAGCTGCCTCCGCCCTCGGATAGGAAGAGCCTGCAGCGCCTATTGGGCATGACCAGATATCTGGCTCAGTACATCCCCAACGAAGCCACACTCACAGCACCGCTAAGACTGCTGCTTCGGAAGGACATTGAATGGCAGTGGCACCCAGAACAAGAGGCTGCACTGAAAGCTCTGAAAACAGCTGTCTCAACAGCACCGTTGCTACGTTTTTTTGACCCCAAGCTACCTGTGGAAATTCAGGCTGATGCTTCCAAGGATGGACTTGGCGCCTGCCTCATGCAGGACAAGCAACCAATAGCATATGCGTCAAGAGCACTGTCACAGGCTGAGCAAAATTATGCTCAAATAGAAAAAGAATTACTGGCTGTTGTCTTTGCTGTCAAAAAATTCCACCAGTATGTTTACGGCATTCCAGTAAAAATCCAGTCAGACCACAAGCCACTGGAGGCAATTCTGTCAAAGCCCATAGGCAAGGCCCCAGCAAGGCTACAGAGGATGCTTCTTCAGATTCAAAAATACGACATTTCCCTTGTGTACACACCTGGAAAAGACATGTTGATCGCGGACACTCTATCCAGGGCATATCCCTGCTCAAAGACAGCTGATGAAAATGACCTTGTTGATGAGAGAGTTGTGTATGCCACGGACTTTGAACCACTTCAAGGCAACATGATGCAGCTCCTGAGAACAGTCACTGCCAGTGATGCTGAAATGCAGCACCTCATGATCATGCACAGGTCAGGGTGGCCTGATCACAAGAAGTCTGTCCCTCTGCAACTGCAGCCATATTGGCCTGTGAGACACAGCGTTTCTGTCAATGAAGGGTTACTCCTGGTTGATGACCGCGTGATTGTGCCATGCTCACTCAGAGCAGAAGTACTTAAGCAGCTGCACACTGCTCACCAAGGCATACAACGCTCACTGGCACATGCACGGTCAATTATGTACTGGCCTGGTCTGTCAGAGGCTGTGCGAAAAATGGTTGAGTCCTGTATACCCTGTAAAGAACAGCTGCCGGCCAACCACAGGGAACCTCTGCTCCCTCACCCCGTGCCAGACCGGCCATGGGAAAAAATTGCTGCTGATGTCTTCCATTTCAGGGGGAAACCATTCCTTCTGAGAGTTGACTATTACTCTAAATATCCTGAAGTTCTGCAGCTCACACACGACAGCAACGTCTAGCATTCAGAAATCAGGCCACAGTCATTTTGCTACATCATATCGCCCTCTATAGGATGTAAAATGCCCTGCAGAACAATTGTCATTTTAGAATGTTATACTTCTATAATTATGTTGGTGAAAGTAACTCAAAAGCAATACAGGAGTGATGTAACGTATTACATTTCTGAGACAGTAATATTGTAAGGTAAGGGATTACTTTTAAATGACAGTAACAAGTAATCTGTAATGTATTACAGTTTGGAAGTAACTTGCACAACACTGTTCGTGACTTAGCAAACTGCATGTCCTTCATCTCATCTGTATGGCCCATAGAGCTGTGTATCGGAGAGTCTGGCAACACGTCACGTTTCAAGATACAGGAATTGCAATTCAATATGCTGCTATATTTTGCAATTTTTAAATCTGATGTTAGGAAAACTTGTCATAGTATAAAAAGCACACCACGTACAAATGGAAGAAATCTGAGTAAAAATGTAAACTTTTTTTAACGCAACCATAATAGAGGGCTCGATTTGCATTTATCACAGTCCCTGTAACAATCTAACGTCATATACTGTATAGCACCACAACTATTTCGGATTTCAGCCAACGATGGTAGTTACTAGTCTGCAGTACGTGTTGTGCAGGTTACCGAAAATTACTAGTTATCAATTACTGCATATAAAAGTAATTATAATAAGGGTGGGACTGGACCGTGTGTCCGCGAGGAGTTTCCACCTGTGGTGCACAGGTGCACTTTAACATCGCGCCGACATCGGGGTAATATGGGATCAAATCAGGGGCGTAGATTTAGGGTGGACGGAGGGGATGTGTCCCCACCAATATCCTCCGACCATTGAAATGTCCCCACCAATAATTTAATCCACTTAAAAAAAAAAAACAAAAAAAAACAATCGTGCTGTCAACATTAACCTAGACACGCAGAAAGGGATAAATCACGTTCTCTCCTTGAGTCCTCCCGCCCCCAAAACACATATGAACATTTTGATTGGCTGTGCATTTCCCTGCTATCATGTGAGAGGCTGTGGCTGCGTTCAGATACAAGCAGCGCCAAATGCAGTGGATTTTTTTCCCCGTGCAAGAAGGTGTGTTGGGCGACACATGTGAGGATGGCGGCAGCAAAAAAAAAGAAAAGAAGCTGGACATAAGGAGCTTTTTTTCAAAGAAAAGTGTAAGTCACTTCAAGTTCGCTAGTGAATCCATCAAAGTCCATCAAAGTAACGACGACAGTTAACGTTAATGCTAGTGGGGGTTTATTTTTTTACCGCTTTGACGCACATTCATTATAGCAGGGCAGGCTATAGTCTGTGAATACGGACTTAAAACTAACAGCAGATTAAACAGCTAAATGTAAAAGTATAAATATGATCCCTGTCAGTTCTCCTAATCTAATGACGACTATTTGTCAGAAATCAGTCTTGTGAAAGAAATTGATATGCTACATACTAATATTGCCATGGCTAGAATTTTATTGACAGTTCACCAATAGACAATCCACTTAGCACAAATAGTTTTTAAAATGCATTCACTGACTTGGCAAACATTAATGATTTGATTCGAGATTTGCACACTAAGACTCAGAAAAAGTGAAATAAAATGATTGCTGTTTAAATGGCATGTGTTTATCCTGTTTTGTCAGGTGACAGAACCTAAACAACTGTGCTGTGCATCAGACAGTGATGGAGAGAAGGGGTCACAGGTGATGTTGAACGATGACTTGATATTATTATACCTAGTTGTCCTGAGATTTAACATTGTTACCAATAATAGGCTGAGGCATTCTCTGTCAATGCTCATAAGGAATCCCTCAATGTTTTTTTATTAGGGGACAGAAGCAGATCAGCCATGTTGTAGTTCAGGTGAAGAGGCAAGGTCACAGGAGGTGAATCTGAATGTTGATTATATATAACATATAATATGTGTGTGTGTATTATACATGTTGATTATACTAATATTTAACATTATGAGGAGTGATAGGCTGAGGATGTAAGTGATTCATTAGTGTTTTTGGCAAAAGTTTTGAACTGTCTCACTTTTTTGTCACGCTATTTCATCAGGTGGCAATCCTGTCAGGTACCAGTCGAAGCATTGCTAGTATTAATGTAAAGTGATTTTGCATTTTGCAGCATATTAAAAAAACATGCATTCCGTGGACGGAGTTGGGGTGGCGGGGTTGGTGGGTGGGGCAGGGGGGGGGGGTGTCATAGGTCCCCACCAATGTCCAGAGCAAATCTACGCCCTTGGATCAAATGTTCGGTGGTGATGTTTCTGCAGCACAGAGATGTTTGCCGATGGATTTTCAAGCACCGCGGAGACATAGTGCCAATGCATGTATGCTCTCTGGGTAGTTATATTATTTTAGTGTTGCTGCTGTGACAGTGCCAGAGAATACAACTGTCTAATTGTATCTATCAGCGTACCTATAACATATCACCCATTCATTGCACCACGGTAAGGTAGGATGGCGTTACATCATAAACAGGAAATTAGGGGAACATGCTGCGCCTTTATCCATTAATATTTTCACGCAAGACAAAGGTAAGAGTCCGTTGAAATTTCAGTACTTTGCGTTTTTTAATTTGAAATGGTAATTAGTCACATTACTCCTTACAGACAAAAGTAGTGGAATTACAGTAACGCGTTACTACCAACATCGCTAGGTATACCTATAGGTTTGCTAATGCTAAGGTTAGTAGTGCAGTCTTTTGCTACTTCCTCTCGCAAGATAAGACAGCTTTACTGTGCAAATACAATGACATGTCTTTGGAGCAAGCCTGTCGACGCCATATGAAGAACAAAACTAAAAGTAAAATACAATATGAAATAAAAGAAATATACACCAACAGTAAAGAAGAACAAAGACGAATAAAATTCTAGTACTGGAAGCAAAGAAACCAGTAAAACATAGTCAGAGGAACATTGGAGAGCTCGGAACAGTTCCTCCATCATTGTTCACAATTCTTCAGTTGACGTTGCTACAGTGGAAGAGTGAAATGGCTGAAGATTAATTACAGCACTGCTGTCTAACTGTCCGGGGGTCAGACAGAGCAGAAATTAAACCACCGCGGGAACCTTTCCATGAAAACTATTAATTAAAATCGATACCTGTACGAAAAACACAACATCGCAATAAGTGTATCGACATATCTCTAGATTCTTAGGAATATTAGCACTACACGAAAATTTCCAACTTTTCTAAATATTCAGAAAAATCAAAATCAAATCAAAACCACAAGTGAGATAAGAACGTCTCCAGGCCGGTCAGTCCCCTCCATCAAATCTTCCGCTAATTGAATGCACTGTTGCCAACTCCTCAGCAAGGAATGTCGCTATTGGTTGTCCCAAATGTCGCTAGAAGTCGCTAAATGACGCCATCGCCTAATTTGCATAATATGCATGTAATTATAATGGACGCTGTAGGGGAGAGGAATAATGTCATTGGAGAGACAAAAAGTGGTTTAAAAAACACCCTAAATACGTTTAGAACTACAAATGAACTTTCTTCTGTCGATTCTTGTTTTTTTATATCATAATTCCAAACCTCTTCCTATATCCGGGCTTGGGACCGGCAAAAGTAACCCCAAAGAGACACTCTGGTGGAATTACTTATTCTTAAAAACTGTCGTACTTGACGCAGTTGTAGGCAATAAGCCAGGGCAGGAACAGCCAGTGGTGGCTTCGCGCATGCGCAATTCATTTGCAGTCTGGACGCGGAAAAGTGAACATTTCTTGCTCTGACTGCAGCTGGGCGGGGCTGCTGCGTGAGGACTGTTCGCCTGTGAATGGGACGGGACGGGACGGGACGGGACGGGACGGGACGGGAGCCCACGGTAGCACCCGCTTCTCGGTGAGGAGAGTAAGAACGATATGTGCTTCCACATCAGATTCTCCAAAAGTCTCCAATAACACTAGAAAAAGTCGCTAGATTTGTCGCTAGTCGTTTTTTTGAAAACGAGTCGCCAGAGAGGTCTAAAAACTCCCTAAATATAGCGACAAAGTCGCTAAGTTGGCAACACTGATTGAATGGGTCGCTTAATTATCGCTATGAATTCTGGGAGTCTGTGGAAGGACGCGACCGCAGCTCTCGCGTTACTTGCTACCAGGAAGGAATTGTATTCAAATACTGTAATAGCGACCTAATTTTAACAAACGATCAAATTTTATTTATACATAAATATCAATTATACAGACACGAACTGTATTGTGTCATTCTACATCTTATTTTGATAATATATCGGTATTGCGTAAACATATTCGATATACAGCCCAGCCACAATTGGATTCTTTGTCACCCGGAAATTTAGCAACTGTGTTGTGAGCGGATCTGCAGCGCTTTTCACTTTTTAAACGTGTCTTCTAAATTTGCGGTGCTTCTATTATTTTTCCGCGCTTTTGTTAATGTATATCGTGTATGTTGTCATTTGTTTAAAGTGTTTGACGACTTTGCAGCGCGCTGACACTAATTGGCCACAGTACCATAGCAACCGCATCATAACAATTGTAGTTGCACTTAGAGTTAATTTGATTTGAACATTCAAAGCTGCTCAGATTTGCAGCTTCCCAGCGAGAGACAAGACGTGATAGAGATGTCTGCCCTGAACGCCACTGTGTGCCTCTGGAGAATCGACTGGCTCCTGCCAAATGAGGCAGTCAGTGTACGGATTGCTCCGGAAGACATCCCCGGTTCAGTTAGCCATGGTAAGGACGGCAAAGTGATGCCCAGAATAGCTCGAAGAATGAAAGTCAGAATAGGGTTGGCTAGTCTTGTTGAATCTTGCAGTCTGTGATAACTATCTTATTTTAGAACAACATGTCTTAGGATACTAAATAATAAAATGGTTGACTTTTAGCCAAACGGTGATTTGTTACCATGAAGCAGTAAAAATACGGGGCTCTTTTCGGCATGTCTGCTCTATTGTAAAATGAAATCAGTAAAATCTGGTTTAAACATCAGGGTCATTCCATGTCAAATCATCAGACTTTCGGACCTCATCCTCACAGATTTTAACGAAACTTGGCATGCCGATTTGGTCACATGAGTAACTCATGAAACTGAAATTGGGCGTGTCTTGGATCAATATTGCGGAAGATTTAAGCGAAGAAAGTTTTAACTTGGGCGGCAGTGGTTAGCACTGTTGCCTCACAGCAAGAGGGTTCTGGGTTCGATCCCCGGGTCACCCAGGGTGTCTTTCTGTGTGGAGTTTACATGATCTGCCCGTGCATGCGTGGGTTTGCTCCGGTTCTCTCCCATAGTCCAAAGACATGCAGGTTAGGTCAACTGGCTACTCTAAATTGCCCATAGGTATGAATGCGAGTATGTTTGTCTGTGTTGGCCCTGTGGTGGACTGGCGACCAGCCCAGGGTGTACCCCACCTCTCCCCTGAAGATGCTGGGATTGGCCCCAGCTTCCCCGTGACCCAGATGGATAAAGCGGTATGGATAATGGATGGATGAAGTTTTGATTTTTTTTTCTTCTTTTGACTGCCTATACTTACCATAATATAAGCTGCACAGAAATGGTCCTCATATTGTTTTAAAGCTATTGTCCAGCTCTATAGATTGAACAAATAATATGCCATGCCCATATGAATAATTACCATGTAATAACTGATTAAAGTATTAAAAATTCAATAACAAAAAACCTGTATTTCAAAATTGATAATTTTTAAAATAAATCTAGCTCATAATATCATGAATATCTCCAGAAAATTTGGTCTTTGGTTTTTAAGTTGCTGAGATATCATTACTTATGTGAAATGTGTATCAAAACCACAGTTCCTTACAATGCTGTTAGCAGTAGCAGAATAGCAGTTAGTGATCAAGGCATGGTACAGGGTTATTGTTTTTCATGACAACTTCAATTAATACCAGAACTAGCTGTGGAAATATAATTTAAATGAAAACATTTCAAATTACTATCAAAATTGAATAAAAAGACAATATTGCCAAAGTAACTGGAACAAAAGAGAATTAATGGCACAGTCAGAATAGTTTATTTTCCTCTTGAGTTTACACCTTTGACTAGACACTGGCCTACTGAAAAGGGCCTTCCTTTGACAAAAAACCTGAACAAAACAAAAATAAATAAACTAGATTGGCTTTCATGCTACTAGGGCAAGGAAAGCATTTCAACATTGGTGTAATAATGCATAAGTTACATCCGTTTCCAGTGTTGTTTTTCGCTGTTGTTCTGCATATCAGGGAATCTGTGCACTAACTGGTGTGTTTTTATAGGTCAAGTTCCCCTGTTGAAACGCAGGCAGCCCAATTCAAGACCAGCGCTAAGTCTCCCAAGCCTCCGTTTCCTGTATCCGATAAGGTGTATGTGATGTAGTTTTGTTGTAGAGTGACATAAGGATTCACTTTAATTAAATGTGCTGTCCCCTGTCTTTTTAATCCCAAAGGACGAACCAGTACCAGTAGAGGAGGCCGTCGGGTGAAATGCTGCACCCGGCCACCGGCATCCGATCCCCTGACCACGTCGAGAGGCCTGTCAGGACGACAGAGGAGAAGACAGAAGGGGCCATTTACGAAAAACCTGCGGAAGCTGCTATGTTGCAGTAGCACAGTGTCAGGTAACCCCTTTGATTCCACCCATGTAGGTGACAACATCCCGTGTGAGGATCTCAGGCAGTGTGACAACGAGGTTGCTGCTATCCTGCATGGAGCCCCGTCAGTGACACAACCTGAGCCCTGCTCACCAGCCCTTTCATCCACTTCCTTTTTATTTCCATCACCAGTTCCATCCTCTTTTGTATCATCTCCATCTCCCTCTCTATCTCTATCTCTTTTTATGGACTCTCCTCCTTCCTCTCCTCTCGTAGCCTCACCTGTAAGCCCAGCTCCATCTTCAGCTCCAGCCCCGGTTCATCTCACCCCCCTGCATCCCGTTCCAGCGCAGGCTACAGCCCCCTCATCTCAGCTGGTCACAGGTCCGACACCCCCATTTATGTCCCCTGCTGACGTCATAGAAAAAATGGAACGATTTAATACGTTATATAATTACTACCTAAACAACTACTGCCACATGACCTATGAGGCCAATTGCTTTGCCTATTACTGGTGTCAGCAGTGGTGGAACGAATTTGTGAGCGCAGTTAACATTTGCAAACAATGGAGGAATAGAAGCTCAGAGGCTCCCTATTCCTACGGCGATAATGAGGGTGGTCCTATGAGGCATAGCACTGATGAAGATGAGCTAATCTTTCCCAGTGATATGCTGGACCAGCTGAGTGCCATCCCCGGGGTCCTGGAGATGGCTGTGGAGCTGGGCTACCTATCTGATGGGCTACCTATCTAATCTGATGGATTGGTTAAGATAAGTTTAAAATATGATTGTAAGATGTATGTAATGTGTTATTGTATATAATCTTGTTAGTTGTTTCTGTTCAATGTTGTTCATTAAGTGCTCTTGGGCACTTGCCAGGCTGGCATTGTAAATAAGAATTTGTTCTTAATGCTTTGCCTGGTAAAATAAAGGTTTAAATAAATAAAATAAAAGATAACACAGGATAAGACAAGATTAAGATAGTATAGGTTAAAATAAGACTGTATAACATAAAATGACATAGGATAACATTAAGATAAAGTTAAAATAAGGTTGTGTAACATAGGATAAGACAAGATTAAGATAAGATAAGATTGTGCAACATAAAATAACATAGGATAACATTAAGATAAAGTTAAGGTTGTATAACATGAATTTACATAGGATAAGATAAAGTTAAGATAAGGTTGTATAACAGGATAGGATGAGATTAAGTTAGGATAGTTCAAAATAAGGTCAATATAAGATTATATAACATAATATGTAATATGTATATAATATTTCTGTTAAATAAATTAATTATTTTGCCTTCAATTTTTTGTCTGTGTTTTTTTAAAACATTTAAACAAACTGACACAAAATACGTTGGGTTAAAACAATAAGACAATGACTTAAACTCATGTACATGTAGAGATTTGCAGTGGACACTTGCTATTGAATTACAGGCATCTTCAATTACAGGCTTCTCAAGTGTAATGCAAAGAAACAGAGAGGGGCAATTCATTAAATGCTGCAAGCACAGTGCAGGGAACATTTTTATGTTTTAAACCCAAATTGCATGACCATTTTGCTGCTAATAGAGGCCTTTAAGCTTAAAGGTGCCATAGAACACATTTGTTTTCTTCAAATTGTTCTCTGGTGAATATATTAAATATTTAGATTTGGAATAGACTGACACTTATGAAACATAGATTGTGCACAAATACATGCGTAGGACAACAAACGTGTTAAACAGATAAACGACACTGAAAACCGATGACGAACTATGAATTGGCGTTAATTGTCACATTAGATGTGTGAGCTGGCAGCCCTGTTACTTTGAAGATAGATCTAAGCCTGGTGATGAAGTAACGAGGTGGCACACATGAGGATCGGACGGAGCTGGGCATGACATAAAACACCATCTCTCAAAGTATTTTCTCACAATTTTTTCCATCCGGCAAAATGCAAATCACAAAATACTGAAAAGTAGTTAAATATATATTTTGAATACATTTAATTGGATTACTACCCATCTGTTCACAAAAGTGGGTTCATTCTCTGAGGGTGCTTCTATTTCAATGTCTGGGCGTGCAGACAATAGCACCGACAACATTAGGAGATCCAGACATTGCTTCAAATTACACTGTAATGTGGCCCCTACATCCACACTCGGGAAACTTTATATACTGTCTTGACAGTCGGCTCTTACCAGCCACGACTTATGGAATAAAGGAGCTCAAAATTGGCTGAGATGTCCCTGGTCTGTCAGCACGTTCCTGTTGGTATGTTCCAGGGCCAATTCATCACACCGTTCCATCAGAATTGTTCTTGCTACACTAAAACAGCTTATAAGGTGCAAATCGTCACTGGGAAAATAATCATTGTGATCTCTAAACCCTCCCTGCCTTTGTATTTATCCACAGGGAATGTCCTCTAACAAAGGTAAGTATGACATACTTACACATGGGCTTTTTATACCTATTACATGTGCGTGCACATGTGCTGCGGCTGACTTACACAAACCTCTAACTTTATACACAATACATATTTTGGTATATATACAGTGCCTACAAAAAAGTCTTAATCCCCTGGATGTTTTCCCTTTAACTGCTGTAAGTCATGAAATCATGGTCAGAACGTTTTGGTTCTTTTCAGAAGAATTGACAAGAAAACTCTTTAATTACTCTTTAAGGTCAAAGTGAAAAGAAACTTCTATAAAGTAATGTCAGTTAATGAATATTATACAATGAAAAATGTGGAGAAATGTGTTGGTACCCTTCCAAAAAAATAAAAATAAAACAGAACTATCTTTGAAATAACTTGAAACTGACAAAAGTTTAATGGCATGCCTTATTGTTTATTCCATGTTTAACAGAAATCAGACTTTGCTTTGATTTTTGATTCAGCTGAATACTTCATATAATTAAACAAGTGAAAATGGCACAGAGGTAAAAGATGGTAGCCTTAATTTAGTGTTTTGTGGCACCACCTTTTGCAGTAATCACTGCCAACAAGCGATCTCTGTACTTCACCATGAGACGTCTGCATTTGCCAACAGGTAGTTTGGCCCACTCCTCCTGAGCAAACTGCTCAAGCTGTCTAAGGTTTGAAGGGTGGTGTTTCCACTGCAATTGTCAAATCTTTCCATAGATGATAAATAGGATTAAGATTTGGGCTCATAGAGGGCCATTTAAGAATTGCCCAATGTTTTTTTGTTTTTGTTTTTTTTTTTCTCAGCCATTCCTGAGTGCTTTTAGCTGTATGTTTTGGGTCATTATCCTGTTGGAGGTCCCATGACCTGCGACTGAGGCTGAGCTTTCTGACACTGGGCAGTATGTTTCACTCCAGGATGCCTTGGTAGTCTTGAGACTTCATTGTGCCCTGAACAGATTCAAGGTTCCCTGTGCCAGATGCAGCAAAGCAGCCCCAAAACAAAACCGAGCTCCTCCATGTTTCACATGTTTCACATGCTTCATCTTGCTTCTGTAAACAGAGCTGATGTGACTGGCCAAAAAACTCCAATTTTGTCTCACCAGTGCAAAGGACATTCTCCCAGAAACTTTGGGGCATTTTGGTGAATTCCACTCTAGCTTTTTTCATGTTTTTCTGTTAATAGTGGAGTCCTCCTGGATTCTCTTCCATGGAACCCATTATTGTTCAAAAGGCGACGGATGGTGCGATCAGTAAGTGACGTACCTTGATCTTGGAGCTCAGTTTGAATGGTTTTGAATGCTTTCCATGGCTCTTTCTACCATCCGCAGTATCCTTCTGATCAACCTGGGTTGCGTTTCCTCACAGTTTTGTGCAATGACCTCATGCTGCCACCTTGGTGCATTGCCAGTCTTGGTGCATTGTCAGTGATATTTTTTTCTTTGTTTTAACTGCACATTCTGTAGTACATTATAAATGAAAACAGCGTCCCCCATTTATGTGGCGCGCATCCTGCGAATAAGAAGCTGGCAAATAAGTAGCTGACTTCAGGTACCCTGTCGTCATCGGTGCATTAATATTGATGTGAGCTTCCTAATTACGATCGTATTCAGTATTACCTCCCCGGAGAGGCTCTGGACCGACGATCCTCCTTACAAGCTTCTTCCCATTTCCGCCTTTCGCAGGTATTTTAGAGGCTGGTATCATGTTTCGCTACCCCGATAAACTGATTTCATGAGGGTTTCTCAAACTGTATTAATGATCTTCTGCAGGGTGGCGGGGGTCTGGATAATATCCCGTAATAACCCAGGACTGGGTATCAGTTTGGCACGTTAATGATGATTTTGTTCATATCTGGTTGGATTCTTGCCTACCACGCGTATATTGAATAAGGTGAATCACACCATCAGTTCTCCCTCCGTAAAAGTGTGACTTTCGCCAGTCAGGCAGCGCTGATTCTCTCAGGCCGAAGTGACAGTGATGGATCCGCTGCTCAGTTAAGCAGGAGGGGGCTGTAGGCTCACCGTCAGCCAGCGCCGGGCTCCGGCCACCAAATTCATCACGCTGCTCCTACACATGTCTGTCATATTTCATTAAATATGTTTTTGCCAAATATCTGCTATTGTATGTAAATAAAACAGTGGGCTAGCGGCTGTTTTGTCCTACAATACAGGATGAATGGTACAAAATGACCCACAATCCCATCGATCAGGTTCCAAAGTCCTGCTTTGCTCTGTGGTTAAGAGACGGCATCAGAGCAGATTTTTTCTTTGTGATGGTTTTTCTAAAACTTCCATGATATTTTCTGCGTGGTCCTGTGTTGCGGTCTGCCCTGTGTACATACCCTGTACATTTCCTGGGCTCCCATATTAATCATGAGCTTCATATTATTTTATTTATTTTTTTTGGGGGGGGGGGGCGGGGGGCATTTGGTACCTGTTGACAGGATTGTGCAATTCGCTAACCCGAAACAGTATCGGATTACTATGTAATACATATAAATAAAGTACAATTGCATCCAAGTAACTGATGTGTAGCCCTGTGGTGCTTAACCCTATGGAATGAACCAGTGGTTGATGATAACAGGCCCTTAATAACATTTTCCCATTACCCATGGCATTCAGGTAAAATATTAGGAATTTCCCACTAAAACAAGTGTGCTGTGGTTATTTTAGTAAAATAAAGAAGATAGAACATAAGGTCAGTCTTTATGCGGATGATGTGTTACTCTTTCTCCAACATTCACAAACCTCTCTCTCTGAGGTAATTACATTAATAAACTCTTTCTCAAGAGTCTCAGATTATTCGATAAACTGGTTAAAATCCACAGCTCTTCCAATTAACTGCTCCTTTCAGAATTCTTCCTTCACTCCACTGCAATCTGGAGATATCAAATATTTAGGTATTAATGTTTCACCTAGGCTGGCAGATTTAACTAAATTAAACCACATCCCACTTTTAAAGAAGGTAGAGGATGATCTGGCTAGATGGAAGTCCCTACCCATATCACTCATGGGACGGGTCGCCTCAATAAAAATGATGGTGTTGCCAAGAATGAATTATTTATTTGCAATGATCCCGAGCAAACCATCACCTGACTGGTTTAGATCTCTGGACTCTGCCATCTCTAAATTCCTTTGGAAAGATAAACCACCGCGTATTAGTTTAAAAACGTTTCAAAGGACCAAGGACAAAGGAGGACTAGATCTGCCTAACTTTCACCACTACTTCTTAGCTAACAGGCTTCAAAACATCTCAGGGTGGCTAAAACATACCCTCTTAGATGAACTTTGGCTAGACGTAGAACAGGCACTATGCAATAACATAGAGATATCGGATCTACCATTCATTAGCTCAAACATTAAACGACACGAATGCTTCAAAAGCATCAGTATCAGCTCTTCTCTGACAGCATGGTGGCACCAGCTGCTGATTGGCAGAGGGTGGTTAGCACCATGCCGTTCCCCTGTTTTAAAACACTTTAGAACAACACGCACCAACACCACATATGAGCGGGCGGAGGGACACCCCCGTTCTCTGTTCGCCATCTGGAGCCGGGGGCTGGGGGGGGCTGGCCGTCCGGTCGGGGTCTGGGCTGGTGGGCTTCTCGGCTGCGGTGGAGTCCGGGGTGGTCTTCTTGTCCCCATGCCAGAGGAAAAAAGGGATCCATCTCCGAGGTCTGGTGGCAGATTGCCCCTCTGGGGGTGGTGATTCCTGGATCTCGGAGCATAGAGTATATATGGGGAGTGTGAGTGTGTGTCTTTATGTTGGGCGAATGGGTGAATATTTGATTATGTGTGCATGATGGTGGGAACGTATGCTTGTGTATGTGTACGCCTGTTTGTCTATACGCAGGTGTCAGGTTGGGTCTTAGACTCCACCTGAAATAACATCTCAGGCTCTATTGCCCCCCACCACACTCCCTGCTGGTGGATGAGGCCCCCGGCTGCCGATGCGTTGGTGGTTCTCGATGTCCGGGGCTGGATGCTCTGGTGTGTGCTGACTCACTCTCAGCGGTTGCCTGTCGGGTCCTGGTCCTTCCGGCTCTGTCGGGTCCCGGCTGGGGGGTGGGGGGGCCCTTGGACCTCTGGGCCCGGGGTCCGGTCTGCCCTGGTGTGGCCGGCCGCCGACGGAGCCTGCGTGCTCGCCGCCACGGCCCCCTGGGGCTCCTGCGATGTGGCTGCCGGATGGCCCCCCTCCGGAGCGCTCCTCTGCCCTTTTCTGGGTGGGGGCTGCAATTGTCCCTGCGGTGGTCCTCCTGGGGTTCCCGTGCCCTGGGGGGCCTCTGGATGTCTGGGGCCCGGGTCTTCTCCCGGGTCTCGGCTTCATGTCCTGGGTGGGCGGGGCTGTGGCTCCCCACACACACTACTAGACAGTTACATGGAGAAACCTTAGGAACACCAGCGCGCTGACACACAGGTGTGCACACAGGTGCTCACAGACACGTGCTCACGGACACACACTGTCTTGATCGGCTGTTGCTTCTGGGCATGTGTTGTAATGCGGGTTGTGTGTACTGTTCAACAACATTTAACGTTTGATGGTTGTTGTGATTAGTACAGGTGTTGTATGTTGTCTTTCTCTTTTCAGCAGACATGGAAGCAGATTATCTGTTTTGTTTTTTTTTTTTTGTTTTTTTCTTTTCTCTTCTCTTCTTTTTTCTTTTCCTCTCTCTCCCTCTCTCTCTCTTCCCCCCTTCTTCTCCTTTGTCCCCCCCCCTCCCTCTCCTTCTTTTGAGGAACTAAATAAAAATATAAAATAAATAAATAAATAAATAAATACAAATAAAGTAGTCCTCCGCAGAGGGGGGGGTGGAGGAGGGAGAAAAAAAAAAAAGTAAAATAAAGATGTATTTATGTTATCAGGTAACCTTCACTCCCATTCTCCACACTACGTGATGAACAACAACAGAGTTGATCAGACATCCCTCTTAAACCACTGTAGCTTGCTAATGCTACATGCTAACTACCGTGTCTAGTGTGAAGGTAGTGTGGGTCTCTGCTGCTCTCTGCTGGTGCAATGAAGAACTGTAGTGAAATTCATTTTATATAGTGTAGCTAAAGAAATGTTTAAATTTACAATCATTTACTTACCCATGTGTATTATGCATGCTGACACAGACAACAAAAAACTGTCGGATGTACTCGCTGCCTTTCGAACATACTGTGAGCCACGGAAAAACACCGTTTATGAACGGCACCAGTTCTGGGTGCATACATACAATGTACAAGCGGGAATTGACAAGTTTGTGACCGAATTGAAAGCGAGAGCCTATAGTTGTGAGTTCCGGGACTCTGAGGATCTCATGCTAAGAGATAAAATAGTGTTTAGTGTAAACGACACTTCCTTACGGGAGAAATTGCTGTCTGTTCCCGATTTGACTCTAACTAAAGCGATTGATTTATGTCGTGCAAAGGAAGTAGTGTGTGCACAGGCACTTGCCATGACGCCTGTCAGTATTACAGAGCAGGTTGATGCAGTGAGAAGCAGAGAACCTCCCAAACAACCCATGCGAGCAGAAAGTAAACCTAACCGCACACACTTGAGGGACCAATTTCAGTCATGTGGCAGGTGCGGGAGACAACATAAACCATGAAACTGTCCAGCATACAATGCCCACTGCAATGCATGTGGAAAGAAAAACCACTTCTCTGCAATGTGCAAATCCAGCAAAGTGGTGGCACCAGTTGGTGCTGACACGGATTCGGACAGTGATGAAGCTGGCGCAGCTGTAGACACATTGTTCATTGGAACCATATCACACACTAAGCCACGTAAAACAAACACAGGCTGGCACACTAACCTTCACATAGGTGACCAGGTGGTGGCATTTAAGATGGACACTGGTGCTGAAGCCAACATTCTGCCCAAGTCCATCCTGCCCACACTCTCATTGCCTGTCAACCTGCAACAGACGGACACAGTGCTAGTAACCTATGGCGGGGCCAGGATTAGGCCAAGTGGGAAAGTCAGGCTTTATGTTCAGACTCAGCACAAACAGAGATACCTGGACTTTTTTGTCACCACAGCGTCAGACACACCTCTGCTAGGCCGTAAGGCATGTGTGCAACTCGATCTGATCAGGAAAGTGGAGGCCCTAATCCCGGAGGACCCAGCATCAACGGAAGAATTGTTCACCCAATACGCCTCTGTGTTTGAAGGTCTGGGTGAATTCCCGGGCCACCGCCACATGGGTGCAGGAAGATCCCTTATGCTTTGCATGACCGGTTGAAAGACACACTTGACAGCCTAGAAAGCAAAGGTGTCATCAGCAAAGTCTCGAAGCCTACAGCCTGGATCAGCAGCCTGTGTATCACTGAAAAGAAAAATGGGTCACTCAGGGTTTGCCTTGATCCTAGAGACCTTAACAGAGCTATACTACGTCAACACTTCTCCATACCCACAGCTGAAGATATACAGCGCAGACTAGCTGCTAAGAAGACTTTCGCCATTCTTGATGAGCGAGATGGGTATTGGCAAATCAGATTAGATGATGAGTCAGCAGATCTCTGCACCTTTAACACACCCTGGGGTAGATACCGTTTTCATAGCCTGCCTTTTGGGATTAAGTCGGCGAGCAAAGTTTTTCAGCAAGTCAACTATGAGAGTTTTGGTGATATTGAGGGTGTCTCCATAGTAGCAGATGATATGATCATTGCTGCAGAAAACAAAGCCGAACATGACAAAATACTTCAGAAAGTGATGGACAGAGCTATACAGCTGAATGTTAAATTCAACAAAGACAAAGTACAGTACATGGTTAGGGAAGTGAAGTATCTGGGCCACATCATCAGTGCAGAAGCGGTCAAGCCAGACGACTCCAAAGTCACAGCTATCCAACAGCTGCCTCCGCCCTCGGATAGGAAGAGCCTGCAGCGCCTATTGGGCATGACCAGATATCTGGCTCAGTACATCCCCAATGAAGCCACACTCACGGCACCGCTAAGACTGCTGCTTCGGAAGGACATTGAATGGCAGTGGCACCCAGAACAAGAGGCTGCACTGAAAGCTCTGAAAACAGCTGTCTCAACAGCACCGTTGCTACGTTTTTTTGACCCCAAGCTACCTGTGGAAATTCAGGCTGATGCTTCCAAGGATGGACTTGGCGCCTGCCTCATGCAGGACAAGCAACCAATAGCATATGTGTCAAGAGCACTGTCACAGGCTGAGCAAAATTATGCTCAAATAGAAAAAGAATTACTGGCTGTTGTCTTTGCTGTCAAAAAATTCCACCAGTATGTTTACGGCATTCCAGTAAAAATCCAGTCAGACCACAAGCCACTGGAGGCAATTCTGTCAAAGCCCATAGGCAAGGCCCCAGCAAGGCTACAGAGGATGCTTCTTCAGATTCAAAAATACGACATTTCCCTTGTGTACACACCTGGAAAAGACATGTTGATCGCGGACACTCTATCCAGGGCATATCCCTGCTCAAAGACAGCTGATGAAAATGACCTTGTTGATGAGAGAGTTGTGTATGCCACGGACTTTGAACCACTTCAAGGCAACATGATGCAGCTCCTGAGAACAGTCACTGCCAGTGATGCTGAAATGCAGCACCTCATGATCATGCACAGGTCAGGGTGGCCTGATCACAAGAAGTCTGTCCCTCTGCAACTGCAGCCATATTGGCCTGTGAGACACAGCGTTTCTGTCAATGAAGGGTTACTCCTGGTCGATGACCGCGTGATTGTGCCATGCTCACTCAGAGCAGAAGTACTTAAGCGGCTGCACACTGCTCACCAAGGCATACAACGCTCACTGGCACATGCACGGTCAATTATGTACTGGCCTGGTCTGTCAGAGGCTGAGCGAAAAATGGTTGAGTCCTGTATACCCTGTAAAGAACAGCTGCCGGCCAACCACAGGGAACCTCTGCTCCCTCACCCCGTGCCAGACCGGCCATGGGAAAAAATTGCTGCTGATATCTTCCATTTCAGGGGGAAACCATTCCTTCTGAGAGTTGACTATTACTCTAAATATCCTGAAGTTCTGCAGCTCACACACATGACAGCAACGTCTATCATTCAGAAATTCAAGGCTGTGTTTGCCCGACACGGCATTCCTGACACACTGGTTGCAGATCATGTACCATTTGCATGCTGTGAGATGGCCCAGTTTGCAGCAGACTGGGGTCTCAGAATCGTTCACTCTAGCCCCCATTTTCCCCAGTCAAATGGCATGGCAGAGCGCACGATACGCACTGTGAAGTCCATGCTGAAGTCTGCTACGAAATCAGGTGTTGATCCCCACCTGGCCCTCCTCCACCTGCGAAACACACCTCTAACGGGTATACCGTATTCTCCGGCTCAGCTTCTCATGGGTTCCACCCTGCCTGTTACCAATGCTGCACTGATGCCATCCACACCTGTGGGTGTGCGTGCGGCCCTCCGCCGACGACAACTTCAACAAAAGGTTCTGTATAATAAATCGCCGACACCGCTATCCCCGCTTCAGGTGGGGGAGAGGGTGTACATGAAGACAAATGACAAATGGATCCCAGCGACAGTGGTGCGGGTCAGAGGGGAACCGCGGGCTTATGATGTCATCACATCCTCGGGTGCTTGCTATCGCAGGAACAGGAAACATCTTCGCCACAATAGAACTCACACCCCTGATCACCATCGGGATGATTCGAGCCTATACGATGGCGACGGAGGCGACACTGCTGAGAGTTGTGCGGAGCCTCATCCAGTGGTGGGCCTGGAAGAGGAGCAGACATCTGAAAGGGCACAACAAGCCTCCCACACACGGGCTGGTCGGTGTGTCCAGCTACCAGGGCATCTGAAGGACTATGTGCTTTCCTAGTGCTAGTAATGGTTCCGAACAGATGTTTGACATTTTGTCATGTTTAATGGTATGAGTTCCAGTAAGGTTAGGATTGGCACCCTTGGTGTTTGTTTCTGTGTGTGATCTTGCTCCATGGTACTGGAGTGTTTATGCAGTACATGCTGTTCTAAGAAGGAGGATGTAGCATGAGTAGATGCCTATGCATTCATAATGTATTTCCTCCTGGTTGCCTGTGACCGGCGTAATGCGTGACGTGTGTGGAATGTGACGCGGTGTACGTCTCGTTCTCTGTCTGGTTTTGGACAGTGAAATAAAAGAGTGTGTTGTTGCATTGGCTCTCGTGCCTGACCAGTCCGTGGTCCTTTCCTCTACTCACATGACACTACAATGTCCTTCAAGAAAATCAACCAATGGGACGTCGCGGTCGATAAACGTCGGTCCACCGGGCATTGCCCAGTACACCAGATGGCCAGTCCAGCCCTGGATACAACCAGTAGTACGTTTTGGTCATGCCGATATTTAAATAATTTTTGGGAACCTATTTTCATAATATTTTCTCGTATATGTGGTGTAATAATTGAGCATGACCCCACTGTTGCTGTGCTTGGTCTGCTCCTGTCATGATCTGTAATCTCTTATTTTTTAATGTCTCCTCGCTGCTGGCCCTTTGTAACCCTCCTAATTCTCCTGTATCCCATAATAGTTCTCCACCCTAACCCTCTACACCTGTTTCGTGGCTGATTAGTCTGCTGTGTATAAATGTCTGCCCTCACTGTGATTCCCAGCTCAGTCACTGCTGTCCCATGTGTAGTCTGTGTTTCCTTAAAGTCCACGTCTGTCCCAAAGCGGCTGTATCTGAGTCGTCTCTTGCCCGACGTTCACAACTCTTCCCAGAGAAAAACAATACATGGTCCCACAGGCCAGAGCCATAGCCTCCTCCTCTCTGCTGGCTAGAAAATCTGAGATACAGCAGATGCAAATGTAGGAAGAGCTTTGATGCTCTCTGGTCTCCTTTAACTGAAAATGTGGAGAGCCTGTGTCTCACTTGGAAGATATTATTTAATCCCTTATATTACAAACCAAAGAATATTGCACTACACCATTACTAGGCTACACAAAGTTATTTTAACAACCACTGAATGGAAAAAGGTCAGTGCTGAACATACATAGCTGTGGAGCAGCAGCAGGCCTTGCTGGGCTGGAAATGCAAGCAGCATCGTCTACATTACCGCTCTGTGCACTTAGATCAACCGAATACACAGACTGCCGGTGTATAAGCATAGTAGTGGTGTTGTTGTGGCATCTTAACACCACACTGCACTGCATCTCATCCATAGATATTAAATCAAATGTATCCCGGGCCCCAGACCTAGGTCTCCTGATGCCTCTTTTCTCCATTGTTCCCTATTACTACCTAAATATAGCCCACCTCTATCTCAATATGTACCTGTGCCTGTCTGTCTTTGTGTAAGTGTGTTAACAATATAGTTAATAATAATTAATTAATAATTGATACTTTTTATTGATCCTCATGAAGAAATTCTCTTTTTGCCTCCCCCAACTTGCTCAGAGCAAGCTGGCCGCGAAGGGCAGCCAGTCATAGTGGCACCCAGGGAGCTGGGGGTTAAGGGCCTTGCTAAAGGACCCACAGATGTGCCCAGGCTGGGCTTAAATGGGCAATTTTCTGATCACAGGGACAGAGGCTTAGCCCACTGAGCCACACACTGCCCCCAAATTTATATTTATATGTAATATATGGGTGTATGTGTAATCTAGATTTGCCCTGAATGTTTCTAACTAAATCTAATCCAGACCTTGATCCTACACCTACTATAATTATATGTACCTCACTATACCTATATCTAACACTGCTATTCATCACCAGTGTTACATGTCAGGGCATTGCTGCAATAGTTAACCTCAGTGCTGCACGTTATTCCCGTGATTTTGCACACACATGTTGCTGCTTCCTCAGCCAGTATCACATATACTTTATTATGCAAATACCTCAATAATCTCTACTACACTCAAACCTGCTCACTTTATATCCATGATTAAATTCTCCTAATGGAATTTATCTTAATGTCTTTATTCTATTTTATTTTCATTTTTACCATATTATTCATTATATTATTCTTTCGATTTTATTTCTATTTTATTATTGCTAATACACCAGATCTGGGTGCCTCATTTCGTTCCCTTCATGTAGAACATGTTTTGAAATAACAATAAAACATCCTTATCCTTATCTAAATCACACTGTCTAACCACTAACCTGTTTGAATAATACAGTTGGATTTCAAAGGTTAATAATCGCTCAATTACCCCCTCAGCCCAACAGTGCCATAAATGCCCAACATGAACTGAAATTTCCCAGGGTTTTTCCCAAGTTGTTTTCCCTGCCTGGAACAATGCCACAGCAGTCATGTGACTGATGTTTCAAAACATTTTGGAAACTTGGCATCGAAACCAGAGGTTTCAGACATTTTTAGAAGCAAAATTAATTGAATTGATGAAAAATTTTCATCATAGTCATCGTCAACGACCTTTATTTTACTATTTTACTAAAGCGAGACGATAACTAAATAAAAATGATTTTGCGAGACCTAAGACTATGAAGAAATGTATTGACACTTTTGTCAACGAATAAAAACAAGATGGAAACTTTTGGAGATGTACAGGACACGTCACCAGTGTGAGACGGGCGTATTTGATCGCCAGTCTTGTCCTTGGATGATTAACACACGCGGAAAGGTGTTAGGACAGTTGTGATACCCTTTTCTGTGAATCTCCTGGTACCGTCCACTCCCCTGTAGACCAATATGGTGCTGGATGTATACTTGCATAGCATGACACAGTACTGTTTTTGACTTAACAGGTTTATTTTTTTTAAATCCACCGTGATTGTGATGAATAGGGCAAGAGAACAAAAACCACAGAAATCGCTTTTGTGTGCTAGCCAGGGACTAGATGAGATGGTTTAGCATCTATGGATTAATTGAAGAAGGTATTGGTTGGGAGAAAAATGCTATGAGAAAACTATTATTTTGTTTTTTTTCCAAGCCTAGACTCAGTTGAGAAGATTTCTTTGGAGAGGTACATCTATAACAACAAACACACCAACACAGGCACCCCAAAAACACAAACAAGCAAATGTGGTAAAGGCTAATGTCAGTGCCATACCATCCCCAATCTTGGTGGGTTTCTAAAAATTACACTCATTTGAAACACAAACATATATTTATTTACCCGGAAACTGAGTAATGTAAAATCAATAGTGCAATTATTGCAAAAAAAAAATGTTAAAAACAGTGAATTACTGTACAATTGATGAGAGTAAAAAAAATGTTAAATACCATTTCTTTCCATTACTATGAATACAAATGAAGCAGATATAATGGGTGGTGGACTTATTGCTTTTAGACCACAAGAACAAATCAAATCCCTTTGATTATTTAATATTCAGATTTTCATTAATCATTTTTTAGAAACCCACCATGATCGAGGATGGTATGGCACTGATATTAATCTTTACCACATTCTGGGTTGTCTGTGTTGATGCATGCTAATTATTTTGAGTAGTATAGCTGTTCTTGTATAGAAGCATCCCCAAAGAAATGTTTTCACTAGAGGCTTAGAGTACAAACAGAATTATTGGCTTTCCATAGCATTTTCCTCCCAGCCAGAGCCTTCTCTAGTTAAACCATAGAGGCTAAACGTACCTTACCTAGTCACTGGCTAGCATGAAAGAGCTATTTCTTTAGCTTTTGTTCTTTTGCCCTATTTAAAAAAAATCTTAAGTCAAAAACAGTACTGTGTCATGCTATGGAAATATACATCCAGCACCATTGGTCTACAGAGGAGTGGGCAGTACCAGGAGCCATACAAAAGAGAGTATCACAACCGTCCTAACACCTTTCCACATATGTTAATCAGCCAAGAGCAGGACTGGCAATCAAACATACCTCCACACCATCAAAATATATACCACTCTAAAGACATGCCCTGTACATCTCCAAGAGTTTTTCCTCCAACGTGCTATAAAACCACAACTCTTTAATCTTCAGGATCAATCAAAACTGAGGCGGCAAAGGTTCAATATAAAACAAGGAAAAGCTGTAAGGTCCTTTTTGGTCAAAGTCTTTCTCATGATGGTGGGTAGATCTGGGATGGCTTTTCTGATCCTCATGACTTCTTGTGCGCATATTAAAATGGGGCAGATATGTGGAGGTGGAGACTCATTGACTTCACATTCTAGGTTGTAAATTGAACACTATATGAGTTAATAAATATTAACACCGTAAAAACAACACTCACTGCGTAATGTAAAGTGTTAAAGGTAACACTGATTGGCGTGGACCCATATAGACACCATGCAGTGTTAATTTAACACTGGCACATTTGCTGTGTAGGTCACATGTTTGGTGTTTGTAAGAGAAAACACTTTGGTTCAAATTAAGACGTTGCTGCACTATCATCACTGCAACAGCTGTTCATAACAACTATCTAAAGCGCATGGATGCCTAGGTCCTCCAAGAGAAGATGACAACAATGCAGATGTTCTACCATTTGCAACAGACTACAGAGAAGGACTTGCATACAAAGATGTTTTTCAGTTAGCTCCACTTTAAATACATATTTATCACATTATTTACATTTTAATTCTTGTATTTGGATCAGATGCTCAATTAGCAAATTAAATATATTTTAAAAGCAAAAGTGTATATTTTGTCTGCTATGTTACAGAAACAGTCATAACATCCAACATGAGTTAAGAAAACATTATTTCTTTATTTTGTTTCATGTGAGACAGTTGCATCTCTCTCTCCTTCATCTTCATTTCTGGTTCTAATTGCAGTATCTTCATTTTCCTTTCATGCTCCTCCTTACGACACTGCCACCCTTGCTTCTGAAGAAGGGTAAGTCGCCTTGCAGGTCTTGAGTTCTGTCTGTATCATTTTGTCCTTGAAACAAAAATCCCTATGTGTGGTCAAATTATTGCAGATTGCATGAAGAGATGTTTCATATCAGATGGCACAGAAGGAAATGAAAATTTTAAAGGAGAGAAAGAAAAGGCAAAATGAAATGTTTTCACATACTCAGTGTAGATATGTGTGATCCCCCATCTGAACTGTCTAGATGGTCACAGTTGATATGTTCTCCAAACTTGGCTGGCTCTCCATTATTCCTGTCGGTAACTCGTCCAACTGATCAGTTTCTTTATTTGCTCATACATTGCATTTAAAGACAACCTCAGTCCAGCTGATTCAGACTGGTACAGGTGATTTTAAATCTGTGTTTCAGAGAGCCATTTTTAAACCACGATTAACTATTCCAGATTAAGGCCAACCCCTGTCTTAATTTAAACCCTGTCTGGGAAACCACCCCCTTAAGACTAAACTATCCTTACCTCGCATTCACCAGTCCTCGGATCAAGATGGATTACACCATTTAAAATTATAAATAACAAAAGGGGTTATATTTAAACAAAGGGAAGCCAAAGGGGTGTTCCACAAAGCAGGATTTATTGCTTAGCAGATAGTCTGGGCTAAATGTCAGCTAAATGAACATTAAAGTCGATCATGTTTGGGGTAAATTTTAATAATTTCTTATGAGCAACATAACCTCATCAACATCTAATACAAAACAGTACCAGGCTTTGCTCAAGAGTCCAAAGATATGTTATTATCCTGCTGAAAATTGGGCATGAACTGGCAACCTTCAGATCACAGGATAAGGAACTTAGTCTGCTGAGCTACATGCTGCCCCTCATTAAAAAAAACTTGTCTAAAGTCAATGGCCCAGTATTTCACTATTATTTTAATGGTGCACTGAAAAAATATCCTGTGTAGAATTTAGGTTAAAAAATTCTCGTAAGTTTTTGCACAACCTTTTTCTGAGTATGTTTAACTACAGCACTATTGAATAAAAGTCACTTAATTATAAGCCTTAAAAATCACATGTTAAATTTAACAAAATTTAATATGACCTTCTAGTCTTGTGTAACATTTGCTTTGTTTAATGTATTTCATAAAACCCAAATTAATTCTATCCATCCATATGATGTGATTAATTTTATTAAGACAAGTGGTTAAATGAAATACATTTATCTAAGAACAGATATGAATTACACAAATACACAAGTTCACCAAGTAGCATTTACGAGGTAACAGTAACTTTGTTTGTTGATTTATGAAAACTTTTTGCAAAAAAATTAACAAAAAAGAATAGTTCCCACCAGCCAACTGTTGACTGTTGCCAAGCAACACAAACATTCCAAGGCAGCACAGCTCACTCACACCCAACAATTTAGCATCGTTTAAATGTGGCTAAGTAGCGGCTATTACATACACCTTGAAAGCGGAGTGATACATCTGATGTGAATTGTCCAAGTGTGTTTATACTCTGAACAACTCTTGTCCAATCAGATTTCTTGGTCGAAATGAATAATTACTTCCATATAGGTT
Source organism: Paramormyrops kingsleyae (assembly GCF_048594095.1). Taxonomy (NCBI): domain Eukaryota; kingdom Metazoa; phylum Chordata; class Actinopteri; order Osteoglossiformes; family Mormyridae; genus Paramormyrops; species Paramormyrops kingsleyae. The sequence goes on from NC_132814.1 coordinate 3,116,860, forward strand.
CCGGAACTTTGATTCCATGACATCACTATCTATATAACACTAGTGGTAAAGTCAGCTCCTAAGTAGTTACTTGAACTGATCGACAGGGTATTACAGTACTGGAAGGCATGGATAACTCAAAAAAGAATGAGAGAGGGAAGAGGAGGCACTGGGCACCGCGCCAAAATGAGTGGCATGCCCAAAGGAAGGCCTGGAAGCATAAGGACCTTTTATTACAACCACACCTTCAATGGTTTGTATTTCAAACCTTCTTTATTCTATGAAGATATCTGTAAACTGAAGCTACAAAAATGTTTGTAAATAACTGTCATTGCTGGAGTAATTGAGCTCTTCTTTCCTCTCCCACTGTTTTGTGTAGGGCTACCAGTATATGTCTAAGTGGTTTGGTTGCAATGGAAATGACTTGTACTGTATCTTGCTCGTCACATTATAATGTGCCTTTATCTTGTTCTGCATTTCTAGATCAGCCTTCCTGGGGGAACAAGAGGCGCTGGGCTCCATACCACAAGGACTGGGATAACCAGAGCTTGGCCCACAAAAAACAACACACTGATCACCCTGCCCAGCATTACAATGGGCAAGCAGAATTCAAAAGTGTGTATTTCACAGATTTTCTTTTTAGTTGGAGTCAGTCTGATGTTAACTGAAACTACAAAAAATGTAAATAACTGTCACTGACAGAGTAATAGAGCTCTTCTTTTCTGTTATACTATTATGTGTAGAGCTATCAGTAATGGTTCTGTTGCAATAAAAATTAAGTACAGTGGTACCTCAGAAGTTGAATTTAATTTGTTCAGAACTCCGGATCGAATCCTAAAAAGTTAGAGTTGTGATCGAATTTTCCCCATAAGAAATAATGGAAAACCAATTTATTGGTTCCCGGCCCCAAAAAAATTGCATCTAAATGTGTTTTTTTTAGCATTTAAACACAAAATGAACCGAATAAAACAAGAAGAGCATATACTGTACTAAACACGTCTAATCACATTTATCAAAACAGTAATTTGTAAAGTAAGAATATAAATGTATCCAAAAAATGTGTCCTGCCCTGATCGTCCGCTCCTTCCGTGTGCCACGCCCCCTCGTTAACCTCATGTGGGATCCCTGTGTGATCAGCTGTTTCTAGTTGTTGTCATTAGTCCTCTGTATTTCGTCCCCGTTTCAGTTTGTTTCCCCAGTCCGGTCATTGTATTGTCCGTCTGCGTTTTGCCTGCCTTACCTGTAATTAAACCCCATATTCCCCGATACCCTGACGTCTGCGCCTTTGTCTCCGTTCCGTCCCCGCTCGGCACAACAATATTATTATAATTAAACGTATTAATGGTTTATTATTAATATTCAAATAATGAATAAGAAATCTTTATTTTTAAATGTATTTTATTATACTGTATAATAATAATTACTGTTACTGTCTATCATTTCCTAAATGTATTTTTACTGTCTAAATATATGTATTCAGTTAGTATAAACATGCATGCACAGTGCTATCACAGCGAATGCGAGGCTGAGACTGAAGCTTTACCCTTTGTTTCCGCTGAGAGACGTGCCGCGTGACTCATTTCCCCGCGCGTACAAGTTATCTTAGGTCAGCGTTCGCAGTTTGACTTCTGAGATTCAGATCGAGCTCTAGGTAATTTTTTTTTTAACTGGTTGGTTCGACTTTTAAGAAATTCGAGTTCCAATGAGTTCGAGAACTGAGGTACCACTGTATACGGTATCTTGCTCGTCACATTATAATGTACCTTTATCTTGCTCTGCATTTCTAGATCAGCCTTCCTGGGGGAACAAGAGGCGCTGGGCCCCATACCACAAGGACTGGGATAACCAGAGCTTGGCCCACAAAAAGCAACGCACTGATCACCCTGCCCAACATTACAATGGGCAAGCAGAATTCAAAAGTGTGTATTTCACAGATTTTCTTCTTAGTTTGAGTCAGATGTTAACTGAAACTACAAAAATGTAAATAACTGTCACTGCCAGAGTAATAGAGCTCTTTTTTTCTGTTATACTATTTTGTGTAGAGCTATCAGTAATGGCTCTGTTGCAATAAAAATGAAGTATACGGTATCTTGCATGTCATATTGTAATGTGCCTTTATCTTGCTCTGCATTTCTAGATCAGCCTTCCTGGGGGAAAAAGAGACGCTCGGCCCCATACCACGACGATTGGGATAACCAGAGCGTGGCCCATAAAGAAAAGCGCCTTGATGACCCTGCCCTCCATAATAATGGCCGACCAGTATTCAAAAGTGTGTATTTCACAGCTTTTCTTCTTAGTTGGAGTCAGTCTGATGTTAACTGAAACTACAAAAATGTATGTAAATAACTGTCACCGCTGGAAAAATCAAGAACTTCTTTCCTTTTCCAATATTTTGTGTAGGATTGCCAGTATATTTATAAGTGGTTCTGTTGCAATAAAAATGTATTGTATGGCATCTTACTCTTCACTTTGTAACATACTTCTATTTTGCTCTGTACTTCTAGATCGGCCTACCAGAGGGAAGAAGAGGCGCTGGAGACCACGCCAAAGTATGTGGCATTCACAGAGGACGGTCTGGAAACATGAAGACCGTTCTGGCCGCGCCACTTCCCAGCAGATCTTAAAATCCTTTACGGGTTTTAAAGTTAAGTCATCTGTGGCCGAATCCACCATCCTGGACCTTTGCAATGCCCTGATGTCCTTAACTCTTTCTTGAGAAGGAGGAAAAGAGACAGGAGAGACTGACAGGATGTGATAACATCAAAACGTTCTGTGAACCTTTAATAAAATAAAAATTTCAAACAGATGATGTCTCAGCCTAATAGTGTCCTCTATGTACATCAAAAATAAATGTACATTTACATGGGCCTATATTTTTCCAACAAAACAGGAATGGTACGAATCATGACAGTAGACACTGACTGTACTGAATTACACTGGGATAGTGAATCCCCTGGGAGAAAGCTAGATGTAGGCAGGGTTTCATCTATTCTGTTACATAGCCATGTGTGACTTATTGTTGTAATGCAAACATATTTTAAAAAAAGAATAACATCCCATTCAATTGTGTTCCTGCCACTCTACAGCTAAGGTAGGAATATAAAATGGCATTTTAGCATAGCTTACATAAATCCTTTCCTGGCAGTTTTGCTGACTGAGCTTTTATTGTGAGCCAAGTGTCCCGGAGCCCTATTTTGCATCGCTGGAAAGACCAACACAAAATGCTTTTCAGAATCAGAATCAGAATCCATTTTATTAGCCAAGTATGTTTCCATACAAGGAATTTGCCTTGGTGGGGCTTTTAAAAGACATTACAAAAAACATACAAGAATTAGCAAAGGTATATACAGAAAAGCAAAAAACACTAGATTGGCAATTGGGTAATTAATAATTATATGGTAATTAATTTTAACAGCAGCAGTAATGATGATAATGATACAATTAAACATGTAATTATTTATGTGTATAAGAACATAAGAACATAAGAACATAAGAACTATACAAACGAGAGGAGGCCATTCGGCCCATCGAGCTCGCTTGGGGAGAACTTAACTAATAGCTCAGAGTTGTTAAAATCTTATCTAGCTCTGATTTAAAGGAACCCAAGGATTCAGCTTGCACTACGTTATCAGGAAGACTATTCCATACTCTGACTACACGCTGTGTAAAGAAGTGCTTCCTTAAATCCAGTTTGAAATGTTCTCCCGCTAATTTCCACCTATGGCCACGAGTTCTTGTATTTGAACTAATGCTGAAGTAACTATTCGGTTGAACAGCATCCAAACCTGTTAGAATCTTATAGACCTGGATCATGTCCCCCCTCAGTCTCCTTTGCTTGAGGCTGAACAGATTTAGCTCAAATAACCTTTCCTCGTATGACATTCCTCTAAGACCAGGAATCATTCTTGTGGCCCTACGCTGCACCTTTTCTAAGGCCGCTATGTCCTTTTTAAGATATGGTGACCAAACCTGTACACAATATTCTAGGTGAGGTCTCACCAAGGAATTGTATAATCTTAGCATTACCTCCCTTGACTTAAACTCCACAGACCTGGAGATGTACCCCAACATCCTATTGGCCTTTTTTATTGCTTCCCCACACTGGCGAGAATGAGACATGGAAGCATCAACATACACACCAAGGTCTTTCTCATAATCAGCTACCTTTATTTCAGTAGGTCCCATAAAATACCTGTACTTTATATTTCTGCTCCCTACATGGAGTACCTTACATTTGTCTATGTTAAATTTCATCTGCCAGGTGTCAGCCCAGTCACTAATTAAATTAAGATCCCGCTGTAGCTGCTGAGCCGCTAGTTCAGTATCTGCTACACCACCCACCTTGGTGTCATCTGCAAATTTCACCAGTTTACTGTATATATTGGTGTCTATATCATTTATGTAAATTAGGAACAAAAGTGGTCCTAAAATTGAACCCTGCGGTACCCCACTATGAACGCAGGCCCACTGTGACATCGAGCCTCTTATAACTACTCGCTGCTTCCTATCCGTTAACCAGTTATCAATCCAAGTCGCTACAGTTCCTAAAATACCTGTCGCTTTGAGTTTAAGTGAGAGCCTCTTGTGGGGAACAACATCAAAAGCCTTTTGGAAATCTAAATAGATGACATCATAGGCCTTCTTATCATCAACTTCCTGAGTAGCTTCCTCAAAAAACTCCAACAGATTTGTTAAACAGGATCTACCTCTCCTAAATCCATGCTGGCTATCCCTCAAAATGTTATTTGAGTCCAGGTAATCTACCATTTTCTCTTTGATTATAGCCTCCATAACTTTACCAGTTATACAAGTTAGACTGATTGGCCTATAGTTTGACAAATTACTTCTATCCCCTTTTTTGAAAATGGGCGTTATGTTGGCATGCTTCCAATCAGAAGGTACCACACCTTCAGATAAGGATTTTTGAAACAGTAATGTTAAGGGTCGGCAAATAATATCCCTCATCTCTTTTAACACTATAGGTAAGATGCCATCAGGGCCCTGTGATTTATTTATTTTGAGCTTAGCTAGGCTTTGCAAAACATCAGCTTCAGTTATATATATATTAGTTATAGACGATGTTGAATTAGTAATAAGAACTGGTAAGTTACTAGTGTCCTCGACAGTGAATACCCGTGCAAAACTATCATTGAACTCATTTACTATGTCAATGTCGTTTTCAATTATAAGACCCTTACTATCCTGCAGATTAGTAATTTCAGCTTTTAGAGCTCTTTTAGAGTTAAAATACTGGAAGAAACTTTTAACGTCATCCTTAGCCTCCAATGCGATCTTCCTTTCGACATTCCTTTTAGCTCGTCTAATGTCATTTTTTAATTCAGCCTGTAGATTTAGATACTCTTGCTTTATTATGTCATCATCAGTTATTTTCCATCTCTGGAACAAAGCCCTTTTCCTCCTTACTTTATACTTTATGTCCCTATTAAACCACCTAGGTTGCAATTTCCTAGATTTATTCTTGCTAGAAACAGGTATGAAGTCCTCTTGTACTTGCAATAATGTGCTTTTAAAAAATTCCCATGCCTCTTCAACAGTTTTGTTATTTAACTCCATCCAGTTCACGGTTTCTAGTTTTAATCTCATACAATTGAAGTTAGCCTTCCTAACATTATATATTTTTGATTTGGACTTTGCTCTTCGGGCACTAAACTTAACCTCAAATTTAACCATGTTATGATCGCTACTGTCAAGTGGTTCTAAAACATCTAATTTACCAATCCTGTCCTGGTTATTAGACAAAACAAGATCAAGAATGGCATCTCCCCTGGTAGGGGTGTTAACAAACTGAGTAAAAAAACAATCCTGTACTAATTCCACCATCTCAAGTTCATTTTCAGAAGAGCCAGCAACAATGTCCCACTGTATCCCCGGTAGATTAAAATCACCCATAACTACCACATCATTTTTATTGCTCATAATCCTAATATCACTGTATAACAATCTGCTTTCCTCAGCAGCTACATTGGGTGCTCTGTAACAAACACCGACAATTAGGCTAAATTAATTGTACTATAAATATAAAACTATATGAATATAAACTATACATATGATATAATAAATTAAAGAGCTCTTAAATAGTGCAATTATTAAGTAGCAGCCAAGTCAACTCTATATGTGTGAGAAAGCAATATGTATACAGAGTTATACATATTGTATCTGTGGATAATGTGCAAGAGTGCAGAATATAATTGTAGAGGAAGTTTATCAGTAGTTCACCAGTAATTCCAGTCGATATTACACTGTAGGTAATGGTTAATTGAACGTCCATTCAGAGACTGGCTTGGTTAATGAGAGAGACTGCCTGAGGGAAGAAGCTCTTGGCGTGTCTTGTGGTCCTAGTTCTGATTGCCCTGAGTCTTCTCCTGGAGGGTAAGGTTTGAAAGATGTGGTGAGCTGGGTGAGATGGGTCCTGAATGATTTTGTATGCTCGTTTCCTGGTTCTGGTGATGTACAGTGTCTGGAGCAGAGCATGTAAGCGGAGTGGAGCGGTGAGAATTTCCGCTCCTCGCTCACGAGGCTGTTGGCTCCGCCCGCTCCTCCGCTCTAATTTGCACTAAGTCGCTCCGCTCAACACCGCTCCTCGCTCCACTAAAATTTCCTCCCGCTCCAGTCAAATCACTCCACGCTCGCTCCAATTTAAAAGAGGGACAAATAATCTGCATGTCTAACAAATGTCACCTTAAACCGATGCCTTATATCATAAAGAAATGTGAGCAACGGCAACATTGCCACTCAGAACAGAAAATATTTATTTTAAAAAAACATATAGGCAACAACGGACAGGTTTGGCAATGGCATTCCACACAAAATAGGGCTTAAAAATAAAGGAATCAGTGTATCAAGAATATACAGGCTAAGCGCATCCACGTTTAAATTCCTCAGTTATTTTCTGTTGATGCTGCTGCTGCGTCTCTCTCTATAAAATAAAATTTCACTGACAGCGTTACATGAAATTTAAAAAATCCTATTCGACCTAATTTGAATAACAAACTAATTTATTTGATTACCAAATTATAGGCTTTTATACTTTTATTTACTTTATAGACTTGATATGCTACAACCATATAAAACTTGCTCACGTTTTGCTGTGGCCTCCCCGTGTTCGCGTAGCACACTCATGTTTCCGAGAAAGGTCTTTTTAGATTCCAAAGCGGATCTAAATCTTAATAATTGTATAGATGAATTCTGAGAATATCTGCGCACGCCTCAGAGTCGTAGTGTGAGCGGTATCGGAGCGAAATTGGAGCGAAACAGAGTGACCGCTCCAGCCTTAATTAAAAAACCGCTCCGCGCTCTGACCAAATTTCGTCCGCTCCGCTCCTCGCTCACGCTCCGCTCCGCTCACATGCTCTGGTCTGGAGGGTAGGCAGGTTACAGCCAATGATTAGCTCTGCTGAGTGGATGATGTGTTGCAGTCTGGCCTTGTCTTGTTCAGTGACTGATCCAAACCAGACTGTGATGGAGGAGGTGAGGATGGACTCAATGATTGCAGCGTAATACTGGACCATCGTAGACTGAGAGAGATGGTGCATTTTTAACTGCCTCAGAAAGTAAATCCTCTGCTGAGGTGATGTTGAGCTGCGATTTAAGGTCGTGGGAAATTGTAGGCCCTTGGAATTTAATAGATTCAACAGTGCTGACAGTTGAGCCTTGAATGGTTATGGGTGGGACACTAAGTGGGGGATTTCAAAAGTGTGTATTTCACAGCTTTTCGTCTAGTAGCTGGGTGGCATTTTTCTTTTTGTAGTTGGTTAATGTCTGCATTCCTTTCCAGACTGTAGATGGCTTCTTTGTTGAAAACTGGTTTTCCAGCTTTTTAACATACTCCACCTTGGCAGCTTTGATTGCCTTTTCAATTCAATTAAATTTTATTTATATAGCGCTTTTAGCAATAGTCATTGTCACAAAGCACTTTACATATAACCAGCCCGAACCCCACCAAGCAAGCCTGAGGCGACAGTGGCAAGGAAAAACTCCCTCTAGCAGAAAGAAACCTTGAGAGGAACCTAGACTCGGAAGGGGACCCCATCCTCTTCTGGGTGACTGGGGAGCATGAAACTGTATTTACATTGACATTAATTTCAGTCATTATAGTTTTAAAAGTCCCAGTTGGTTCCATGTAATTATCTCCAAGGAGTCCAGGTGAGGGTTCAAGCAGTGTAGTGTCGGCTTGGGATCAGCTCGGAAAAGAGAAGATGGAGAAGAGTTATTGCCCTATACCTAACCTAACCTCCGGCAGTACTAAAGTAAGTATGGCAGCCTAGCTAAAAGAGCGACCTGGAAGGAAGCACAGACATGAGGGTTTCCAGGGGTTTTGGCGTCAAGCCAAACTACCGTCAACAGCTTAAGTCATCGGCGAGAGTGGCAGGACGACAGCACCAATCTGGAGGTTCATGGTCATTTGAGATTAAAGGTGAAAGGGGGTTTCACCTTTAATCTCAAATGACCATGAACCTCCAGATTTCCCATTCACCTTAGCAAAGGGGATTTTACTATCCAAAAGACTGACAAAAGAGGTATGTCTTAAGCCTTGACTTAAAAGCAGAGATTGTGTCTGAGTTCCGAACACTAATAGGAAGTTTATTCCATAACTGTGGTGCTTTATCCAAATGCTCTTCCCCCAAAAGTAACGTTCTTTATTCCGGGTATGAATAGAAGACCTGCTTCTTGCAATTGAAGCGTACAATTCGGAATGTAGTTGCAAATGAGGTCACTCACATACTGCGGCGCAAGACCATTTACAGCTTTATAAGTTGAGTAGTATTTTGTAGTCAACACGAAATCTAACTGGCAGCTAGTGTAGTGAAGATAAAATTGGGATAATATGATCATATTTTTAAGTTTTGGTGAGGACTCTGGCTGCTGCATTCTGGACTAGCTGGAGTTTATTTAATGACCTATTTGGACAGCCGCAGAATAAGACATTACATTAATCAAGCCTGGAGGTAATAAACGCATGAACCACTTTCTCTGCATCTTGAAAGCATAGCGTGTTTCTTAATTTGGCAATATTACGCAGTTTGCGCTTAGCAATTTTGAACAGGTTTTTGTCACCACTCCTGTAGGCTTCATCTTTTGTCTTAAGAAGCTGCCTGAGTTCAGCTGTAAATCATGGTTTGTCATTGTTATACCTGACAACAGACTTTTTGGGAATGCAAGAGTCCTTGCAGAAGCTTATATATGATGTTACAGTGTCCGTGTATTCATCCAAGCTGCTAGTAGCAGTTTGGAAAACATTGCAGTCTGTCGAGTCAAAGCATGATTTTAATTGCTCTACAGTTCCACATGTCCATTGTTTTCAGATTTTGTCTGTATGCTGGAATTAGATTAATCGTTGCATGGTCAGAGTTTCCTAGTGCAGCACGAGGGATGGAGCAATATGCATTTTTGGTTGTGGTGTAGCGATGGTCGAGAGTTCTTTTTTCCCTTGTGGCACATGTGATGTGTTTGTATTTGGGAAGTTCTAGGCTCAGATTTGCTTTGTTGAAGTCACCCATAATAATCAGTGTAGAGTTTGGGTTCCTCTGTTCAATACTGATTATTTGTTCAGCAAGCTTTTTCTGAGCATCACACAGACAGGCGTGAGGTGGAATATAAATACATACCAGAATAAAATATGTAAATTCGCGGAGGAAGTAGAATGGCTTGCAGTTAATGAATAAAGTTTCCAGGTCCGGGAAGCGTAATTTCAGCAGAACTGTAACATTTTGCCAGTTTCATGCCACCACATTACTCAGGGAGCGAGATGACATTGTGCTGTTTCCCAACAAAAACAGTATCATAAATGGTATTTAAGTGATGCGTTTTAGAAATGTGCGGGTGCACGATGCTCGTTACAGACACAGGTATGCACTTTAAGTGCACTAATGCTAATTAGATGTTTTATTTCTTTTATATACATTTTATACATATAACTGGTCCTCTTTCACATAATCATAGTGATCAATGAAACACCTACACACACACACAGTCGGGTAAACATATCCTTATGGGGACCGCTCATTCATTTCTATGGGAAAAATGCTAATGCTAACTTAACCCCTACCCAGCCCTAACCATAAGCATAAGTAGCCAAACAAAATACAAGAGTTTTTGCATTTTTAGTTTTTTCATTGCAGTCACGGATTTTTATAAAATAGAGTTTTCCCTTATGGGGACCAGGACCAGCTACACCTGTACTATTACACAGGCTACATGTGAAGAATGCGAGACAAAAAAGAAGAGCATTTAGACAGCCAGAGAATTTTAACTGCCAGTTTAATTATGATTATTACAGAACTTATTACATTGTTCAGTGAAATAAATCCATCCATCCATCATCCATCCATCTAGCAAAAAGGCTGGTAGCCTCTCCCCAGCAGCATAGGGCACAAGGTTGGTGCTCACCCTGGACGGGAGGCCAACTCAAATGTAATAATACTGAAAATAGCACAGTGGTGTAAACAGGAGAGATGATTATTTATTAATTTGATTGTAATTTGATTAATGAATCACTTAATTCACATTCTACAGCCACTTGTCCCATGTAGAACACAGGTCTCCAGAACATAAACCTGAAAATAATGGGCGCAATGCAAGGAGGAACCAAGGAGGGAGTGGCAAACCCATCGTATGGCAGGGAATAACCCAGATGGGGGCACCAGCCCTTTCGGAGTGCAGGGAATAAGCAGGGGGCGGTGCCAACCCATCACAGGGCAGGGGAAAAGCCAGGAGGGGGGTGCCAACCTATCACAGGGCAGAGAATCTCCCAGGAGGGGCGGCTGTCCATCACAAGGCATGGCAGTTCATTAGATCACAAAAACCTGCTTTGTCAGTCAGACTGAAAAAGGAATTCCTTAAACTCATTTAAAAATAATGAAAAATATTGGATACAGAACAACAAATTAGGGTTCTGACCATCTCTCAGGGATCCACCCATCTATCTTCTAACCTCTCATCCTGGTGAGGGCTGTGGGGCCTGGAGCCTATCCCAAATAGGACAGGGCACAGGGATAGAGTACATCCTGGACAGGATGCCAGTCATACAGAGGACACATAGACACACACTTCTCCTAGTGACACCATTTAGCCCCCCCTTCTTGAGTGAAATGGTTGGGTTAATTCATCATTCATCTATTTGCACTGAAGCATTAATTATTCACATCCCGATTTAAATTAAATACAGTTCTAGTATTTAAACTAATATCGAAGTAGCCATTTGGCAGAATAGCATCCAGACCTGTTATAATCTTATATACCTGGATCATGTCTCCCCGTTTGTGGCGATTTCTCTTGAAATGAAATCAGTTACAGATTTTCATCCATATAACGTTTGACATTATGTGAAGTGATAATAAGTTACAACAAATACCAGTTATCATGTTCAGAAGGTCAAGCGCACTCACTCTTCCCTTTGTCGGCATTAACTGGATAACTTTTGCCAAGCGATAGATTTTATTGACTGGGGGAGGGGGGTGACGCTAGAATTAATACCATACCGGAGAACGCTCGGTATGCCATATGCCCCGTATATGTATATCCTGTAGCTGCAGTGAGTATATTAGCATTATTGTTAATAAGTGTACTGCCACAATAAGTATGTATATATGTGACACAGTGACAGTAAAACTTTCTGGGCATCTACATTGATAATACTTAGATGATAGTACTGTTTTGTTATTAAATACAATGATTAGATTGAACCGGCTTATGCATTTGCTCTTTAAGAGGTTTTTACTGTTGTCTGGTGTGCTGTGAATAAAGAGAAATAATTTAATACTACATACAGCAGCATTTCTAAACTCATTCCTCAGCCCACCTGACAGCTCCACATTTTTTCTCTGTCCCAGATCCCTGCATGCATGAACCAAACAGTTACCTGGAACTGCTGTGCTGAGAGCTTGGACAGAACAAGACTGTGGGCCTTTGCAGTGGGGTCCAAGGACTGGGCTGAGGAACCCTGACATAGAGGAGACTCCAGTAGGAGCCATGAAAAATCAAGAGATTACAGAGGAAGGCAAAATGCTTCCATTAACATGGCAAATAAGCTGCAAGTAACCTTTAGGGAGGGGCACTGGGACTTAGTTAGAACTGTATTCAGTAAGAAGCTGTTCTCTAGCAGTCAGTTTCTGTAACATGACATGGTGCCTTTTGATGCCCCCTATGCAGAACAGACCCTGTGCTTCCATTACAAACAAAAAGCCTGCATGACCCTCCTAAACACACAAGTCACATTAACTTAACCAGGGGAAATAAGCAAAAAACTTGACAAAGACTAGACTATGAAAAGGGAAGGTAAACATTACATTTACACAAACTTCTGCTAAAGCAAGTGGACAAACCCCTTTTAACTAAATCAAGTTACTTCAAAAATTAATAATCCAAAAATAAATCAATAAAAATGAAGAAAAACAAAATCATGCTTTGAACTAATACTGCAGCCATGACATTCTTTTCTTCACAACGCACACTCGGTACATACTGGTTAAAAACCATTTACTATCCTTCATGTACAGTACCAGTCTATGACAGAGCACCCCAACCTGGGCCCCCCATCCAACATGGCAGGTTTCTGCCCCTTGGCCCCAGAGACTAACAGACCAAACTCTGGAAACAGGGAAGCAGGGGGACTTGGGCCGCTGACTGGATGGATGGTTCCAGAATGAATTGAAGCAGAAGGTAGATTCCACAGCAGAGGACCGACGAACGTAAACCAAAACCAGGAAACCTGAAGTGGCAAGAACACAAACCAGAACACACATATAAAACCCAAGGGAACACATCAGTGGCACCGCCCACCAGCTTGTGAAAGATGGCTACCTGGAACCATGAATCCCTTAAAAACCTTAGGGATGGCAACTTTGCCACACAGGACTGATCCCCCTGAGACCTCAAGTTTCGATGCAAAGTCTCCAAAATGTTTTGAAACATTAGTCATGTGACTGCTGTGGTATTGTTCCATGCAGGGAAAACAACTTGTGAAAAACCCTGGAAAATTTCAGTGCATGTTGGTTGTTTGTGGCACTGTTGGGCTGAGGGGGTAATTGAGTGATTATTAACCGTTGAAATCCAGTTGTATTATTTAAACAGGTTAGTAGTTAGACAGTGTGCTTTGCATAAGGATAAGGATGTTTTATTGTTACTCCAAAACATGTTCAACATGAAGGGAACGAAAATCCAAATAATAGTACATTGAATAAAATAAGGTAAAAAAAAAGTAAATAAAAATGAAATGGAATAATGACATTAAGATAAATATTAGGTAAATATAATTATATAAAGTGAGCAGGTGTGAGTGTAGTAGAGATTATTGAGGTCTGTGCATAATAAAGTATATGTTACACTGGCTGAGGAAGCAGCAACATGTACAATAACATGCAGCACAGAGGTTAACTATTGCAGCAATGCCCTGACATGTAACACTGGTGATGAATAGCAGTGTTAGATATAGATATAGTGAGGTTCATATAATTATAGTAGGTGTAGGATAAAGGCCTGGATTAGATTTAGTTAGAAACATTCAGGGCAAATCTAGATTACACATACACCCATAGATTACATAGAAATATAAATTTGGGGGCAGTATGTCGCTCAGTGTCCCTGTGATCAGAAAATTGCCCATTTAAGCCCAGCTTGGGCACATCTGTGGGTCCTTGAGCAAGGCCCTTAACCCCCAGCTCCCTGGGTGCCACTATGACTGGCTGCCCTTCGCGGCCAGCTTGCTCTGAGCAAGTTGGGGGAGGTAAAACGAGAATTTCTTCATGGGGATCAATAATAAATATCAATTCTTATCCTGTGGTCTGAGCATTTGGTCAATTCAAGTACAGAGAGTGGTAATGTAGACGATGCTGCTTGCATTTCCCGCCCAGCAAGGCCTGCTGCTGCTCCACAGCTATGTATGTTCAGCACTGACCTTTTTCCATTCAGTGATTGTTAAAATGACTTTGTGTAGCCTAGTAATGGTGTAGTGCAATATTCTTTGGTTTGTAATATAAGGGATTAAATAATATCTTCCAAGTGAGACACAGGCCCTCCACATTTTCAGTGAAAGGAGACCAGAGAGCATCAAAGCTCTTCCTACATTTGCATCTGCTGTATCTCAGATTTTCTAGCCAGCAGAGAGGAGGAGGCTATGGCTCTGGCCTGTGGGACCATGTATTGTTTTTCTCTGGGAAGAGTTGTGAACGTCGGGCAAGAGACGACTCAGATACAGCCGCTTTGGGACAGACGTGGACTTTAAGGAAACACAGACTACACATGGGACAGCAGTGACTGAGCTGGGGATCACAGTGAGGGCAGACATATTTATACACAGCAGACTAATCAGCCACGAAACAGGTGTACAGGGTTAGGGTGGAGAACAATAATGGGATACAGGAGAATTAGGAGGGTTACAAAGGGCCAGCAGCGACCTCTGCTGGCTCGAGTGGGAGGAGACATGAAAAAACAAGAGATTACAGATCATGACAGGAGCAGACCAAGCACAGCAACAGTGGGGTCATACTCAATTATTACACCACATATATGAGAAAACGTTATGAAAATCTGTTCCCAAGAATTATTTAAATATCGGCATGACCGAAGCATACGACTGGTTGTATCTAGACTACACTGGCACTGACAGCACAGTGTAACAAATTACCAGCATATCTGGTGGTTCAGAATAAAGAAAAATTAAAGAAACAAGGTTGTTAATTGACTAATTTATAATAATCAAATCACTTAATAATTATGTAATACATAATATGTCACGATGGGAAGAGGGACAATCCAAGAGCAGCTTTGTGGGTTTTATTGCTGAACCAAAAGACATAAATAGAAACCAAAAGGACGAGGAGAGTGCAAACAGGAGGGAGGGAGGGAGGGAGGAATAACCAGGAGGGGTCAGGGAGAACCTACTAACAAGGGGGGCACAGAGGGGTCCTCCTCCTTTTTGGGTAAAACTAATTTAATTGCTTGTGACATGGTACGAGGCAACTTCTTTGTTGAGAGAATTTCTTTAAAGAGCAAGACAACCAAAGGTGTTAATCTAACAGGAGAATTTGTAGATCCCTTTGTAGAATTCAATGTGAAGACCATCTGGGACAGGCGCCCTGCTGCTCTGCATTGTTTACTTTGCATGTAAAAGTTTGCAGTCAATAATTTTTATATCTCTCATTTCTCTAATTGTCTCATGTTTTATTAGATTTAAACATGGACACAAACCACAGCAAACTGCACTTACAGCCTTCATCCTGCTCTTCAGTCTCTGAGGTGCTGCATCTAAATGGGGACTCGTCAAAAAGCCAAGTGGAGCTGTCATGAATGAAGGTCTTGTTGAAGCTTTCCCCTGCCTGACAGCAGGTTAGACTCTCGTTTGACTAAAGTGTTTTTAATTTCCACAGAACTTTGCAGGCTCATCTAGGATGGAGAATTTCTGCTGTTGAGCGCATTAGAAGAGATTCTCAGAGGGAGATATGAGTTCTAGGTGCCTGCTGGGTCCATATTCAAGACAGAGTTAGGACCGACTGCAAAAATGCTGCACTGTCTCCCAGATTGGGGGAAAAATTTGCATTTTAAAGGTAGAAGAAAATTTCATTTCTAATAGATGGAATCTGATTTACCTTAGATTTGTTTGGTCAGCAGTCGTATGGATAAATTTCAGCACTACAGACAGTCTGTGGGCTGGGGGGGAGGGGCAGGTTGGCAGGTGGGGGCACATGCCCCTGGGGGTGTGGTGGGGTGTCCTTACTTGAATTACTGGAGCCAAGGCTAAGAAAGGCACTAGACTTCACAAACAGTCTAATGTACTAAATTTTACATGAAAAGGGGCTATGGGCTTGTTGGCGCTATGTTTCTTAGCAGACTGACTAATACAGCCAACTGGACCCGTCTACGTCTTCTGAAACATCCATGCAAAGTTTCCTGCCTGTTTCTGAAAGCTTTCAGCATTTTTCTTTTGCTCCAGTTCTTTGTACTTCTCGAGAAGACAGGTTTCAGTATCTTCACCTTTGCAATCTGGAAGACTGTTACCCTCCAACTACCTGTTTTGAGTCAAAATGGCCCCATTTGTGTTAGTTTGCATCATTAATTACAGCATAAATCAATACATTCCAGGTTAATTTTTCAGGTAATTTCAACAAAAGCCTGTAATATAATTTTCGACCACCATGTGATGCCACAAGCCGAAAACCACTAAGACGTCAGTATGAGACTTAGCAGAGCTGAAAATAGGAAAATATGTTGTTTTTGTTAAATATATCACAGTGCAATTGTTTTAAAAATAAATCAATGACTTTGCATGAAAATTTTATGTGTTTTGTCAAATAAAAATATTACCTCTTACTTATATGAAGGTACGCATTATCTATGATGTAGAATAAAAGACACAACTAAACAATCCATTTCTTTATTTTAACAAGATAAATGTTAAAGTAAGAAAACAAGATAATAAAAGAATTCAAATTACATAACAGCAAAATCAGATTGTAATCTGGTAAAACTACAAACATCAGTAAATCAAACCACAATCAAATAACACCAAAATCCAAATATGAATAACACTGAACAATAACCAATCAAAAACATTGTAAATGCTCTGCACAAATGTTACAGAATGCAAGAAATGTATATGTGTGTGGTTTGCTAACATAACATATACAAGTAGCACAATGCGTAGTCGTCTTACAGTCCTTTGTCCAGCTACAGTAATGGCATCTCTGCCTTTTCTCAGGTCGGGGCTTTTGTTCCATTGCCTGCGCAGCCAAACTGCCACCAGGACTGGAGGGCCTGTACCAGGGACCTTGGGAGGCAGCAAGATAAGAGATGAGTTAACAAGAAACATCTGGTGATCCTGTACGGGGACGTCATTCGCAGAAACCATACAAAAATGGATGCTGATATGTAAGTTGGGGTTTTTCTCCTCTATATGTGGGGAACCCCTGTTGAAACAGATGCAAAAAACAAGAAACTTCTCTTAACTTTAGGTGTGAACTGCTTCATCTGAGAAAACTAGACTTAGGAAACAGAGAGCATCAGCGACAAGTCAATGCAGCAGTAAACATTCCACTGAGAATTAATATTTACGGCAGTAAACTGACTGACATCTCATACAGCCATATTGCAAACAAATACACACATGATGAGGATACAACATGAAACGGTCTGGGGGAGGGGGAAACATTTCCACATGTAGGGGGTTGGAGGCATTTAATTATTTACAGAAAATTCCGTGTAGCCAGTGTAGGAACCTGAGGTCAGTTTAACATAGATCACTGTCCATGGTGCTGAAATCTCTACTTAATGGGCTGGTGCTGAACGAATAGGACGGCTGGCCAACATATCTCACTGTCTGATTCCACTGACTGGCACCTTCTAATGTATGTGATTTTTAACAATGAAGAAAATCATTTTTAAAAAGTTATTACAGGAAACCATATTTACATGCCTGTAGCTTTCATCTCACACGACAGGAAACCCAAAAACTATTACTTTTGGTGAAAAATACATTCATGTTAGATCACTTCCTCATTTTAAATCACAAAACACACCTGATTTAGTCTCTGCTTATTTTTATATCACTGTATTTGTTTTTATGTCATTCACAGAACCTGCACCAAGTTACGCAACGTGCCCATATTAGGTGAACACAAGGACCTGATTATGGGGTTTTCATTTCTACCCAAGAGCCCGGATAGCTCAGTTGGTAGAGCATCAGACTTTTAATCTGAGGGTCCAGGGTTCAAGTCCCTGTTCGGGCGGCAGTCCCCTTATGCACCTGTAGAGCATGGTGGCCTGTACGTCGTCACTCCGAAAGGCTGAGTGACTGAAACATGGATTGTCTGTGGGTCCCCGAGGACTGGAGTTGGAAACACTGGTATACAGTATAAAGTGCAGGACGATGATAGTGAGGGACAGACCCAGCAGATTGGACCTGGCATATGCGTGGTGCACCTGTGGCATTCGGGTACCGGGTACCTGTCCAAGATGGTGATGGCCATAGAGAACGGCAAAACACCTCGGGATAAACCATCGCTTTTAAAGGTGAATGTGTCCTCATGTACCAGTTATGTCAATCCCTGAATATAATCTTCAGAATAACACTAAAAAGATGTAACCTGCAGGAGACAATGTACTGTAGAGA
The DNA here is from genome assembly GCF_048594095.1 of Paramormyrops kingsleyae. Classification (NCBI taxonomy): domain Eukaryota; kingdom Metazoa; phylum Chordata; class Actinopteri; order Osteoglossiformes; family Mormyridae; genus Paramormyrops; species Paramormyrops kingsleyae. The sequence continues at coordinate 3,134,960 of NC_132814.1, forward strand.
ATGTACCACTGAGAGAGAGAAAGAGAATGCAGACCAATCACTGCTGCACGATGTGATCATACAAGCATGTATCCCCACCCTAATTAGCTCTGAAGCTCATGTCCCAATTAACTCTGCAGCTTATCACTCAGTTGTAGGCTATAAAATATAATTAGTTCAGTAGCTAAATAGTGAGTAGCCAACCGAAACAGCCAAGGCTTATTACTACAGTGTTTTTGAAGAGGACACCTGGGTTCTTAGTGTATTACCATATATAAATAAAAATTATTGTATTCTTTTGCCACGGTTATGTTTTCCAGAGAGAGAGAATGATTGGCAGCCTCTTCACCCAGGGGCGGGGAATACCCAGAGCTGTAGACCAATGCCGAGCGATTATGTCACAGGAAGTTGCACGAGCAAAGTGGTGGGAGAAAAGCAGAAGAAACAGAGGCGAATAGACAAAGACCTCAAAATGAAGAAATAAAAGTTTGTGTTGTGCGGTTGGTTGCCAAAATATAAATTCAAAAGCAACAGGCTTCATTTTAATAGAATAAATTTAAACATTTCTTTAGCTACACTATATAAAATGAATTTCACTATAGTTCCTCATTCTACCAGCAGAGACCCACCCTACCTTTACACTAGACACGGTAGTTAGCATGTCGCATTAGCAAGCTACGGTGGTTTAATAACATTTTTCCATTACCCATGGCATTAAGGAGACCAGTGGGACTCCTCTTGTAGTCCCCACGTCAACTCCAAGCTGTTTCCCGCCCCCTCCTCCTCCACCGCCTCCTCCTCCACCGCCGCCACCTCCTCCACCTGCTAGTATCCAGGGCCCCAAGCAGAAGACGAGTCATCGTCAGGGAAGTGGCGCAGGACCCACCAAAGGCCCCAACATGATGGATGTCCTGGAGGAGCTGCCCCGCATTAAACTGCGCCCGGTGCTGAGGTCGCCAGGTGGGACGCCAGTGCCAAGGAGGGGAATGACGCAGGGGACGCCCATGGCCTCGGACGACACTGCTTCCACCATAGCAGAGGCTCTGAAGAAGTTCAGACACCAATACCAGGAGGACTCTGATGAGTAGGAGAAGTGGTCCTCTGAGCCCTCCCCTTTCGGAAGCCCTCCCCTTTCGGAAGCCCTGCTAATGTCGCTTATAATGAATATTACATTGTGTACTTATTATTTATATGAATATAAATCATTTTTCACTTGCTATTGTAAATACTTATATAACCTTAAACTTTTATACTCAAACTTTATATACTTATATCCTTTTTATACTTACAATTTGTATACTTATATACTTTATACACTTAAACTTTTTATACTTAAACTTTATATACTTATACTTTGTGTACTGATTCTATATACTTATTAATAAACAATATATTTATATCACTATTATTTTTAAAAGAGTTGCTGATTTTGTAATACTGCTGCAGCATTCTCCACATGCTAATCACTGCCCCACATCGAATTGGCACTTTGATCTGCCACATATCACTTCACTACCCCCTGTTGAATGTTGCATCGTATGTTGTTAGATATCTCGTAGTAGTAAGTACTTCATTATTAGAAAAGATCTATTTCTGCAATGAGTATTGCAGTATTTATTTAAATTTAAAATGCTTAAACCAATTTCTCACAAACACATCTATTCATGAGTGATTTAAACAGCAAGGATGAAAATGATTAGGATCGGGTCGGAGAGCACACGCAGAGCTCTTGCCAAAATAGGGCTTGTAAACTTTTGTGGTAGTCAGAATTAACCCAAACAACTATGACTCTATAATCCTCTATAATCACTCTCACTCTATCATACTTGAATCAAACTCCAGACCTCGCAAGTAATGAACAAAGTTTTCTTCTTTATTCAGCAATCCAGCATGGTGTTCCAGCCACACTCGGGTACAATGCGCAATGCACCCCACACCCAGAAATCAGCAGGTTGATATACTATAACACAAATTCCCCTATATGGACTTCTAAGTCCTGGTTGGTTACCAAACATCTGCAAACCAGGTTTCAAACATACAACAAACATAATACGCCACCTATTTTGGTCTACTTCAAGGATGTTCAGCTTCCAATCCTTGTTAGTCCTAGGCCTCCTTTGAGTCCCACACATACGCCTGTCTATCCAGCCTAGGAAGGAGGTAAAAAAAACCCTAAACATTAGGGAAATTCCACTCCCAACTCAGGAAAAAGGTGCAACCCCCCTTCGAGGTCCATGGCTGGCATGGCTCACAACGCTATCAGTAAGGGAAACCCCAACCCTACATTACCTAAATAAAGACTTCAGCGTAAACATATACAACCCTTATGGGTACATAACTTGCTCATGTGTTCAAATGCTACCATACAACAAACTGCATCTAGCATAGTATAGCAACTATATTTCAAGGCTTCCTGCAGGCCCCCTTTCTCCCCCCGGCGAGGTTCCCTTCAGCCCAGTTCTCCAAGGTCTGTGGCCTGCAAAGCTGGCTCCGTGCAGGTGGCTGCGAGGCAAGGACACACGGCACCATCCCCAAAACAACAAAACCTGAGACACAACAACAATCCCACAATGCCTCCCAACCCTGGTCTACCAATCACTTTAAATTTCCCTTCCACACTCTGAACTAAGGTTAAACATATACTACATAATCCTGAAAAAGAGCGGTCACTAAAATTAAACAGCTCGCAGATCTTCACACTGCAAGAAATGCAAAGATGGAGAAAGCGAAGAACAGTGAGAGGACACCACTGTTTATGGTGTCCTCGTCGACCCTTGTGAAATGCCAGCAAACACATGGACAAGGGATCCCGATGCGCTACCTTGGCTTTCTTATGGGGACACAGTCAACCACCTAGTTTCTGTTATTAGTGCGTACACTTTTAAAGAGTTTAAAAACTACAAATCTCTTGAAGCGAACGAACAGTTCACAGCCGGCTGGGCACATTGTCATCGTCAAGGATTTTAGGCAAGTTTATTTATATAGCACAATTCAGACACAAAGCAATTCAAAGTGCTTTACAAAGACAAGGATACATTCACATTAAAACTTCAAAATCACATTTCAAAGATAAGTGAAAAAGAAATAATAATGAAAATAAATAATTTTATTAATCAATTACAATAAACACATAGATAATAATAATAAAAAGCCAAAACAAATAAATAGGTAACTGAAAAGACGTCACATTTTAATGACAGAATATGACTAAACCGATTTAAATTTATTGAAAAGCAGCAGCAAACAGAAATGTGTTGTCCAGGGTTTCAGAGACCAATACAAGCACTACATAAGCACTTCCCAAATACAGACAGCACATCACATGTGCCACAAGGGGAAAAATAACTCTAGACCACTGCTACACCACGATCAAAAATGCATATTGCTCCATCCCTCGTGCTGCACTAGGAAACTCTGACCATGCAACAATTCATCTCATTCCAGCATACAGACAAAATCTGAAAACTGCTAAACCTGTCGTTACTAGAGTGAAACACTGGACATGTGGAGCTGTAGAGCAATTAAAATCATGCTTTGACTCGACAGACTGGAATGTTTTCAAAACTGCTACTAACAGCTTGGATGAATACACGGACACTGTAACATGGCACATAAGGTTCTGCGAGGACTCTCGCATTCCCAAAAAGTCTGTTGTCAGCTATAATAACTACGAACCATGGTTTACACCTGAACTCAGGCAGCTTCCTAAAACAAAAGATGAAGCCTACAGGAGTGGTGACAAAAACCTGTTCAAAACTGCCAAGCGCAAGCTTGAAAAGGCAATCAAAGCTGGTGGATTTTGCTAAAAAAGAACTGAAAAATCAGTTTTCAACCAACAAGCCATCTACAGTCTGGAAAGTAATGCAGACATTAACCAACTACAAAAAGAAAAATGCCACCCAGCTACTAGACGACCATCAACTGCCCAATACACTAAATGAATTCTACTGCGGGTTTGAAAAGCCACATTCACGCATCATACAGCCCTCACCTTCTTCACACCTGGGTACCTTCACACCTCACCCACACTCTCCCCCCCGACGTCCAGCCACCTCCCCAGGAGAATCAACGACAGAGTTGTAAACAAGATCTTCAGGAGTCAGAATACAAGGAAAGCTCCTGGTCCTGGTCTTCCCAGCCACTCTGAAGCACTGTGCAGATCAACCATCACCTGTCTTCACAGATATTTTCAACCAGTCACTGGATCTTTGTATCTTAAATCATCCACAATAACACCTTTTCCAAAGAAACCCAGAGTCTCTTGCCTCAGTGACTACAGACCAGTGGCTCTCACATCGGTGGTAATGAAGGCTTTTGAGAGACTTGTGCTGTCATACCTTAAAACCATCACAGACCCATCGTTTTACCCCAGGATACAGTCTGCCTACAGAACCAACAGACCTGTGGACGACGCAGTTAACACTGGACTCCATTTCTTGCTCCGACACTTGGAGTGCCCTGAGACATATGTTAAGATTCTGTTTGTGGACTTTAGCTTTGCATTTAATACTATTCTACTAATGCGGACTGAACTCTCACAACTGTCCGTGCCTGATCCAAAATAACATGTTATAACCACGATGGCCCAGTTTTACGCTGCAATCATTCAGTCCATCCTCACCTCCTCCATCACAGCCTGGTTTGGATCAGTCACTGAACAAGACAAGGCCAGACTGCAACACATCATCCACTCAGCAGAGCGAATAATCGGCAGTAACCTGCCCACCAGACACTGTACATCACCAGAACCAGGAAACGGGCATACAAAATCATTGAGGACCCATCTCACCTTGCTCACCACATCTTTCAAGCCTTACCCTCCAGGAGAAGACTCATGGCAATCAGAACCAAGACCACTAGACACGCCAAGAGCTTCTTCCCTCAGGCAGTCTCTCTCATTAACCAAGCCAGTCTCTGAATGGACGTTCAATTAATCGTCAGCTGCAGTGAAATATCCACCAGCATAACCAGTGAACAACTGATAAACTTCCTCTATGATTATATTCTGCACTCTTGCACATTATGCATACATACTGCAAACTCTGTATACATATTGCACTCTTGCACATATACACTCACCTAAAGGATTATTAGGAACACCATACTAATACGGTGTTTGACCCCCTTTCGCCTTCAGAACTGCCTTAATTCTACGTGGCATTGATTCAACACGGTGCTGAAAGCATTCTTTAGAAATGTTGGCCCATATTGATAGGATAGCATCTTGCAGTTGATGGAGATTTGTGGGATGCACATTCAGGGCACGAAGCTCCCATTCCACCACATCCCAAAGATGCTCTATTGGGTTGAGATCTGGTGACTGTGGGGGCCATTTTAGTACAGTGAACTCATTGTCATGTTCAAGAAACCAATTTGAAATGATTCGAGCGTTGTGACATGGTGCATTATCCTGCTGGAAGTAGCCATCAGAGGATGGGTACATGGTGGTCATAAAGGGATGGACATGGTCAGAAACAATGCTCAGGTAGGCCGTGGCATTTAAACGATGCCCAATTGGCACTAAGGGGCCTAAAGTGTGCCAAGAAAACATCCCCCACACCATTACACCACCACCACCAGCCTGCACAGTGGTAACAAGGCATGATGGATCCATGTTCTCATTCTGTTTACGCCAAATTCTGACTCTACCATTTGAATGTCTCAACAGAAATCGAGACTCATCAGACCAGGCAACATTTTTCCAGTCTTCAACTGTCCAATTTTGGTGAGCTCGTGCAAATTGTAGCCTCTTTTTCCTATTTGTAGTGGAGATGAGTGGTACCCGGTGGGGTCTTCTGCTGTTGTAGCCCATCCGCCTCAAGGTTGTGCGTGTTGTGGCTTCACAAATGCTTTGCTGCATACCTCGGTTGTAACGAGTGGTTATTTCAGTCAAAGTTGCTCTTCTATCAGCTTGAATCAGTCGGCCCATTCTCCTCTGACCTCTAGCATCCACAAGGCATTTTCGCCCACAGGACTGCCGCATACTGGATGTTTTTCCCTTTGCACACCATTCTTTGTAAACCCTAGAAATGGTTGTGCGTGAAAATCCCAGTAACTGAGCAGATTGTGAAATACTCAGACCGGCCCGTCTGGCACCAACAACCATGCCACGCTCAAAATTGCTTAAATCACCTTTCTTTCCCATTCTGACATTCAGTTTGGAGTTCAAGAGATTGTCTTGACCAGGACCACACCCCTAAATGCATTGAAGCAACTGCCATGTGATTGGTTGATTAGATAATTGCATTAATGAGAAATTGAACAAGTGTTCCTAATAATCCTTTAGGTGAGTGTAGTTGACTTGGCTGCTACTTAATAACGGCACCATTTAAGAGCCCTTTAAATTATTATACCATTTATATAGTTTATATTCATACTACAAATATTATTATGTACACACATATATAAATATCATAATACCATCATTACTGCCATTAATAAAATTAATTATCATATAATTATCATATTACCCAATTGCCAATCTAATGGTTATTACCTTTCTGCATATGTCTTTGCAAAATGTGGTATGTTCTTTGTAATGTCATAAAAAACCACCACCAGGGCAAATTCCTTGTATGGAAACATATCTGGCTAATAAAAGGATTCTGATTCCGATTCTACACCCTTCATCAGGACTAGAAAACTTCCATCCAGCATTGCATTTCACTTTGACGCTGTCGCTTTTGAAACACTTTTCTGTGATCTAGCTCTTGTTTTGGTCGCCGGCTAGGTTCATTTCAGCTCTCTTAATCTGACATAAACCACACTCACAAACACTTTCGGGTTACTGTGCCACCGGGAAGGGATGGGTTTCCAGCATTTCCTATCCTGGCTATTCTCTTTAGGGACAAACACAAGAATGGAGTCTAGTGATCACACCGGAACCTGACTTACCAGAATGGAGATGTTACAGAGCAGACTCTCATATGCGCGGGGATGCTCTGGAATGCAAGATCTATACACCCCACCACTAGAAGCTACACCATCCGACGCCATTTCGTCAACTCTTCCATTTTTGCTCCTTGTCATTTCCAATCAGGAAAGAGAGAGACCCGAAGAGAGACCCGAAGAGAGACCCGAGTCAATATGGGGCCGCCGTTTACTGGGTCACCGTTAGCCGGGCCTCCGTGACGCCCCCCCGCTCAGAGTAGAATGCTCAGGGATGTCGCAGCCGCCGGCCTTCGGGGCCCCGACTCCTCCCTGTCCTCCTGTCCTCTCAAAAAACAGCAATCATTTAAACAAACAAGAGGGAAAATTCAAAAGGCAAAGATGATGTCATGCCTTACCTCAGCACAGCTGCCCACCGCACAAACGACAGCGTGTCACCTTCCTTTAAAAAAAAAAAAAAGAGAGAAAAACAGCAGGAGTGGCCAGAAGAAACGGTTTACTCCAATGTTGCTCATGCAATTCACCTGTACATGTGTTTCCATGATGTCTTGAACTATTCCTTGGTAAATGTCACCTTCGTATCTCACAACACACCATTGGCCAATAAGATCAGGACCCCAAGGAATTTCACATGCGGATGCTTTTTTTGTTTGAGGGGACAAAGGATCTCCTTGGTGAACCTCAAACCTGAAATGATGTTTGTCATCACATCGGCATTCAAAACTTTGCCTGGTGGTGCAAGGGCAACTGACACCTCGATATAGGATCTCTCCCAGTCCCCCTGTGACCACCTGGTGGATCCTCATAGTTGAAGGCACTGCTGGTAAACTAGGTATCTTTTTACCTACTTCATCCACCTGACTGTCTTGGATGTAAAAAAGTCTAACAGTAGTACTGTTGGCCAAAGAGTGGTATAGGTGCTCTGCTGTAGGGATATCATGGCCCTGGCTAACAAGCCTGTCAGCTGTTCTTTTCTAAAGGCCTCCCACTCCATCTGGAGCACCCTTCCCGTGGCTGGCCTCAAAAAAGTTCCACGTCCCCTGTTTAAAACCCCCATTCAGCAGCTCTGTGCTGAATAGGAAAAAGTTCCCTTTTTGCCTATATTGGGTTGTAGGCCCATGACTAAAGAAATGCACCACTTCAACAGATGGATATGACTTTCTCACCTCTTCCAGGATCGGAGACAAATGTGCCCATATGGCATGAGGGCCCTTTTCCTTTGAAGAAGAAATTGTGCCAAAGCACATGTGCTCTTCTGTCCCACCAACATAAAGAACTCATGTGTGCAGTGTTGCCTGATTTTGGTTTGATGCAAAGTGCATTGCCTGGATTTCTGCTGCAAGCTTGCAAGAGTAGTTCTCGGAAAAATCCACATGGATCAAACATTCTACATTGGAAATGTTTCTTCTTAATTCGCGACAGTGGGAAAACTGGCTTTTGATGTTAAAGAAATGACATTTGAAAATACTCAGTTGGCTTTGAAACATCTCCAGCAGATCTGCCACTTCTATTTCCTTTTTTACAGTGATTTTCACAGGGACCTTTTCCTTTTCTCCATCATTGTTTTTCTTCTCTCTGATGACTGTTTCAGATGTCCACTGTGTGATCTGCACTTTTTCCTGAAGATTGCCTTCAGCCACTATGGCAAAGTCCTGTCCTCTGCAATCAGGGCAGACATTATACATGCAGTCCTTCGAGTTTGGATTACAAGTTATGGATGAAACCATGTCCTCCATGTCTAGGCTCCTAAGTAACTTCAGAGTGTGAAGTTTTTCCACCAGAAAGTAAAGATTCTCATGAATCTTGCAAAGACAGGTTTCTCTATTAGCAATTGTTGGACTAACTACCCAGAAAGGACGCATGCGACAGAACAAAGAGTAGGAGATACTCACACAGGGATGTTCAGTTAGAAATTTCCTATGGAGGTTTCGTTCAAGGTATCGTTCAAAAACCTCTTCTGTTTTTTAATCTTTCCTCTGCTGATGGTTTCTTTTTTTCCTGCTGTCAGACGACTGCTTTCGTCCATTGTCAAGAAAGCAGTAACTTTGTCTTGCAATTTGGAGCATAGGCTTTTGTACTTCATTTTATCATCACCAAGATTATTTTTCCACTTTCTGGAGACATGTAGTGCAGCACAGATTTCTTTCTGCAATCCATACTTTTTAAGGGTCCTTCCAGTGACAAGTCTTGCCATTACCTGTCTGTGTGTTTTCTTTTTGGTGGTAGTAAATGTGTCCTTGATATTTGCCGTGAGGGCATGGTGAGCAAGCAATGATCTACGCACATTATAGGGAACGGGCACATTTTTTAGCAGCCGCTTTGTCTTTGATGCTGGGGATTCCAACACTTGATTTTGCCTTTTGAGTCTTTTACGTAGTCTGTCTGCTGTTCACTTTTGTCTGCTAAGCAAATATTTTAGTTTCTCTATTTCTCTATATAATTTAGAGTTTTCTCTCCGGATCCTTTTTTCTTCCCATTTTTTTCTGTCTGAAATAAACAGATATTATATGTTAATATATATGCACTGTTTATGAATAGAGACATTTTACTATGTCCTATTTAAATATTCTATTCAGTAAACAACTCCATTTCTTTGTCAACATACTGCAGTTTTCTAGCTTGTTTCCTGAGGCTGATTTACAACTTGGTTGTCTGGACTGTTTGTACATAAGTTTTCAAGTCTGTGCTGCTCTTCCCTCTTTTCCTGCTGTGCCTTCCTCCAATAGGCCCTCTTGCTCCTTTTTTCTCTCTCACTCATCATTGCCACTGTTTTGACCTTTCCTTGTGCCCTTAGCCTGTGCCATGCCTGTCTCTGCTTCTATAAATATGCCTCCCTTCTCGCTGGATCAGCATCTCGACGCGCCCTATATCGCCGCTGTTTTTCAGCTGCTGACACCTAATTAAAATATATGGAGGGAAATCCCGGACATTTTTCAAAAGGAATTGCAAATTGCATTTGCAATTGCGTTTTCCATATGTGGACGCATAAAGTGTGACATAATTCAAATGCAATTGCAAATTTTGCATTAACGTTTGCTTTTTCGCTTTCGCGAACGAACACTGACTGCCACATTTCAAATGAAAAAGCAAAGTCCATTTGCAATTGCATTTCCCATGTCTTACAAGGGTCAGGGGTGGGTCTATACTGTGGGGCGTGATTGTATGGGGAGTGACGTCACTCGCAGTCGACGACCAAGAGGGGTGTGGAAGTAAATTTATGACAAAAGTCGTTGATGAAAAAAAACACGTTGAATTACACTTATCGAATAATTAAGTTCCAAAACATACGTATTTTAAAGTGCATGTTTATAATTCAACCACATGAATTCAGTTAATTTAATTTCGCCTCAAAATAAATTTCAAAAGAACAAATTCAGTTGAAAATATTCCATGTGTTTTATTCAAGCAGTAACATTCAGTCCTCTTATTTCTGCTTTACAATATTCAGTCCCGTTATTTTCGCTGTTTCAAATACGCTGCCACAATTTCAGTGGTTTTAAATACGGTCCGAAATTCAACCCTCTACATCGGGGACTAGCAGGATGAGCGATAGACTGCCTATAGAGTTCTCTTCGATATAGTTATCTACGATAACTCATTGCGCCCCCCAACTAATAGGTATTTATGTAAGTAATTCGCTAGCTGCATTAATTATCACCAAACTTATCTTGCTAACGTAAGATGCCTGCGGGCAACTACAAGCTGCAAGCTGGCCAGCTAGGTAGTTGGGATGGGATAGTAGTCGACTTGGGGACTGAAAGGTCCGTGATGTCAGCGATGACACCAGAAGGGACCTTAATAGCACTTTGAAAGTATGATATGCCTAATTAATTAAGGAAAAGACTGTGAATTAAGATGAAACCGCGTCCTGTTTATGAACATCAGTGTATAATATCGTGCTAAACATTTCTTTTCTTACATGCTGTAACTAATAGTTATAATGCACTATTTATACAAATTACATCAAGTCATGAGTCAGTTACTGGTGCCCTTATCATTATACTTGTTGCCAGCAGCTTTCATAACCGACTGTCGTTATCATAAATTTATCACGCTGATTTAAACTTTTGGTGTGTAAACCTTGTAGTTGCCCAAAGGCATCTTACATTAGCAAGATAAGTTTGGTGATAATTAATGCAGCTAGCGAATTAGTAAATGTCAATATTTGAAGTACAGTATATAAATGTGAAAATTAAATTTAAAATTATGATTTTTCCTTAGTATATAACCCTCTGAAAAACATTCTAAAATATATTTATTGACTTTAATGTTTTTTAATTAATTATTTTGAAACCAAAACACTGTCGACCTGAAATCGGACATGGCAAAATCTATAAATTTAAGATGATCATGATAGATTTTAAGATGAAATATGCAAAAACTACATTAAATATTTGTATAGCGATATTACATCATGTACTTTTATGCATAAAATGTGAAATTTCAGAGAAGAAAAGACTAAATAAATATAAATAACATCAGTGGACATGGAATGCATCCCAAATTATAGAATCACCCAGTGAAGGAGAAGAGAAGAGTTCCTTGATGCTGAAAATTTTGGGTATGGGTTTGATTGGGTATTGGCCAAGTTGACTTCTGTGTAAGGAGTGGATCCTTTGCATGGCTTCTTGCATGGCCATCCTGCACCTGGTGGGCGTCCTCTTTTTCCCTTCCAGTGTTTCGATTCACGAAATATAATGAGGGTCAGGAAACATCTGCAGACGGACCATGGCTGAGATCACTGTCGAGTCAGGTAGCAGTGCTTTGAAAACTCTCCACTGACCTATTTCTAACATTTTTTATTTGCAGGTTTACTTTATATACAGACTCATACCTAACAGCCTTGTTTAATTTCGTAGCTGTGTCGTGTCTTAAGAATGTGACCTTCCATCATTGTGAAATAAAGCAGTGGAAACTTTAAAAAATTGAGAAAGTCGACCAGCTTGTGAGTTTCTGCTGTATGTGCTGCTGCCACATAGTGGACAAGATGGAAGGTGCAGTTCTCTCACTAACCAAGCAAGTGTCACCTTGTTCTAACTTCTTCCGATGTTCCTTCACAATTTCAGGCACGATGTAGAGAAATAGTTTCATGTCATTGGTTGCTAATTTCAAGAATTAATCTACATCTTTCAGCTGTTTCACACCTATATATATATATATTGTGTCAAACTGATATATTTCCATGCTTAATAATTATATATATATATAATTATTAAGCATGGAAATATATCAGTTTGACACACTGACGAACATCAAATGGCAAAAACAATGAAAATAAATATTGAGGGGAAAAAAACATGCTTTGGCTCAATCAGGAAATTCAGTCACAACATAGAAATCCCAATGTGTTCAAGGATACCTTGGATGGATGAGGATTCATTAGAAACTATGTATGTCCACTAGGGGGCAGCAAACCTCCACAAGTCCTCCTGAGACCTGCTGATTGCTGAAGATTGAACAAACAGTGCAGGCAACCAGACCAGTGGCTCCTTATCCATGTACTTTTCCATCAGTACTACAGTGGCCCATTCTGATGATGCTATGTTGTAAAGAGCTTGGTGCTGTAATTCAGAATCATTCATAGTGAGTATTCTCTTACCATTTTTCAGGGACAGTGAATTGTGTTGCTGTAACAGTGACAGGGTTTCCTGCTCTCAGCTGCAATGTAGCGAAGTGAACGCCAACATATTCTCAGCTGTAACTGCCTTGACTGGAAGGGTGCATGAAAAGTTCTGGGAGACATCATTGAAATTGCAATCATAAATTTTACATAAATTATATATATATACACTCACCTAAAGGATTATTAGGAACACCTGTTCAATTTCTCATTAATGCAATTATCTAATCAACCAATCACATGGCAGTTGCTTCAATGCATTTAGGGGTGTGGTCCTGGTCAAGACAATCTCTTGAACTCCAAACTGAATGTCAGAATGGGAAAGAAAGGTGATTTAAGCAATTTTGAGCGTGGCATGGTTGTTGGTGCCAGACGGGCCGGTCTGAGTATTTCACAATCTGCTCATTTACTGGGATTTTCACGCACAACCATTTCTAGGGTTTACAAAGAATGGTGTGCAAAGGGAAAAACATCCAGTATGCGGCAGTCCTGTGGGCGAAAATGCCTTGTGGATGCTAGAGGTCAGAGGAGAATGGGCCGACTGATTCAAGCTGATAGAACAACTTTGACTGAAATAACCACTCGTTACAACCGAGGTATGCAGCAAAGCATTTGTGAAGCCACAACACGCACAACCTTGAGGCGGATGGGCTACAACAGCAGAAGACCCCACTGGGTACCACTCATCTCCACTACAAGTAGGAAAAAGAGGCTACAATTTGCACGAGCTCACCAAAATTGGACAGTTGAAGACTGGAACTGCAAGATGCTATCCTATCAATATGGGCCAACATTTCTAAAGAATGCTTTCAGCACCTTGTTGAATCAATGCCACGTAGAATTAAGGCAGTTCTGAAGGCGAAAGGGGGTCAAACAGCGTATTAGTATGGTGTTCCTAATAATCCTTTAGGTGAGTGTATGTCTGGTGTTTTTTATAAGGCGCGTGAAGTTGTGGCTGTTAGGGGCCCTGTAATACCCATTTTGTTAGGGCGCGCCTACTGTCGGCTAGAGAAAATTACAACTGTTTCGCAGGCCAACCCTTGAGTGCGCGCTTGTGCGTGTGCCCGTGGCTTTGCGGAGCTTGTGGGGGTGTTAGTTTTACTCCTGTAGTTAAGGCTGAATTTTTATACCAATTTAACAAATACAGCTAAAGCTTTTTATACCTTTAAACATTAACAAAAACAGTTAATGTCTTCAGTAGCTGAACCCCATTCCCCCCCTGTGACCAATTAGCTGTCTGGCATATCTAAACAAGTGAAACAATGCTAGACCGTATAATTTCACCCTAAAAACATACTGGCTACGCTTTTACTGACATAAAATAGCGCATTTGCTATTGTTTTCACCATTTAAAAACGCAATACCCTCTTTCATCCAGTGTTGCCAACTTTAGGGAGTTTTTAGACCTCTTTGGCGACTCGTTTTCAAAAAAGCGACTAGCGACAAATCTAGCGACTTTTTATAGTGTTATTGGAGACTTTTGGAGACTCTGACGTGGAAGCACATATCATTCTTACTCTCCTCACCGAGAAGCGGGTGCTCCCGTCCCGTCCCGTCCCGTCCCGTCCCGTCCCGTTCACAGGCGGACAGTCCTCACGCAGCAGCCCCGCCCAGCTGCAGTCAGAGCAAGAAATGGTCACTTTTCCGCGTCCCGACTACAAATGAATTGCGCATGCGCGAAGCCAGCACTGGCTGTTCCTGCTCTGCATGGCTTATTGCCAAAAACTGCGCCAAGTATTTTAAGAATAAGTAATTCCACCAGAGTGTCTCTTTGGGGTTACCTTTGCCCGTCCCAAGCCCGGATATAGGAAGAGGTTTGGAATTATGATATAAAAAAACAAGAATCGACAGAAGAAAGTTCATTTGTAGTTCTAAACGCATTTAGGGTGTTTTTTAAACCACTTTTTGTCTCTCCAACGACATTATTCCTCTCTCCTACAGCGTCCATTATAATTACATGCATATTATGCAAATTAGGCGATGGCGTCATTTACCGACTTCTAGCGACATTTGGGACAACCAATAGCGACATTCCTTGCTGAGGAGTTGGCAACAGTGCTTTCATCTCTAGCTAGAAAAGATTGACGAGCCCAGTGCACGGTTAAAATTACGCTGGTAAAAGTTTTATTATCCTCGAAACGCATTTAAACCAGTACATTAATAAACACCTGTAATGTGTTTTATTCTTTTAAAGACTAATGACCCCCGTTTTGCTGGCACGTACTGTACCGTACATGCTACGGCTACTGGCGGACATGTTGCTTCATCACGCGCCCCCCCCCCCAGAAAACATCGCTCACGACATAATAGAGGGCTTGCGGCCATTCGTCGCCTGACATGTCTAAACATATTGCCATATTAACATTTGGTTAAAATGACACGTTAACAACTATTTCTTATTTTTTACCATTTAAAACCGCTAGACCCTCTTTCGTCTCTAGCTAGAAAAGATCGATGTGCCCAGAGCACCGTTACAAGCACGCTGATAAAAGCTATTACCCTTAAAACGCATTTAAAATGATTCGTCAATAAACACCTGTAATGTATTTTATTCTTTATTTATTCTTTGGTGCAATATATTTTTACCTTGTAGGTCGTAGGACAGGCCATCTGCCTAGCGATTAATTCTAAATGCAGCTTCCTATTAACTAGTTCCAACTAGTTCCTATTAAATGTAATTAAATAATAATGCCCACTTTATTTTAAATAATAAAAACAATATCCTAAATTCTTGACTGTTGGTGACCTGGGCTATAAGAAAAACACACTTCTGTTGCTATAGTCACGCGCGTGTGAGATAACATGCTTGAATTCTTTATTTATTATCATTGGTCAAATGCTTTATAACACATTTGTACGTATTGTAATGAACCTAAAATAGCGTTGGAGGTTGTAAGGGAGGAATAGACCACCACAAGACTTGTACTACAATTACAACAGGTTTTATTCAATACAATTCATACAGCGACCGATCAGGACGGATCTGGGTTCACAAAAGGGTCCGGCCCCGCTATCTCCCCGTAGCAAACCAACCCTTCCAAACGTGTGTTAATCCACGTTACCACACAATAAATCCCGCACCACACCACATCCCTATCAGGGCACGGCACACCAATAGCACAGCAATACTCATGCAGTAATCCCCACACTTCGGGCACAGGCAAGCGTCACGGAACCGGTACCACCACTCTGGTCCCGCCCCGACTCCTAGCGGCTACGGCTGCTTACTTTAAAAAAAAAACACAAACAAACATACACGGACTAGATTAAAACATAGCGTCCCCCGTCCCCCCCGAGGCTCAAGACCCTCCCGCGGGGAAAGAACATTAATTCGCACAGGTCCGCAATCAAAGACACCACGCGGAAAGGGAATTCCCCAGCCGCTACGTCACTATGGGGATGCCGCTATTCACCTCCATCCAACACTCTAAACTCAGCAGCGATCATGCACTCCTAACTCCCCCATCCTAACTCTCCTCTCCCTACCACTCCGGAACCTATCCCTGCAGCCCGCTATCTGGCTTCACCGCCGGCAGCCCTACACGGCATACGAGCGGCACTTCTCTCCCAGAACCAACGAGTACTGTGTCTAACACGCAAGCTCTCATTCAGCGCGGCTCTTTCCCAGAACCCTGTATTCTCCCTCCTTTAATCCCACATCCCTAACAACCCAGGTGTGGCCACTTAATTAACTTGCCATGCCAATCCCTCCCTCCTCCACACACACACACACACACCTATCATTACAGTATTTTAAAATAAGAATTCTACCAAAGTTTTTTAAATGCTTTTGATGTATGTTGATACATGCCGTTCACTAGCTTCTACAGCAATTAAATACAACAGTGTTTGTCTGGGCGATCCCCCACGCTACCACCGACCGACCGAGCTAGACAGTGGGGTGAGGCCTGTACACTCTGCCATAATCATGTTGCGAGAATGTTACCCTGAGTCCAATGCTTACCCTGTCTCGCCAGCTCGCGCTGTGCCCATGTCATCACAGATAGAAAAAATGCCAGCAGTTTGTTCAAAAACGTATCTAATTTCTTCTTGATAGATTTGAGAGGCAGGAGATCGGCTACCCATAGTGCACTGCTTCCGCTGTCTCGCTTGCGAGCCGTCCGTGTTAGGTTTGGCAGAGGGGCCCATCGCTGGATCGAACGAAATTCTTGCGGTGTCTTGTCTTATGAAATCTGCAAAGCTTTGTCGGTTAACTTCCACATCGAATCTTGAAGCAAAAGTTTTTACACAATGTCTCTCGTGCATGCTGGGACATATGCAAATAGGACAGACAGCGCTTGAATCGTCGGCGCCACATTTTGTTAAAATACATTAGTTCAGCCCTTAACCTTATTGTCTAGTCTATTCACATAGGTTATATCAAACAATGTATTAAACACAGTTCATTTATGTTAAAGAGAATTATTTCTATTTTAAAACGTTAGTTGACAGTGACTATTTTCAGTACGACAGTGTGGTACGCTGGGACATATGCAAATAAACCAGACAGCGCTTGGCTCTTCGATGCCACATTATGTGAATTCACGTGAATTCAGACCTAAAACTTATTGTCTATGTTGTTCACATACATTGAATGACACATTGTATTAAAAACAGCACATTCATGTTAAAGAGAATTATTTCTAGTTTAAAACGTTAGTAGACAGTAACTGTTTTCAGTGCGGCATGCTGGGACATATGCAAATAGGCCAGACAGCGCTTGGCTCTTCCACCCTTCATTTTGTTGACACATGAATTCAGCCCTAAAAATGATTGTCTAGGCTATTCACATACATTGTATTAAACATTGTATTAGAAACAGTACATTCGTGTTGAAGAGAATTATTTCTAGTTTAAAACATTGGTAGACTGCGGCTATTTTCAGTACGACAGTGCGGCATGCTGGGGCATATGCAAATAGCCAACCCGCTTCTGGGTTAATGCCATACGCTCATTTTAACAAGGATTACCCGCGTTATTCCTTGATTCTTGTTGTCGAAATGCTTAGGGTGCTTTACTTTATTATTCACATTGGCAGAAAAGTGCTTCATTACTTAAAAACGTTATGGTTAAGGGGTCTATTTGAAATAACAGACGCACCGTTAACAATACCTAATTATCAGTGATGGCCAAAATGACACTTCGTGAAACATCTGCTGTATTTTCTGACCCCACTAGATGGTGCCCTCTGTTCAAAGCATGTCCCAAAGCAAACCAAGACCACTGTCTAGTGGGCTCAGAAGTACCACAAGCTGGTTTACGAGCCGTCCTTTTCGGCATCACTACTAATTAACTTCATTCCATCTGTGTACTGTGTACTAATACTACAAAATAACATCAGTGATGATTTATGCTGTTTTATAATTAATTAATAATACTGATAACTGGTGCTGTTAACACATACCCATCATGCACCACTGTGAGTCAGGACACACTTCCTTGCATGGCAGGTTTCATTAGCAGCACACATTAGCACAGAGGAGCAAAAGTCTTCCACGGCACATAGCTCCCCCTGTAGGCCTGTCACAGAAATGCAAACATTACAATTACGAATTCAGCAGATCTTTTTTTCCAAAGCAATATACAAATTACAAAGCAGGGTCAGACAGTCCCTGAAGCAATTGGGAATGAAGGGCCTTGCACAAGGGCCCAACAGTGAGATCACTCTGCCAAGCAACGGATTTGAACCTGTGACCTTCCAGTCACAGGCACAGTGTCCTCACTGTCCCAATCCTTTTGTCATCATTCACATCATTCATGCCAGGGAATGTCACTTTGCAGGTCAATATGAACACCTCCCTTACTGGCATTGTTAGATGTGGTAATAGCCTCATTTATCATGTATAAAGGTCTGGCAACAGAACCAAGAAGAAATATTTAATCTCATCATGAAACAGGCCTTGGAGATCCCAACAGCTTGTAGCCTCTGGATTAATGTCAGGCACATATAGAGATGATTTCGTACTAGAGATTATCTTGGTGTTCAGCCCCATCTTCACCTCATGTCTACTGTTCTGTTGAGCTGAAGAAATGTTAGTCAAGTGGAGAAAATGAACGATGTGATCTGGAAGAAGAAGGAAGGAGGAAAGCACTTTGCTTATAGTCCCAGTCATGGTCACACTCCCACAGTCACGATCACCGTCCCACAATCACGGGTCCTCTCCCAGCCACAGATACAGTTACAGTCTCATGGTAACAGTCCCTGTCACATTTCCAGTCACTGTTACACTCAGATTGTCACAGTTCCAAGCTCAGGGTCATGAATCCATCCTCAGTTACAGATACAGCCCCTGTCACAGTTCCAGTCCCATGGTCACAGTTCCTGCCCCAGTCATAATCCCAGTCACAGATCCAGTTCCAGCCCCATGGTAACACTCTCTGTCACATTTCCAATTCCACGGTCACAGTTCTGACTTAAGTTATAGTACAACAATCTCACAGTCATGATTACAATTTCATGGTCACGGTTCCAGAACCAATTATGGTTCTACAGTTCCCCTCACGGTTCCAGTCTCCCAGCTGCCAGTGCAACTCAAAAAAGACATCAGTGGTCAGTAATGAAATATTAAATATGTATAGAGAACCTTCAAGGCTGAACACCCAAACTTCCTGCTTCAAAATGAGCACTGAACAAACATCAATGAGCTGCTATGTTTGGCAAGACTCAGGTTTAATAATGTTACTGCCTTAATTAGGTACTCTGTACCATGTGACCAGTTCACAGGGCTATGCATGGCGACGTAGGTTCCAGGGGCCTCATGTATAACGACGTGCGTAGAATTCACACTAAAACATGGTGTACGGACAAAACTAGGAATGTGCGTAAGCAAGAAAAAATCCAGATGCATAAAACTGTGCGTAAGCACAGATCTACGCACATTCCCTTTATAAATCCGAATGAGCGTGAAATGAGCCCACAGCCACCCCCCCTACCCGCCCATAATTATGTATATTTGCATATGTAAATCTATATAAACGCCCGCTTTGTTCTATGTTGTTCTTAAACAACAATGGATAAACCACGAGGGAAAAAGAAGTATTTCAGCGAGTGCGAAGTGGAGGTCATGTTAACAGAAATTGAGAAAAGAAAAGTGATATTATTTGGTGGTATAAGTGGCATCAGCAATAAACGAAAGTTTATGAAATGCACAGCGTGGTGGAGTCAGTTTTTGGTTCAGAAAGTCGCACGGTAGCCGAAATTAAAAAGAAGTGGTAGGACATTAAAATCGACGGCGGGAAAAACTAGCGGTCGCTCACCTTAAGAGTCTCAACAGCACAGGCGGAGATAACGGAATTCCCGGTCTCACACCCTTTGAGCAACTAGTTGCTGAGATGATTGGGGACACACTTTTATCAGGTGAGGGGGACGCCGATGTCATCGCGGGTGATTTTTTCTCGTACCATACTTGTTTGAATTACTTGCATGTTTATGAAAAACGCGTAGGGCGCAGATGCGGTGTTACTTTCGTTTATTCTGTTTGTTTATTCTTACAGACAACAGTACAAGAGGTGCCCCCAATACATTAATAGAGTACATTAATAGAGTGAAAGTGCTTTCTATCTAAATAAGCAAATTCATTCACTGAAGGTTATAGCAATGTGCGCGCAGTCGATAGCTTCTACTACGTTGGGAAAACCGGACATCGCTGCAAATTGCGCTTTAATATTTGCTTGTTCAACCACAGTGTAAGGAAATTTAATATATCTGGGTGACAAGCGAATTATGCCGTCCCATACAGCCGGCATGGCGCGACTCAGAATTGACTGAGAAATACCCGATCGGTCCGCAAGTTCTCGCTGAAAAGCACCTGTGGCTAAGAACCCGCGAGTGGACAGAACTTGTAAAGGAACAGGTAGCCTATAGCGGAATTCCTCATCGTCTGCTTTTGTAATACTGTAATGTTTAGCACACAGCTCCAAAAGGATTGCTCTTGGAAATCTTAATTGACTTAGAAGCCAGTCATCATCATCATTATAAGCTATGTCTTCCAATAACACAAGAGCTGCCATGGTAGTTGTAATAGTTCGGTCATTTTCTGCACCGTTTTATTGTTACAAATTGATTAAAAAAAATCAGCTGCCGTACATTTGTAAACAACATACAATTAATGTCGGTGTATTTGATAAAGTCAGCGTCATGATTGTGAGTCTGACACAGTGAAACTGCAGTAGCACTCTTTTGCCAGTAGGTGCCTCCATTTTGCCAAATCGAGCAGAAACTTGCGTACGCCTTGTCTGGGGTTGCCGTGAGAATGTGCGTGGCGGTACGCCAAGTTTAGTTTTTATACATCTCGACCTGAGCGTGGAAACGGGCGTGCGCAACATTTTTGTGCATAAGCACCGTTTATACATGAGGCCCCAGGTGACACGGAATCCGGAGACTCATAAAAGTTTTCCAGCTGCATTCCTTCAGTCCGTTCGAGCCGTGCAGTTGTTGGAACATGGAAAGACAAAGTCACATGCATGGTAAACTGAGTCTGACCACATCTTTCATCATAGGTATCTGAACAGCAAAACTGAGGCAAGCCTCTTCATCCATTTCCTTCACACTGTCCTAGACAAGTCCCCTTAAAAGTGCTAAACTACTAAATAAGTGAGTGAATTGAAAGCAGAGCAGACTCAGCCCCACCTAAGGTTACCTTTATCATAATCTGCTGTTTGGACTGGAGGCAGTGGGACGTGGTGACGCAGGTCTGAATCTACACTCAGTGAATCTGAGAGAGAAAAAATAAGACAAGAGAAGATAAAGTATGACGGATATTTGGTAACACTTGACAGGACACACATAATACTGTATTATGCTATTACTTATGTATTAATTAACCACAAACTTAGTTACATACTAAACTCATGTTAACTCATCATTAATGAATCGTGACACCTGTTTTATCTCAAGCAGTTATTGTATTTGTTACTTAAAAGTGACCAAACTTAATGAAGTATTACAATTTTTTCCAATCATTATAACACGTGTCTCAATACCATGTCCACTATTATGACGAGAAATTACAGAACATTTTAACCATTATAAGGCGAATTTCTGTTTCTTTACCAGTTATATCAGCCCCTGTTAATAACCTTAAAACATTTGCATCAGTCTTGTTCACGTGTGGAATAATGTCTGGCTTAGCAAAGTAGGCTTATATTTACTGAAGAGTACAATTTGAAAACTGAATTTGGTGTAGAAAACATTTGACCACTAATATAAAGTACATAACATTATTTATGTTGTAATGCAAGTTATGCTAATAAATAATTATTAAATAATTTTAATTAGACACACAAAAACATAGAAGAACTGCATCTAACTGAGTACCTGTTGAATTTTCTCTGGGAATACCTTCTTGCTTAATCGGCATCACTGTACATGCGTGGAGGTCCTGGAAGCTGTATTAGTGTAGCTGGGGATCATTGAGAAAATTTCTCTGTTTTTTTTTCATTTGTATACTGTACTGTATGTGTGGAGGTCCTGGAAGCTGTATTAATGTAGCTGGGGATCATTGAGAAGATTTCTCTGTTTTTTTTTCTTTTTCATTTGTACATGCGTGGAGGTCCTGGAAGCTGTATTAGTGTAACTGGGGATCATTGAGAAGATTTCTCTGTTTTTTTTTTTTTTGTACATGCGTGGAGGTCCTGGAAACTGTATTAGTGTAGCTGGGGATCATTGAGAAGATTTCTCTGTTTCTTTTTCATTTGTATATGCATGGAGGTCCTGGAAGCTACCTGCTGCGTTGAATTTGCTGTTTCATAATATTGTATCAGGTCGGTCTGCTACCTAGAGGGAAGGGGCAGGAAGCCATGAGGTGGACACATTGACCCAAAAAAGACGCACCCTGTCAGGTTGGAGTCAGTCTATACCCCGGAGCCCACCCCTACCACTGCAACAACATCACAGTTGAGATCTAGGTGTGACCAGAAGGTGGATACCTAGATCGAGTTTCCCTGTCAGTAGTAGCAGGTGTTGGTCATCCGTTACATAATGTTGGTGTAGTAGGTTCGATGAACAAGTTCACACTGTAGGAGGGTGTCTTGCATGAATACAGGAATTATGCACCCAACTCAAGATACCCAACCAGAGATCATTTGATATTGTCTCTCCAAAATCCATCTCCCAGAGGGTCTTAATGGTGTTTGAGGCTTGAGAGCACAGAACATGAACTTTGTTATAGATATCAGAGACTAGACCTTTCAAAGAGATAGCTGGAATCAAAAAATAATCAAGAGGTGTGTCATTCGGCAAGGTAGGGCACCTAGGAAATTGGGCATGCACAAAACTTCGGCCTTGCAGGCATCTAAAGAAACACTGTTTGGGAAGGGAATATTTATCTGAGAGTTGTTGAAAAGAAGCAAAGACACTGTTAATATAAAGATCTTGTAACTCACTGACAACTAATCTAAACCTGAAAGAAAAAGCATTGTCTGCGAGCAGGAGTGGAAAAGTGTGATTCTCCACTAGAGGCACGTGACTGGAATATGATTGCAGTCTGAAGTGGCGTTTAAACTGTGCCCAGGTCTTCAGTGAAGTGCTACATTCCCTGTGCACACAGGAGAGCCTCTAAAGAGACTGGATGGGCAGAATTTCTCTCCATGTTTAGGCATTTCGGTAAATAATCGGGGGCCTCAGCCCTAAGGTAGAGTTGTAAAATTTGAATATTACAAGCCCAATAATACAATCTAAACATGGGCAAGGGTAGTCCTCTGGGTTTTTGGCTTTTGTAAATGGTGTTTGCCCATGCAGTCTTGCCGGTTACCTTATTCCAAACAAATTCCAAGACCAAATTGTCAACTTTACGAAAAATGGCCTGAGGAAAACACACTGGGATGTTTTGAAACAAGCAAGAGAGAAGCGGCAGAACATTCATTTTAATGGCGTTAATCCGACCTGTTAGAGAAAGATTCAAAATAAACGAATGTTCACAATCGTCCTGGATCCTAGACAACAGTGGGAGGAAGTTAGCCTTGAGGTAATCATAAAATTTATTTGTAATGGTTTTGCCAAGATAAGTGAAGCTGTCATTAGCAACTTTAAAGGGGAATTTATATAAGCGGTGTCATTTAGTAGCTGTGTTAATGCAAAAGATCTCACTTTCACACAAGTTCAGTTTATATCCAGATACCTGGGCAAATGCCTGAAGAATGGACAGGGCAGCTGGGATCGAAACCTCAATATAGGACAGATATAGCAGCAGGTCATCTGCATAAAGGGAGACCAAAACACCTGCACAATTCCTACAAATGCCAACTAGCTCAAAGTACAACAGATAGGAGTTACATGGCAATAGCAAACAATAAAGACCTTAAGAGACAACCCCTTCGAGTTGAGCAGGAAAGATGAAAAAAAAAATCAGATTGAATGTTATTTGTCTTATTATTTGTCAAGGAATAGAGTATAGTTTAATCCAGGGTATAAAGTTTTTCCCAAATCTAAATTTTTGTAAAGAATAGATCATGCAATCCCACTCCACCGTATTAAATGCTTTCTCAGCATCAAGGGACAGCAGAACCTCTGGGGTATCTACTGTGCACAAGTTATATTAAAAACTTGCTAAAGATTGGAAAAGGAGTGTCTATTATGGATAAAAACCAGTCTAGTCATGAGAAACAATAGTTGGAAGAACTGACTCCAGATGAAGGGCCAGTGCTTTGGACAGGATCTTAGTCCACATTCAATAAGCCTTTAGGGTGAAATGAGGTGTAAGAATGAGGATCTTTTCCCTTTTTTAGCATAAGAGAAATATTAGCTTGGGCAAGAGTTTCAGGTTGTTGAATGTGTCCAATAGGAGAGAGGACAACTGGGGCCATAACTTTTTATAGAACTCTGATGGAAAGCCATCGGGTCCAGGACACTAACCGAAGCTCGTGGTCAGTTCAGTTACAGTGATAGTGACATCTAAATCATTCACAGCCACGCATTCCTGTGACGGTATAGCTAAATCCCTGAAGAAACTATTGAAGTCTAGACAGCAAATGAGAGGAGTAAAGAGAGACGTAAAAATGCTTGAACGCATTATTAATTTCTAGAGGATCTGCTCGTAATAATGAGACCTTGTTTGCATCAGTAGTTCAGCAGTGTGTTGAAACACTAGAAATTCATACTCGGCTTGTATGGTTAGGTGCTCCTTGTAAACATCGGCAGACGGGGAGAAACATAATGATTGTCAAGATCTGCTTCACGCTGTGTTAAATATGCCATCTTCTCCTTCAACAGCTCTCTATCATTGCTTACATATAAGATAATCTGCCCTCGAATATCGTCCTGCAAGGTTTCCAGCAATATGGAAACAGATACATCTGGAGATTTATTTAAAGAAAGAAAATTGTCAATTTGTTGTGAAATAAAATCAACAAAGTCTCCGTCAGAAAGCAACTGAGAGTTTAACCGTCAAGGACGCCATATTCTAACAAAATTTTCAAGGAGACTGGAGCATGATCTGAGAAAGCTATTTTATCATAGCTGCACAGATATTGAGCAAGAAGTCTGTTATCAACTAAGAAATAGTCAATTTGGGTAAACGTGTGATGAATCTGAGAGAAAAAAGCAATACTCTTTTTGAGTGGGTTTAAAGACACAGTTAATTCTTTGGGAAAAGAAGGCAGAAGATTTTGAAGGCAGAGCTATCTTGGGGGATGGATGATCTAATACTGGATTAAAGCAACATTAAAATCACCCCCCAAGATATGATATTGAGAGGTATCAGGTACCAGTGAGAACAGGCACTTAAAGAAAGTATCCTCATCGCAATTAGGAGCACATACGTTAGCAAAGAGTACAGGCGTAATGAACAATAAACCAGTAATTATGACAGATCTCCCATTTGGATCGGGAATCCACATCAGATTGAACATAGATTTATGGAATAGAATAGATTTATGCAATTGATTTATTACACCCCTCGCTCTACAGCAGAAACAATGTAGAATGATAGGTGTGACCTGCCCATCCACACCTCAGTTTAGATTGGTCTGATGGTTTAGAATGAGTTTCTTGTAAGAGCACCATATGAGTCCTTGAGTGATAAAGGTATTGCAGTATTTTACCATGTTTGGTAGAATTATTAAGGCTGCTACAGTTAAAATTAAGCAATTTACAATAGTATCCCCCACACCTCCCTGGTGAGTCCCAGGTTAATCATTGCTAAGGCTGTACTCCTAACTGAAGTCTGCTATGAAAATTCGGGTTGACGACTGTGGCGCAATATGTTAGACTGACTGAAATAAAACAGAGAAAACGCAAAATAAAGAAGTAAGGAAAATAGAGGTTAAATGCACGGTAATTTCTTGTCATTTTGGCGCGAATGCACATAAAATATGTACGCATTCACGCTCTTACAACCGATTGCTGCATGTATCGCTTTTAAAGGTGAATGCGTACTTGCAAACCAGTTATGTCCATCACTGTATACATAGCTAACAGAAAGTCAAAACGCATTGCTGTGCTCTAGAACTTGTGAAGTAACTTGCGTGCCTGCTAGCGGCATTCCAGTTCATTTCAAAAGGCATGTTCAGGCAGTGCCATCTTGTGGTTTGTCATATATAGAAGCCTCCATAAGCCAAAAATCAGCTACTTTTCTTCCTAAGGTCAAAATTAATTGGTATCAGCTAAATGTATGAGTTTTTATAGCCACCGAGCTTGTGTAAACGGGTGAAGAGATGGGTAAACTTGACATTACATATTATATGTCACAGCAGCTATTCCTGTTTTTATTTTTTGAGTGCATATCTAAAAAAGTCTCTGAGTTTATGTTCGGTACCTTATTGTAAGACAAAGCGGCAAATTCACGCATCATGATAATTAATTTAAGAAAGCGGTATTGTGCCTCATTGCGCATGTATTTAGACTTCATGGTCAACTGTGGTGGAAGATTATTTCCTTTAAATATTATGCCTCAGCCCCTTTTGCCTGAACAAAATAAAGCTTCCTACGGTCCTGAACACTCGCTATACAATTTGTTTTTATGAAACTTTCTTTAACATTTAAAAGAAACTTGGAACTTTCTGCATTTGAGCTACATGGCATGTCTTCAACATTCCCTGGTAAAATGGCCGCTACGCACTAGTTGTGACGTAATACGCACGTAGAATAATACAACTCATAAGCCAATTTCTACATATGTACCTTTACATTATTGTCAAGCGGACAGTTAGAGTAGTTTCCATAGAAACAACGTAAACATTCTTTACTGTTTGAAGCTCAACAAACTCTACGAGTGAAAATGGCGCAAAGGTGAGCAGTTTGTTAGCTCTCCAAAATTTCTTTTTAATCTTCAAATTATGTTATGCTACTTTGATTATTTACTCTTTTATACTATACTAACATAGTACACATCAATAATACATTAAAATTATTGCACGTTTTAATGTCATTAAAACTTGTGGTCTTTATTTTTATTGGGGATGTTCTTATACTGAAGTGATGACAGACAGTTATTTGGTTAGTAAATCCTTCTCAAACAGGTTAGTTTAGTTGGGGTTTCAAATGTTGTATATATATTTCCAAAAATGTCCCTGACCGCTAAAACGGCGGTGTAATTTGCCGGGGTTTCCACGATAAAATATATGTTGAGCAGTGGGAGATTGGCGATGCGAACGGAAATCTGGCACTAATCAATACGGACAGTTTTCTTTTTAATACGGCGCGAACCCGTAATAAACGGGACAGTAGGCAGCCCCCCCCCCAGAATACTGAGCGCGGGCTGGGAACCCTTACGGTAATGGATGGTAAAATGTTTAAGTAATTTGGGGCATTGGAGCGCTGTTGTTTCCTATTTGATATTAGTTATAATTTGGTGTCATTTACTGTTTATTGTGCATATGGTGTATTGGGTCATTCCATGTCAAATCATCACACTTTCGGACCTCATCGTCACGGATTTTAATGAAACTTGGCATGCCGATATGGTCACATGAGTAACTCATGAAACTGAAATTGGGCGAGTCTTGGATCAATATTGAGGGAGATTTAAGTGAACAAAGTTTGAACTTTTTTTGGGGGGGACTATGACTTTGACTGGCTATATTTACCTTAATATAAGCTGCACAGAAATGATCCTTATATTGTTTTGAAGCTATTGTCCAGCTCTAAAGATTGAACAAATCATGTGCCTTCCCCGTATGAATAAAATTCAATAAGAAAAAAACCTATATTTCAAAATTGATCAATTTTTTTAATAAAGCTAGCTCATAATATCATGAACATCTCCAGAAAATTTGGTCTTTGGTTTTTAAGTTGTTGCTGAGATATCTTGACGTAAATGTAGCGTCACACGGTTTCATATCACTAATGGGCCTTTTTAATGGCAGCCAAACTGTCAGTAGCCCTAGAAAGGGCTACTTGGGAAAATGTGGAGATATCAGAAAGGGGTAAATTTGAGGGGAATGCCTCCGATGGTGAGATGGAGGGGGCAGAGGCTGGTATGGATGTAATGCATATGGTAAATGGAGGTGAGGAGAATGGATGTGAGGTGGGAGTGAATGTGGAGGAGGTTAAGGGAGAAGGAGAGAAAAGAGAGGGAATGTTTTGGGATATACTTTGTCACAAAGAGGCAGATCATTGCTGGAAACCATTCAGGAAGAAGGATGTGAGGAAGAAGAAGAAACTGATGTGATGTTTCAGGAGGCACAAGACACTGAGGATGCCCAGTTGGACAGATGGTGTCCATGTGTAGGAATTAATAGCTCAAATAAATTTTAATATTCTCCACCAATATGTTTGAATTAATTAAAGTTTAATTAATTATTATTTAATGCTGATTATTAATCAATTGTTATGCCGAATGGCCGGCTCCTCCAAACTCAATTGCGGTATCCCTGTGAGTCTGTTAATGTGAGACCTAAATGGGATTCACTAATTACCAGTATCGCTTAGTAACCTGGGTTAGAAGGCTCGTCCAGCGAGCTGCATCACCAGGTAATGTACACGATTGGTAGCGAAGCTCCCCTCACAGCCAATGAGAGAGAGAATCGCGATGTTTCAGGTGAGTTTGAGGTTCAGAGCGTGTAGCAAGATCGCACAATGGCAGGAACTTACTATGAGACACACAATGACGGAGGCTAAAGTTGTGTAAAAGACATGCATTTATTCCTAGCTAACACTACAACTAACAACAGACATTACACCTAACACAAACAAAAAACACGAAATAACGGAATAAAACAAACAATGTAATTATGAAAATGCAATGACCGGATTTAAATGAGTAACCTTAAATGGGAAATACTGTTCTGCAAAGCAAGCACAGTTTGTGGAACACGACCCTAAAGTCTTATAGCAGGTTAACAGAACAGCTTAAGTTGTTAGAATGAAAGGAAGTTGGTTTACTTGGTTGAAGAGTGGGGGGGGGGGGTCTTGGCAGTTGATGGCAGAGCTGCTGAGCTGATGGCACTCAGGAAGGCGCGGCGTTTGGAGCAGTGGAGTGGAGTCCCTCTAGATTCTCTCTCCTGGTGAAGCTTTGTCTTGGGTGCTGTTCTCTGTTCAGCTGGGCCTTCACCGGAGGGCTTCTTGTGGGTTTCTCTTCTCCCGGGCTGATGTTCTCCTTCGGGCGGATGGTTTTCTCTGCGCCGGCTGGCGGTTGTTCTGCTCTGGTTGGCGGTTGTTCTGCTCGCCTTTGTTCTGAGGTGCCAGGATTTTTATGCTGTAAAGTCCATGAATAGGGATGACCAGGAATTCGACTCCTGGCCCAATGGCTGGCCATCCATTTGGCGGGCTTTCGGAAGGGGGTCTGTATCAGTCCTTTTGGGATTTATGGCCCGCCAGATTCTACCTTTACTGATGATTTTCATTAAGCTGTTATAACTTTTGATACATCCACTTTTATGGTAATCACTGACCAGATTTGGAATCAGGGGTAATTAACAATCAGTTTGATACCAAACATGCCATACCAGCTTCACAGGTACATACCTCATACCATCTGCATTAATTGATTAAACAATTAATTATTGTATCTATGTGACTGATTCATATCAGTATAGGATACAGGGGTTTTGGGTTGCACCTCAACAGATGTTACACTTTGTGCGGATATTACATCGAATATTCCTATTACAAACAGCACATCTTATCCATAGATAGGCGTGGCCGTTAGTTTGTGGTAATATCAATATAAGTTGCACATCTGGAAACAACATATTTTGTTTGGTGTGGCTTGTGCCAATTCATCTTCTCCAGAATGGATAAGATACACCTTAATTCAGTTCTTTTAACATAGCATGGTAGAAACAAAGAAACTTGGTGAGGTCCACCAAGATCAGATAAGGACCACAAAGGAATGTTGGAAGAGAAGGGGGGGTTTTTAACACAGAAGACTCTCTAAAAGTTAGGACACATACAAACATAACGTATCTGTATATTGAGACTAGTAGTCATGAGTAAATCAATATACAGGGTATACAAAAGCCAAACTTAAATGAAATTTCCTTTAGGGAGTTTGTCTGTTGGGTGAGTGAAATGTAAGGCAGAATGTATGGGGAGGGGGTTGTGTGCCAAGTCGAGGGACCCCTGTCCGTGAAGTCCACTCTGCTTGTCTGTAGGTCCCTAAATCTTTGGGCAATAAAAGTTGGAGTGCTAGCCTCCCTGGTTATCTGTGTGTGTGTGTTTGTGTGTGTAACCCCCCTTTGGTGCCTCTCGTACCAGGCTCGGCCTTGTCTCAGGCCACCTGGAATTTAGGCCCTGTGATATGTGCATGTGTGATCCTACATATCCCCCCTTTCGGCTGATGATGGCATTGCCATCATTCAGGCGACGGAAGTTGAAACAGGATCACCACCATGCAACGAGGCATTGTTGACATCCCATTGTTTGGCACTCTGGGTGGCACAGTGACAGGATGGACAGGGAGGAGGCGCAGGGGCTGGCGCCTGGCTTCTGGGACCGCGAGGAGTGGTGAATCTTATGTCGAACAGGTTGCCAACGGCTGCTGCAGCTCCCAGCAGGGTGCTCAGGAGCCTCTTGGGCCGTCGATTGGACTCAGCTTGGGTCACGGTCGTTGGGTTACTGCTCCAACCTGTGGGTAGTGTCAGCGGCAGCATGATGCAGGGCATCCTGAGTCCATCTGACACCTGTCCCACTAGTTTGGGGTCTCTCGTGCAGGTAATGGCTCAGTTGACATCGTCCGACGAATACTCTCTGTGTGGGTACAACAGTTGGTAATCAAGAGACCGGGCTGTTCCCGGAAGACGATGCTGGGCGGAGGTCCAGGGAACGCCGTGTCAGACTGGAGCCTCAGCCTCCTAGGCAGAGTAATGCTAATAGCGGGGGCAGCATCACCCTAGTAATAGGGGGTAGAAAATAAAGACCAGATTAGGATTGAGGGGGTGAGTCGAGACTCTGAATGTTGTGCACACCGGTGCAAAGGGAAAGGGAGAAAGAAATAGTGGGCAACAATTCTCGGCCAGAGAACGATTGCAAAGAAACAAACGGGACAAAGAAAATTGCAAAACCGGATCCTCTTCAGTAATTTCCCGGGCACGCGTGAGCCACCCCAGGTCCTTACCAAAAACAACAACCAAAATAAAATGAAAAGCTATCAAAAGAAAGAAACAGATAAGTACGGCAAAAACTGAAAAGGTCACCCAGATATCAGTAGTCAGGCCCACCACCTTAATCTACCCTATCTGTGACCATCTTTCCTCCCCTTTCTCTTTGGTCTTTCTCCTTGGGAGTTTGGGGAGATTTCAGACTGAAAAGATGTCTTTCTTTTGGTTGGAATGTGGTTTATTCCAAGCTGCTGGCTTCGTCTTGAGAAGACTGGTTGGTGGGTGTTTCAGGCTTTCTCTGGGCTTGGTGTTTCTTGATTTGATTCCGATGAACCCACTTGAGGCATGTTTCGTGGGTGCCTTTGTCGGTTCGGATTCAGTAAGCCACAGGTGACAGTTTGTCCACGATCTCATGTGGTCCCGACCAGCGTGGTAGAAGCTTCCTGGAAAGTCTTTGTGCTGAGTTTGGTTGCACAAACCTATAGTACCAGATTTTGTCTCCCACTTGGAGTTCATCTTGTGAGGTTTTCTGGTCATAGTAGGCTTTCCTGCCCTCTGCGGTTCTTTGCAGGTTTTGTTGGGCGAATGCAAAGGAAGCTCTCAAATGCTGGTGCAGGCTGTCCAGATATTGTTGTGTGGTGTAGGCTGTGACGAGATTGTTGTCACCAGGTTGGTAGAGCAGGTGGAGAGGGAGTGTCATTTGTCGTCCTGTCATCAGTTCGAAGGGGGACACTCCTGTGGACTTGTGGGGTGTGGCTCTGATTGCCATGAGCACCAGAGGCAATTTCACATCCCAATCTTTCTGGTTGGATGCCACATATTTCTTGAGCATACCGACGACGGTTCGGTTGGTCCGTTCTACTTGGCCGGATGCCATAGGATGGTGGCTGATGTGGAACTGGGCTTTGATCCCCAACAGTTTCCAAATGTCCTGCATCACTTCGGCTGTGAAGTGGGTGCCTCGGTCTGAGTTGACTTTCAGTGGGAGGCCAAACCTGGAAAACACATGGTTCGTGAGCAGATATGCCGTTGTCCGGGCTGTGTCGTTGGGTGCCTGGAGGCATTCTACCCACTTAGTGAACTGACAGGTGACTGTGAGGAAGTATTTGTTTGCGCGAGCTGATCTCGTCAGGGGTCCTACCCAGTCAATCTGTAGATCTGACCATGGGGAATTGATACCCCGTCGCTGCAGAGGTGCCTTGTAGGTTGTTTTGGCATTGCGGTGTCCTGCACAGGGTGCGTCGTGGGCGTACAGTAGCATGACCCCCCTTTGTGCCTGAGGGACCACGAGCCGTGGTGAAGTGTGGGCATCAGGGACATCAAGAGGTACGCCCTCGGCAAGATGAAGAAAGGGTAAAGCCATGATCAGGTGATGGAGGTCAGGAAGGGATGCCTGATCAGTTGTGGAGATCGAGTTAGCAGAGAGGTCGCAGAGATGATCGCAGACCTTGCTGAGCACAGCATCAGTGGGCTGGAGGGAGACGATGTCAGAGTTGGAGACCTGAAGGGAAAGTTTCAGCAGTGAGGCCTCTGGCATCGAGGTAGGTGCTCGGCTGTGGCTGCAGGTGACGACCTGGACAGCATGGGCGGGTGGGAGGGGACAGTCACCATGCAGTGCTCCTGCTTTAGCGAGTGCATCAGTGTGGTCATTGTACGTCTTGTCCAGTTCTGGGAGTCTGGAATGACCACAAACCTTCTTCCAGTAAATCTGCGTGTTTCGTGCGGTAATCAGAGCATCGCACGTGTGCAGGAGGTCTTGGTGTTTGACTGGCTTGTTCCTTGATGTCTTGAAGCCATTCCGTGTCCAGTGAGGGAGATGGCACATGAAGTTGAGACGTGCATAGCTGAAGTCTTTGCAGATCAGCAGGTCCTTTACTTCACGTTCGGAGGCCATGTCCAGGGTGATTAAGATTGCTGCCAGCTCTGCGTACTGTGACGTGTGAGGACCAAGCTTGAGCTGTTGTGGTGGGACAGGGTCGTCATTGAGCCACAGAATGCCAGCTCCAGCTTTCAGGGTCCCCTGATGTTTGAATGAGCACCCATCTACATAAATGGTGATCATGTCTTGACAGACATTTTCCTCAAAGTAGTGGTGTTGCGACAGTTCCATTGGTGTGGGCGTGTCCACAATGTTGGGTGCTGCTGGTCCCTCCTGAGAATAGCTGTGGCAGCTGGGTGACTGTACTGCGTCAGGCTGGGCAGTTCTGGCATGAATTGTCAGGTGTTGGTCGTCAGCAAGCTCCACGTGACATACAGTCTCTTTTGTCACTGGTGACTCTTCTACCTCCATGGTCATGACCACATCTGTGACTTCCGTGCCTTGGGGCCACATGCATTTCCCGATCTTGGGGCAGAAGGATCCCGGGGTAGGGTCCAGCCTGCACAGGAAGGAGTCATGATGCTGGTATGGGTCTCTTGTGTCAAGACACTGATCTCCAGCTGCGTTCTCTCCATGGTGTGGAGTGAGGTCCGAGGAGACAGCCAGGGTTTGACATTCCCATGTGGCTGTGTCAGGTGTCCACAGTGGCAGCGGTTCTCTAACTTGAGCCCAAATTTTCTGACGTTGGAAGTCTAACAATGGCTCGAACCGGTTCAGCAAATCTTTCCCAATGAGGAATGGAATGGACTCAAGTTGGGAAATGTATACAGGGTGCATTACATTCATGGGGCCGATGGACAAATCGAGGGGGATCATGTGATCCATCCTGGTGCCCACTGGTGAATATGCCTGCACGTCCAAAGAGCATTTCCTCGGCTGGAGGGTTTTGTTCTTCTGGGCGGCTAGGTGCTGCACCTGGTAGAAGTGACTGGCTGACATGAGGGTAATGTCTGCTGCAGTGTCGATGAGGGCCTCGAGGGTGAGAACATCTTCCAGGGTGATGGAGAGGTAGAATTTCTTGGCTACCCCCCTTTCCATCAGGTCACCCAGAAGCTGTGGCACCGGGGCCTGGCCAGGAATTGGTGAGGCGTCGCCACAGTCGGATTGGTGCTCTGAGTCAAGGCACACAACCAGGACAGTGCTGCCGGGCACCGGCGGGGGCTCATCCCCTTGATCAAGCTCTGTGTTGGTGACGGCAACATCAGGTGCTCTTACTGGGCATGAGTCAGTAGCACTTTCTAATTGAGGTGGGACTTCTTCAGTTGTTCCAATATGTCTGGTAGGGAAGGCCGATGACTGTTGAGTGTCATTTGGGGCTGACCTCTGAGGGAGTTTGTAGGCATTGTCTGGTGTGGGTTCAGGTGAGGGTTGTGGGGTCCTGCGTGATTTGTGCTTCCGTCCTAGTCATTTTGGATCTTTCTTCTGAAAGTCCTCTTGACCCTTGAGGGGATGCTGAGTAAAGAAATCACGCAGCAACTGTAGTAGATTAGACTCCTCTTCTTCCTTGGTTCGTCCAGGCCTCGAGTCTGGATCGTAACCTCTCCTTCTGTCTTGCCAATTCTGTGGTGGATTCCGTCGGGAACTTGGGGGAGAGCTTAGCTTAGGAAACTGGTTTCCCTGTCGGTCTCTCCACTTGTTCCATGGCTCCATTGGTCTTAGTTTACCCTTGTTAAGATAGCGCCGTGTCTCCCACCAGTCTGGCTGGGTCTTTGACTGCTGTGGGGGCACACCAGGGTAACGCTCACTGTGGCTTGCTGCTCTCCAACCTCGGTCATGGATTGGTGTTTGATGAGGAGGGTGGCCACCTTCCAACGCTAGGTTGGGATCTGTAGTGCTAAGGTTCAGCACTGCCGGAGCCTTGGTTGCCTTCTCAGCTGCTGTTCTTTGTTTGTGGTACGCCTTGATCGCCAGGTCTCGCAGTTGTTGACTTGTCATGGTGCGGGGACAAGCCATGAGCCCCAGGTAGTGGTTAATGGTTGGGTGGAGGTTCCGAAGGAAGAGAGCCTTGAAGTTCGCATCTTCTTCCATATCTGGCTCAATTCTGGACCCAAAATATGCCCGACGAAGGCGATTGTAGTAGGCTTGGGGAGCTTCTTGTCTGCTCTGTTTAACATCGAAGGCGACGGCGATACCTTGTTCTGACTCAGGATCAGCAAACTCCCGAGTCAGTGCTTCGTGTAGCAGCATGGCGTTGGCTTTGATTCGACTAGGTTGTCGATCCAAGAAGCTGCGGACCTCCAGGCTAGATGTGATCCTGATGAGGTAGACTCTGTCCTCATTGGTCACATTGTCCAGTCTTTGGAGGTGGAAGTCAATGTCTTGGAGGTAGGCATGAATGTCGTGGCCTCCTCTGGGATTCGGGGTAAACGTGTTGATATTCCGAGCTACTTTATCAAGCTCCTTTGTGGTAGCCCGGTGCTGGTGTAACGTTCGCTTTGGTAGGCCTGTTCCATCCGTGGTGTCTTCTCTGAGAGAGACCTTCCAGGCGATTGGTTCCTCAAGGTCCGGTGTTGGGCAAGGCGGTACCTTGTCCCAACGAGAGGTCCCTTGAGCACGGTCTGAGTGCCTTGGGGGAGACAGCATTGTTGGAGAGGAAGTCGGTGCCATCACTGAATCGTAGGATGTTCCAAATTCTGACTTCACCTCATATGCTTGCTTCAGTCCCCGTCTCAGCTGGTCAATCTCTTCTGTGTTAGCCCAATGTTTCGTTCTAGCATCGGTGAGCTGTTCCTGGGAGCTGATCAGTTGGTGATTCATCTTGTGCAGACATCTCTGTGCCTCGTCCAGATGGTTTTCCAGGGCCTGGATCCGACCATCCTTTTTCTTGAGCTCCGCGTGGGCTCTGTCCAGCAGGGTGTCGGCCTGGTCCAGTCTGGCTTCAAGGTTTTCTCTGGTGGCTCTGGCTTGCTGTTTTTGCTGGTCAGCTTCAGCTCTGAGCTCTTCCAGGGCATGTTGAAGCTTTTTGCTGGTGTGAGGCATCTCGCCTTCTTCCGTCTCCTCCTCCTCATGGGGTGGAGAGCTTCTCTTTTGGAGTTCTTGCTCCAGATTCCCAATGTGATGCTGGGCCTGGGCGGCATCTCTCTGTGCCTCTGCCAGTAGTCGTTGGGTGTTTTTCTCCTGCTGTTGGAGTGCTTGCACCCTTTGCTGGAGACGGGACGTTCCCTCTTCATTCATCTTCAGCCTGGCTAGTAGTTTGTGTGCGAGGGAGCCGAGTATTTTGGTTAGCTCTTTACTCCCGCATTTCTGAGTGGGTGGCATGTCCATAAGTTCGGCAATGTCGTCCTCAATTTGGTCAGCTTCTTTGGACCATGTGAGATCGACATGACCGGACGGCAAGTTGGGAGTCACATCTTCAGACCAGACACCAAAATCTTTCCACTGGTCCAGTGGGCTTTCCATGTGGGTCATTGTGACTCGGTCAACAGGAGGGTGGCCGCAGAAATCTGTTACTCAGGTTGGGTGTTGCCTAGGTGGGAGGCCTAACACCTAAATCTGGGCGAACAAATTAAACCAACAAAATAAAATAAAGTAGAACTGGGGTCTGTCAATGGGTAACTGGAAGGGTGTAGTGAACCACGGGAATAGTTACCCACGACAAAATAAACAAACCAAAATTGTTCCCTGGGAGAAGTTGTTGCAGGTTAGAACAGTGTGAGTTACTCTAGGGCCTGAGAGATGCCCTAGTGAGGGGGAAAGGATAAAGCCTTATCCTGGAAAATGCAGATCTGTGGCTACTGACAGTGTCAGAAGACCACAGGAGAAGTTGGGAACAGGAAATGAGAAATAACAGCTTTAAACCAATGGGACTGCATTCAAACGTAGCTTGCTGTTGCAGATCAGATTACCCCTGGGTTGGGCTCTGTTGTACAACTCCGCTTTGACCAGAAGGGGGACCACTAGCAGGTTCTGCTTTATTTGTCCCTATATGAGGTGTTGCGGTGTTAAGCTAGTCATGCAGTTAGAGAGGTTTGAACGCTGTCAGGTGTCCCTCCTGAGTAGGGCACTGTATGAGTCCAGCTCCCACTCCCCCGATCCCCAGCAATGTCAACTTGGAAGGGGGTGTTCTGTACGCACAACTGAGACAAGCCAGGTGGGGCTCAGCTTATCGGGCACACTTTTGGCCCTGACTCGAACAAGAGACGGCGCAACGGCACTCGGGTGTCACCCAACCGATTGAGAGTCCAAGCTAGGGCTGTTCTCCTGAACTTCGCCCTAGACGAGGTCCTGCTCAAACTTGTAATGACCTCCCGAGATACCTGCCAACCTTGCCCTTAATGAGTCAGCGGGTGCAGCCGGGCTGGCGCGCTTTTGGGCGTCCAATTGCTGAGAACTCCCCTTCGGTTCTGACAAACTGTACGATCGTAAGCAGTGACAGCAGAGCTACAGGTAAGCTCAACCAACAGAGAGCGAATGGTAAGCACTCAGCACAGGAAAAGCTCAACTGATCACATCCAAAACCTCAATGCCTCCCTGATGTGTAACTGGTTTACTGTTATTAATAATGGTTGAACTTCTATGCAAGTCTCCTTGTTGGGGGAGAGAGTGAATGAAAGCATAAAATGAAATAAAACCTAAAATAAATCAAAAAGGTAAAACAGAAATCAAACCAAATTAATTGGTTCTTATTGTTTAATTGTAAACATCAATTAGTTATGCAGCAATAACCTAATTAGATGTTAATGTGTTGTGATCTAATCGATTTGGTCTGTGAAGTTGATTCCTGCTTTCAGGCAAGAACCTGTGTGTCCAATTATGTGTGTTGGTATTACCGGTGTTGACCACTAGAGACCCAACTCAGATGTTGTTACACTACTATGGCTGACGACTAGAGACGCAATTTCGAAATGGAGTGGTAGTTCTATGCCTAACCACTAGAGGCGCAATTTCGAAATGGAGTGGTAGTCCAATGCCTGACCACTAGAGGCGCACTTTTGAAATGGAGTGGTAGTTCTATGCCTGACCACTAGAGGCGCACTTTTGAAATGGAGTGGTAGTTCTATGCCTGACCACTAGAGGCGCAATTTCGAAATGGAGTGGTAGTCCAATGCCTGACCACTAGAGGCGCAGTTTCGAAATGGAGTGGTAGTTCAATGCCTGACCACTAGAGGCGCAATTTCGAAATGGAGTGGTAGTTCAATGCCTGACCACTAGAGGCGCAATTTCGAAATGGAGTGGTAGTCCAACGCCTGACCACTAGAGGCGCAATTTCGAAATGGAGTGGTAGTTCAATGCCTGACCACTAGAGGCTCAATGGGACGTTGCTCCCTTTGTGGGGGGGTCCCAGGTACGTGAGCCTAAGGGGTGGGGTCACTGGTGACCCAGGAGAAAAAAACAAATGGCGTCAGGCAGGCCTTCAGGGCTCTGACCTTTAAGTGGTTAGAGTGGCGTTCGCTGACTGCACTCGTAACCAAGACGGTTGCTAGGCGGTTGCCGACGCTAGATGAGTGACATACACTTTCAATGTATGCACACGCCGCTTGCGGCTAACTTCTGTGTCTTGCGCAGTTTAAAACCCCTTAAAACAATTGCTGAAGCGAGACAGCGCTCGCGTTACGGCGACAGATCTAAATAGCGAGTGCACTATATCTCGTCGCAAATGGTGCTTAACCACGGCGGGTCTCAAGCACTGCAGACTCCCAAATTCTAAATAACACACACACTTGGCTCACAG
This sequence comes from Paramormyrops kingsleyae, assembly GCF_048594095.1. Lineage (NCBI taxonomy): Eukaryota > Metazoa > Chordata > Actinopteri > Osteoglossiformes > Mormyridae > Paramormyrops > Paramormyrops kingsleyae. The sequence goes on from NC_132814.1 coordinate 3,173,471, forward strand.
CGCAAAGCGGTGTTAAACTTGCTTTGTCTAAAGCAGGCACACACATACGAGAAAGATCCTGATAGGTAGCTAAGCTATCGGTCTTATCTCAGGGAGTACAAACGCAACAGAATTCAGGTTAGATCCTCTTAACAAGAATTCCTGTTCGCTAATAGAAAGAGAGATCTCTGCCAGGATTTATAGAAACGGAGAAACTCGTCCGAATCGTCCTGGAAACAACGCGCTATACCTGAGAATCTCGTCAGATATAGGGTTTAAATTTACTGCAGTTTAAAACGAATGAAACCTAAAATAAAATAACCGAAAATAAAACAAAAGAAAATAACTACTAATAATAGAAATAAAAATAATAAGCCCGTATAATCCCGCTTAAATGCCTTCGGACTGCCGTGAGTGCAATTAATCCTCAACTTTGCAACCTGTTCACAGTAGCGCTTATTCAACTGCACGTTCGGTCATAAAAAGTTTAAATTGTGTGCTCACAAAAAGTTTGAACCTTGTGCCCGCGTTCTTCCACCATTAATGTAGGAATTAATAGCTCAAATAAATTTTAATATTCTCCACCAATATGTTTGAATTAATTAAAGTTTAATTAATTATTATTTAATGCTGATTATTAATCAATTGTTATGCCGAATGGTCGGCTCCTCCAAACTCAATTGCGGTATCCCTGTGAGTCTGTTAATGTGAGACCTAAATGGGATTCACTAATTACCAGTATCGCTTAGTAACCTGGGTTAGAAGGCTCGTCCAGCGAGCTGCATCACCAGGTAATGTACACGATTGGTAGCGAAGCTCCCCTCACGGCCAATGAGAGAGAGAATCGCGATGTTTCAGGCGAGTTTGAGGTTCAGAGCGTGTAGCAAGATCGCACAATGGCAGGAACTTACTATGAGACACACAATGACGGAGGCTAAAGTTGTGTAAAAGACATGCATTTATTCCTAGCTAACACTACAACTAACATAAGACAGACATTACACCTAACACAAACAAAAAACACGAAATAACGGAATAAAACAAACAATGTAATTATGAAAATGCAATGACCGGATTTAAATGAGTAACCTTAAATGGGAAATACTGTTCTGCAAAGCAAGCACAGTTTGTGGAACACGACCCTAAAGTCTTATAGCAGGTTAACAGAACAGCTTAAGTTGTTAGAATGAAAGGAAGTTGGTTTACTTGGTTGAAGAGTGGGGGGGGGGGGTCTTGGCAGTTGATGGCAGAGCTGCTGAGCTGATGGCACTCAGGAAGGCGCGGCGTTTGGAGCAGTGGAGTGGAGTCCCTCTAGATTCTCTCTCCTGGTGAAGCTTTGTCTTGGGTGCTGTTCTCTGTTCAGCTGGGCCTTCACCGGAGGGCTTCTTGTGGGTTTCTCTTCTCCCGGGCTGATGTTCTCCTTCGGGCGGATGGTTTTCTCTGCGCCGGCTGGCGGTTGTTCTGCTCTGGTTGGCGGTTGTTCTGCTCGCCTTTGTTCTGAGGTGCCAGGATTTTTATGCTGTAAAGTCCATGAATAGGGATGACCAGGAATTCGACTCCTGGCCCAATGGCTGGCCATCCATTTGGCGGGCTTTCGGAAGGGGGTCTGTATCAGTCCTTTTGGGATTTATGGCCCGCCAGATTCTACCTTTACTGATGATTTTCATTAAGCTGTTATAACTTTTGATACATCCACTTTTATGGTAATCACTGACCAGATTTGGAATCAGGGGTAATTAACAATCAGTTTGATACCAAACATGCCATACCAGCTTCACAGGTACATACCTCATACCATCTGCATTAATTGATTAAACAATTAATTATTGTATCTATGTGACTGATTCATATCAGTATAGGATACAGGGGTTTTGGGTTGCACCTCAACAGATGTTACACTTTGTGCGGATATTACATCGAATATTCCTATTACAAACAGCACATCTTATCCATAGATAGGCGTGGCCGTTAGTTTGTGGTAATATCAATATAAGTTGCACATCTGGAAACAACATATTTTGTTTGGTGTGGCTTGTGCCAATTCATCTTCTCCAGAATGGATAAGATACACCTTAATTCAGTTCTTTTAACATAGCATGGTAGAAACAAAGAAACTTGGTGAGGTCCACCAAGATCAGATAAGGACCACAAAGGAATGTTGGAAGAGAAGGGGGGGTTTTTAACACAGAAGACTCTCTAAAAGTTAGGACACATACAAACATAACGTATCTGTATATTGAGACTAGTAGTCATGAGTAAATCAATATACAGGGTATACAAAAGCCAAACTTAAATGAAATTTCCTTTAGGGAGTTTGTCTGTTGGGTGAGTGAAATGTAAGGCAGAATGTATGGGGAGGGGGTTGTGTGCCAAGTCGAGGGACCCCTGTCCGTGAAGTCCACTCTGCTTGTCTGTAGGTCCCTAAATCTTTGGGCAATAAAAGTTGGAGTGCTAGCCTCCCTGGTTATCTGTGTGTGTGTGTTTGTGTGTGTAACCCCCCTTTGGTGCCTCTCGTACCAGGCTCGGCCTTGTCTCAGGCCACCTGGAATTTAGGCCCTGTGATATGTGCATGTGTGATCCTACATATCCCCCCTTTCGGCTGATGATGGCATTGCCATCATTCAGGCGACGGAAGTTGAAACAGGATCACCACCATGCAACGAGGCATTGTTGACATCCCATTGTTTGGCACTCTGGGTGGCACAGTGACAGGATGGACAGGGAGGAGGCGCAGGGGCTGGCGCCTGGCTTCTGGGACCGCGAGGAGTGGTGAATCTTATGTCGAACAGGTTGCCAACGGCTGCTGCAGCTCCCAGCAGGGTGCTCAGGAGCCTCTTGGGCCGTCGATTGGACTCAGCTTGGGTCACGGTCGTTGGGTTACTGCTCCAACCTGTGGGTAGTGTCAGCGGCAGCATGATGCAGGGCATCCTGAGTCCATCTGACACCTGTCCCACTAGTTTGGGGTCTCTCGTGCAGGTAATGGCTCAGTTGACATCGTCCGACGAATACTCTCTGTGTGGGTACAACAGTTGGTAATCAAGAGACCGGGCTGTTCCCGGAAGACGATGCTGGGCGGAGGTCCAGGGAACGCCGTGTCAGACTGGAGCCTCAGCCTCCTAGGCAGAGTAATGCTAATAGCGGGGGCAGCATCACCCTAGTAATAGGGGGTAGAAAATAAAGACCAGATTAGGATTGAGGGGGTGAGTCGAGACTCTGAATGTTGTGCACACCGGTGCAAAGGGAAAGGGAGAAAGAAATAGTGGGCAACAATTCTCGGCCAGAGAACGATTGCAAAGAAACAAACGGGACAAAGAAAATTGCAAAACCGGATCCTCTTCAGTAATTTCCCGGGCACGCGTGAGCCACCCCAGGTCCTTACCAAAAACAACAACCAAAATAAAATGAAAAGCTATCAAAAGAAAGAAACAGATAAGTACGGCAAAAACTGAAAAGGTCACCCAGATATCAGTAGTCAGGCCCACCACCTTAATCTACCCTATCTGTGACCATCTTTCCTCCCCTTTCTCTTTGGTCTTTCTCCTTGGGAGTTTGGGGAGATTTCAGACTGAAAAGATGTCTTTCTTTTGGTTGGAATGTGGTTTATTCCAAGCTGCTGGCTTCGTCTTGAGAAGACTGGTTGGTGGGTGTTTCAGGCTTTCTCTGGGCTTGGTGTTTCTTGATTTGATTCCGATGAACCCACTTGAGGCATGTTTCGTGGGTGCCTTTGTCGGTTCGGATTCAGTAAGCCACAGGTGACAGTTTGTCCACGATCTCATGTGGTCCCGACCAGCGTGGTAGAAGCTTCCTGGAAAGTCTTTGTGCTGAGTTTGGTTGCACAAACCTATAGTACCAGATTTTGTCTCCCACTTGGAGTTCATCTTGTGAGGTTTTCTGGTCATAGTAGGCTTTCCTGCCCTCTGCGGTTCTTTGCAGGTTTTGTTGGGCGAATGCAAAGGAAGCTCTCAAATGCTGGTGCAGGCTGTCCAGATATTGTTGTGTGGTGTAGGCTGTGACGAGATTGTTGTCACCAGGTTGGTAGAGCAGGTGGAGAGGGAGTGTCATTTGTCGTCCTGTCATCAGTTCGAAGGGGGACACTCCTGTGGACTTGTGGGGTGTGGCTCTGATTGCCATGAGCACCAGAGGCAATTTCACATCCCAATCTTTCTGGTTGGATGCCACATATTTCTTGAGCATACCGACGACGGTTCGGTTGGTCCGTTCTACTTGGCCGGATGCCATAGGATGGTGGCTGATGTGGAACTGGGCTTTGATCCCCAACAGTTTCCAAATGTCCTGCATCACTTCGGCTGTGAAGTGGGTGCCTCGGTCTGAGTTGACTTTCAGTGGGAGGCCAAACCTGGAAAACACATGGTTCGTGAGCAGATATGCCGTTGTCCGGGCTGTGTCGTTGGGTGCCTGGAGGCATTCTACCCACTTAGTGAACTGACAGGTGACTGTGAGGAAGTATTTGTTTGCGCGAGCTGATCTCGTCAGGGGTCCTACCCAGTCAATCTGTAGATCTGACCATGGGGAATTGATACCCCGTCGCTGCAGAGGTGCCTTGTAGGTTGTTTTGGCATTGCGGTGTCCTGCACAGGGTGCGTCGTGGGCGTACAGTAGCATGACCCCCCTTTGTGCCTGAGGGACCACGAGCCGTGGTGAAGTGTGGGCATCAGGGACATCAAGAGGTACGCCCTCGGCAAGATGAAGAAAGGGTAAAGCCATGATCAGGTGATGGAGGTCAGGAAGGGATGCCTGATCAGTTGTGGAGATCGAGTTAGCAGAGAGGTCGCAGAGATGATCGCAGACCTTGCTGAGCACAGCATCAGTGGGCTGGAGGGAGACGATGTCAGAGTTGGAGACCTGAAGGGAAAGTTTCAGCAGTGAGGCCTCTGGCATCGAGGTAGGTGCTCGGCTGTGGCTGCAGGTGACGACCTGGACAGCATGGGCGGGTGGGAGGGGACAGTCACCATGCAGTGCTCCTGCTTTAGCGAGTGCATCAGTGTGGTCATTGTACGTCTTGTCCAGTTCTGGGAGTCTGGAATGACCACAAACCTTCTTCCAGTAAATCTGCGTGTTTCGTGCGGTAATCAGAGCATCGCACGTGTGCAGGAGGTCTTGGTGTTTGACTGGCTTGTTCCTTGATGTCTTGAAGCCATTCCGTGTCCAGTGAGGGAGATGGCACATGAAGTTGAGACGTGCATAGCTGAAGTCTTTGCAGATCAGCAGGTCCTTTACTTCACGTTCGGAGGCCATGTCCAGGGTGATTAAGATTGCTGCCAGCTCTGCGTACTGTGACGTGTGAGGACCAAGCTTGAGCTGTTGTGGTGGGACAGGGTCGTCATTGAGCCACAGAATGCCAGCTCCAGCTTTCAGGGTCCCCTGATGTTTGAATGAGCACCCATCTACATAAATGGTGATCATGTCTTGACAGACATTTTCCTCAAAGTAGTGGTGTTGCGACAGTTCCATTGGTGTGGGCGTGTCCACAATGTTGGGTGCTGCTGGTCCCTCCTGAGAATAGCTGTGGCAGCTGGGTGACTGTACTACGTCAGGCTGGGCAGTTCTGGCATGAATTGTCAGGTGTTGGTCGTCAGCAAGCTCCACGTGACATACAGTCTCTTTTGTCACTGGTGACTCTTCTACCTCCATGGTCATGACCACATCTGTGACTTCCGTGCCTTGGGGCCACATGCATTTCCCGATCTTGGGGCAGAAGGATCCCGGGGTAGGGTCCAGCCTGCACAGGAAGGAGTCATGATGCTGGTATGGGTCTCTTGTGTCAAGACACTGATCTCCAGCTGCGTTCTCTCCATGGTGTGGAGTGAGGTCCGAGGAGACAGCCAGGGTTTGACATTCCCATGTGGCTGTGTCAGGTGTCCACAGTGGCAGCGGTTCTCTAACTTGAGCCCAAATTTTCTGACGTTGGAAGTCTAACAATGGCTCGAACCGGTTCAGCAAATCTTTCCCAATGAGGAATGGAATGGACTCAAGTTGGGAAATGTATACAGGGTGCATTACATTCATGGGGCCGATGGACAAATCGAGGGGGATCATGTGATCCATCCTGGTGCCCACTGGTGAATATGCCTGCACGTCCAAAGAGCATTTCCTCGGCTGGAGGGTTTTGTTCTTCTGGGCGGCTAGGTGCTGCACCTGGTAGAAGTGACTGGCTGACATGAGGGTAATGTCTGCTGCAGTGTCGATGAGGGCCTCGAGGGTGAGAACATCTTCCAGGGTGATGGAGAGGTAGAATTTCTTGGCTACCCCCCTTTCCATCAGGTCACCCAGAAGCTGTGGCACCGGGGCCTGGCCAGGAATTGGTGAGGCGTCGCCACAGTCGGATTGGTGCTCTGAGTCAAGGCACACAACCAGGACAGTGCTGCCGGGCACCGGCGGGGGCTCATCCCCTTGATCAAGCTCTGTGTTGGTGACGGCAACATCAGGTGCTCTTACTGGGCATGAGTCAGTAGCACTTTCTAATTGAGGTGGGACTTCTTCAGTTGTTCCAATATGTCTGGTAGGGAAGGCCGATGACTGTTGAGTGTCATTTGGGGCTGACCTCTGAGGGAGTTTGTAGGCATTGTCTGGTGTGGGTTCAGGTGAGGGTTGTGGGGTCCTGCGTGATTTGTGCTTCCGTCCTAGTCATTTTGGATCTTTCTTCTGAAAGTCCTCTTGACCCTTGAGGGGATGCTGAGTAAAGAAATCACGCAGCAACTGTAGTAGATTAGACTCCTCTTCTTCCTTGGTTCGTCCAGGCCTCGAGTCTGGATCGTAACCTCTCCTTCTGTCTTGCCAATTCTGTGGTGGATTCCGTCGGGAACTTGGGGGAGAGCTTAGCTTAGGAAACTGGTTTCCCTGTCGGTCTCTCCACTTGTTCCATGGCTCCATTGGTCTTAGTTTACCCTTGTTAAGATAGCGCCGTGTCTCCCACCAGTCTGGCTGGGTCTTTGACTGCTGTGGGGGCACACCAGGGTAACGCTCACTGTGGCTTGCTGCTCTCCAACCTCGGTCATGGATTGGTGTTTGATGAGGAGGGTGGCCACCTTCCAACGCTAGGTTGGGATCTGTAGTGCTAAGGTTCAGCACTGCCGGAGCCTTGGTTGCCTTCTCAGCTGCTGTTCTTTGTTTGTGGTACGCCTTGATCGCCAGGTCTCGCAGTTGTTGACTTGTCATGGTGCGGGGACAAGCCATGAGCCCCAGGTAGTGGTTAATGGTTGGGTGGAGGTTCCGAAGGAAGAGAGCCTTGAAGTTCGCATCTTCTTCCATATCTGGCTCAATTCTGGACCCAAAATATGCCCGACGAAGGCGATTGTAGTAGGCTTGGGGAGCTTCTTGTCTGCTCTGTTTAACATCGAAGGCGACGGCGATACCTTGTTCTGACTCAGGATCAGCAAACTCCCGAGTCAGTGCTTCGTGTAGCAGCATGGCGTTGGCTTTGATTCGACTAGGTTGTCGATCCAAGAAGCTGCGGACCTCCAGGCTAGATGTGATCCTGATGAGGTAGACTCTGTCCTCATTGGTCACATTGTCCAGTCTTTGGAGGTGGAAGTCAATGTCTTGGAGGTAGGCATGAATGTCGTGGCCTCCTCTGGGATTCGGGGTAAACGTGTTGATATTCCGAGCTACTTTATCAAGCTCCTTTGTGGTAGCCCGGTGCTGGTGTAACGTTCGCTTTGGTAGGCCTGTTCCATCCGTGGTGTCTTCTCTGAGAGAGACCTTCCAGGCGATTGGTTCCTCAAGGTCCGGTGTTGGGCAAGGCGGTACCTTGTCCCAACGAGAGGTCCCTTGAGCACGGTCTGAGTGCCTTGGGGGAGACAGCATTGTTGGAGAGGAAGTCGGTGCCATCACTGAATCGTAGGATGTTCCAAATTCTGACTTCACCTCATATGCTTGCTTCAGTCCCCGTCTCAGCTGGTCAATCTCTTCTGTGTTAGCCCAATGTTTCGTTCTAGCATCGGTGAGCTGTTCCTGGGAGCTGATCAGTTGGTGATTCATCTTGTGCAGACATCTCTGTGCCTCGTCCAGATGGTTTTCCAGGGCCTGGATCCGACCATCCTTTTTCTTGAGCTCCGCGTGGGCTCTGTCCAGCAGGGTGTCGGCCTGGTCCAGTCTGGCTTCAAGGTTTTCTCTGGTGGCTCTGGCTTGCTGTTTTTGCTGGTCAGCTTCAGCTCTGAGCTCTTCCAGGGCATGTTGAAGCTTTTTGCTGGTGTGAGGCATCTCGCCTTCTTCCGTCTCCTCCTCCTCATGGGGTGGAGAGCTTCTCTTTTGGAGTTCTTGCTCCAGATTCCCAATGTGATGCTGGGCCTGGGCGGCATCTCTCTGTGCCTCTGCCAGTAGTCGTTGGGTGTTTTTCTCCTGCTGTTGGAGTGCTTGCACCCTTTGCTGGAGACGGGACGTTCCCTCTTCATTCATCTTCAGCCTGGCTAGTAGTTTGTGTGCGAGGGAGCCGAGTATTTTGGTTAGCTCTTTACTCCCGCATTTCTGAGTGGGTGGCATGTCCATAAGTTCGGCAATGTCGTCCTCAATTTGGTCAGCTTCTTTGGACCATGTGAGATCGACATGACCGGACGGCAAGTTGGGAGTCACATCTTCAGACCAGACACCAAAATCTTTCCACTGGTCCAGTGGGCTTTCCATGTGGGTCATTGTGACTCGGTCAACAGGAGGGTGGCCGCAGAAATCTGTTACTCAGGTTGGGTGTTGCCTAGGTGGGAGGCCTAACACCTAAATCTGGGCGAACAAATTAAACCAACAAAATAAAATAAAGTAGAACTGGGGTCTGTCAATGGGTAACTGGAAGGGTGTAGTGAACCACGGGAATAGTTACCCACGACAAAATAAACAAACCAAAATTGTTCCCTGGGAGAAGTTGTTGCAGGTTAGAACAGTGTGAGTTACTCTAGGGCCTGAGAGATGCCCTAGTGAGGGGGAAAGGATAAAGCCTTATCCTGGAAAATGCAGATCTGTGGCTACTGACAGTGTCAGAAGACCACAGGAGAAGTTGGGAACAGGAAATGAGAAATAACAGCTTTAAACCAATGGGACTGCATTCAAACGTAGCTTGCTGTTGCAGATCAGATTACCCCTGGGTTGGGCTCTGTTGTACAACTCCGCTTTGACCAGAAGGGGGACCACTAGCAGGTTCTGCTTTATTTGTCCCTATATGAGGTGTTGCGGTGTTAAGCTAGTCATGCAGTTAGAGAGGTTTGAACGCTGTCAGGTGTCCCTCCTGAGTAGGGCACTGTATGAGTCCAGCTCCCACTCCCCCGATCCCCAGCAATGTCAACTTGGAAGGGGGTGTTCTGTACGCACAACTGAGACAAGCCAGGTGGGGCTCAGCTTATCGGGCACACTTTTGGCCCTGACTCGAACAAGAGACGGCGCAACGGCACTCGGGTGTCACCCAACCGATTGAGAGTCCAAGCTAGGGCTGTTCTCCTGAACTTCGCCCTAGACGAGGTCCTGCTCAAACTTGTAATGACCTCCCGAGATACCTGCCAACCTTGCCCTTAATGAGTCAGCGGGTGCAGCCGGGCTGGCGCGCTTTTGGGCGTCCAATTGCTGAGAACTCCCCTTCGGTTCTGACAAACTGTACGATCGTAAGCAGTGACAGCAGAGCTACAGGTAAGCTCAACCAACAGAGAGCGAATGGTAAGCACTCAGCACAGGAAAAGCTCAACTGATCACATCCAAAACCTCAATGCCTCCCTGATGTGTAACTGGTTTACTGTTATTAATAATGGTTGAACTTCTATGCAAGTCTCCTTGTTGGGGGAGAGAGTGAATGAAAGCATAAAATGAAATAAAACCTAAAATAAATCAAAAAGGTAAAACAGAAATCAAACCAAATTAATTGGTTCTTATTGTTTAATTGTAAACATCAATTAGTTATGCAGCAATAACCTAATTAGATGTTAATGTGTTGTGATCTAATCGATTTGGTCTGTGAAGTTGATTCCTGCTTTCAGGCAAGAACCTGTGTGTCCAATTATGTGTGTTGGTATTACCGGTGTTGACCACTAGAGACCCAACTCAGATGTTGTTACACTACTATGGCTGACGACTAGAGACGCAATTTCGAAATGGAGTGGTAGTTCTATGCCTAACCACTAGAGGCGCAATTTCGAAATGGAGTGGTAGTCCAATGCCTGACCACTAGAGGCGCACTTTTGAAATGGAGTGGTAGTTCTATGCCTGACCACTAGAGGCGCACTTTTGAAATGGAGTGGTAGTTCTATGCCTGACCACTAGAGGCGCAATTTCGAAATGGAGTGGTAGTCCAATGCCTGACCACTAGAGGCGCAGTTTCGAAATGGAGTGGTAGTTCAATGCCTGACCACTAGAGGCGCAATTTCGAAATGGAGTGGTAGTTCAATGCCTGACCACTAGAGGCGCAATTTCGAAATGGAGTGGTAGTCCAACGCCTGACCACTAGAGGCGCAATTTCGAAATGGAGTGGTAGTTCAATGCCTGACCACTAGAGGCTCAATGGGACGTTGCTCCCTTTGTGGGGGGGTCCCAGGTACGTGAGCCTAAGGGGTGGGGTCACTGGTGACCCAGGAGAAAAAAACAAATGGCGTCAGGCAGGCCTTCAGGGCTCTGACCTTTAAGTGGTTAGAGTGGCGTTCGCTGACTGCACTCGTAACCAAGACGGTTGCTAGGCGGTTGCCGACGCTAGATGAGTGACATACACTTTCAATGTATGCACACGCCGCTTGCGGCTAACTTCTGTGTCTTGCGCAGTTTAAAACCCCTTAAAACAATTGCTGAAGCGAGACAGCGCTCGCGTTACGGCGACAGATCTAAATAGCGAGTGCACTATATCTCGTCGCAAATGGTGCTTAACCACGGCGGGTCTCAAGCACTGCAGACTCCCAAATTCTAAATAACACACACACTTGGCTCACAGCGCAAAGCGGTGTTAAACTTGCTTTGTCTAAAGCAGGCACACACATACGAGAAAGATCCTGATAGGTAGCTAAGCTATCGGTCTTATCTCAGGGAGTACAAACGCAACAGAATTCAGGTTAGATCCTCTTAACAAGAATTCCTGTTCGCTAATAGAAAGAGAGATCTCTGCCAGGATTTATAGAAACGGAGAAACTCGTCCGAATCGTCCTGGAAACAACGCGCTATACCTGAGAATCTCGTCAGATATAGGGTTTAAATTTACTGCAGTTTAAAACGAATTAATAAAGCAGGGATTGCTGGGATTGCTGCGAGGATTGCTGGGATTGCTGCGAGAGAGTGGTGTTGAGCTGCAGCGATTGTTTGGGATTGTTTTTTTGGAGTGTTTTGAGTGTTTGTGTGCTTTACCTGTTTACGTGGGTGGCTGTTTATTTCTATTTATTGTTCTTATTTCGGTCAGCGTGAGTGCTTGTCTGTCCTGTCTGTTAATCAACAGCGCGATTATTACCGACGGAGAGCTGCGGGTGTCGCGTGCGCGGCGTTTTTCTGTCCGCGTTTAAACTCCGTAACGAACACCCGCGGGGCGATTATAACTAACAACATCTAACGTCGGTATCGCTACCAAGCGTCGGAAAAGGACAGTTGCTCCTGAGCTTTGCTCGGTCGCCAGTCGGGGCCGGGAGGACATTTTCCACTTTTTTCCCGCTCCGGCAGTAGCCTGCTGTGAGGGGGTTTTTGTGGTTTTTCGACCTCCCAAGAGCAACTTCGATTTCGCCTTGTTTTTAGTTCATACTTGGTTCAGGCAGAAGTTCTTCTGGTAAGTAGTAGTAAGTTTATCAGGTTTAAAATTTTTAATAAAATAATAATTAAGTTCCGTTTTAACACAAGTAATAACTTATTTTAGTGTACTCCGCACGTTACTGCATTTATTGTTACGCAAATTAATCTTTATAGTTAAATACACTATATAAATTTACTGGGCTGGGAGTACGGGGTCATAGTGAGTTAGTTAATTATGGGGCCAGCTCAGTGTTGCGTTTGCAAGATGTTTGCCCTTCTGGACGTTAGTGTCCAGTCGGACTTCATCTGCGAGCGATGTAAGCTAGTGGACTCACTCATGGTCAAGGTTCGCGACCTTGAGGAGCAACTGGCTCGCATCCAATGCAACAGTGAGTTAGATGAGCTAGTTGATACGCCGTTTAGGGAGACGGTGTGTACGCCACTAACGGGGGGGAGGGAGAATGAAGAGCAGAGAGGTCGAGAGAGCTGGGTGACCGTAGGTCGTAGACGCAGGAAAAGGCGTACACACGTTACAGAGGCGGCATCACCTGAGGTGTCTGTGTCTAACAGGTTTCAGGTGCTTCCAGCTTTAGAGCCGGAAGGGACTGGGGAAGCAGGTGGGCCCTTGGGCACTGAGGAGCCCCCTCCCCCCAGAAAGAGGGAGGTTGTGGTAGTGGGGGATTCAATTATTAGGGGAGTAGACAGTTATGTGTGCACGCGTGATAGAGGGTCCCGTACGGTGTCTTGCCTGCCTGGTGCCCAGGTAGGAGACCTTCCAGATCGTGTGGACAAGCTTTTGGCCCCAGCTGGGGTGGATCCAGTTGTCGTGGTGCATGTTGGCACCAACGACATAGGCAAGGGTAGAAGGGCTGTTCTGCAGGATAAATTTATAGAAGTCGCCAATAAGCTTAGAAGCAGAACGTCCATGGTGGTATTTTCCGAAATACTCCCCGTGCCACGCGCAAGTGAGGCTAAGTTAGCTGAGATAAGGAGATTAAATGCGTGGCTAAAAGGATGGTGTAGGAAAGAGGGGTTTAGGTTTATGGGGCACTGGAGGACCTTCTGGAACAGGTGGGACCTGTTCAAGCCGGATGGGTTGCATCTGAACCGGAGGGGAACCAGTGTACTGGGAAGGCGTATTTGTAGAGTAGTTGAGGAATGTTTAAACTAGGGACTGGGGGGGCAGGGAGGTTAGTTAAGTATGTAACTGGGGGGAAACGGAAAGCCCAAAAAAATCATATTATAAGTAGGCACTGTAATAAGCCTACCCTTTGTTGTCTGTATTTAAACGCCAGGAGTATTAGGAATAAAATTCATGATTTAGAGGCTCTTATCTCATTGGACTCTTATGATATTATAGCAATAACTGAAACGTGGTTGAGTGATAAGGATGGACAAGAATATAATATGGATGGTTACACATTGTTCCGTAAAGACCGTATAGGTAAGAAGGGAGGTGGTGTTGCAGTATATGTAAAGGAAATCTTGCAGGCAAGGGAGCTTACTGATATAAGTAAAAGTACGGAAGCTATATGGGTAAAATTAGATGCTAAAAACTCAAATAGCCTAATTGTCGGTGTTTGTTACAGAGCACCCAATGTAGCTGCTGAGGAAAGCAGATTGTTATACAGTGATATTAGGATTATGAGCAATAAAAATGATGTGGTAGTTATGGGTGATTTTAATCTACCGGGGATACAGTGGGACATTGTTGCTGGCTCTTCTGAAAATGAACTTGAGATGGTGGAATTAGTACAGGATTGTTTTTTTACTCAGTTTGTTAACACCCCTACCAGGGGAGATGCCATTCTTGATCTTGTTTTGTCTAATAACCAGGACAGGATTGGTAAATTAGATGTTTTAGAACCACTTGACAGTAGCGATCATAACATGGTTAAATTTGAGGTTAAGTTTAGTGCCCGAAGAGCAAAGTCCAAATCAAAAATATATAATGTTAGGAAGGCTAACTTCAATTGTATGAGATTAAAACTAGAAACCGTGAACTGGATGGAGTTAAATAACAAAACTGTTGAAGAGGCATGGGAATTTTTTAAAAGCACATTATTGCAAGTACAAGAGGACTTCATACCTGTTTCTAGCAAGAATAAATCTAGGAAATTGCAACCTAGGTGGTTTAATAGGGACATAAAGTATAAAGTAAGGAGGAAAAGGGCTTTGTTCCAGAGATGGAAAATAACTGATGATGACATAATAAAGCAAGAGTATCTAAATCTACAGGCTGAATTAAAAAATGACATTAGACGAGCTAAAAGGAATGTCGAAAGGAAGATCGCATTGGAGGCTAAGGATGACGTTAAAAGTTTCTTCCAGTATTTTAACTCTAAAAGAGCTCTAAAAGCTGAAATTACTAATCTGCAGGATAGTAAGGGTCTTATAATTGAAAACGACATTGACATAGTAAATGAGTTCAATGATAGTTTTGCACGGGTATTCACTGTCGAGGACACTAGTAACTTACCAGTTCTTATTACTAATTCAACATCGTCTATAACTAATATATATATAACTGAAGCTGATGTTTTGCAAAGCCTAGCTAAGCTCAAAATAAATAAATCACAGGGCCCTGATGGCATCTTACCTATAGTGTTAAAAGAGATGAGGGATATTATTTGCCGACCCTTAACATTACTGTTTCAAAAATCCTTATCTGAAGGTGTGGTACCTTCTGATTGGAAGCATGCCAACATAACGCCCATTTTCAAAAAAGGGGATAGAAGTAATTTGTCAAACTATAGGCCAATCAGTCTAACTTGTATAACTGGTAAAGTTATGGAGGCTATAATCAAAGAGAAAATGGTAGATTACCTGGACTCAAATAACATTTTGAGGGATAGCCAGCATGGATTTAGGAGAGGTAGATCCTGTTTAACAAATCTGTTGGAGTTTTTTGAGGAAGCTACTCAGGAAGTTGATGATAAGAAGGCCTATGATGTCATCTATTTAGATTTCCAAAAGGCTTTTGATGTTGTTCCCCACAAGAGGCTCTCACTTAAACTCAAAGCGACAGGTATTTTAGGAACTGTAGCGACTTGGATTGATAACTGGTTAACGGATAGGAAGCAGCGAGTAGTTATAAGAGGCTCGATGTCACAGTGGGCCTGCGTTCATAGTGGGGTACCGCAGGGTTCAATTTTAGGACCACTTTTGTTCCTAATTTACATAAATGATATAGACACCAATATATACAGTAAACTGGTGAAATTTGCAGATGACACCAAGGTGGGTGGTGTAGCAGATACTGAACTAGCGGCTCAGCAGCTACAGCGGGATCTTAATTTAATTAGTGACTGGGCTGACACCTGGCAGATGAAATTTAACATAGACAAATGTAAGGTACTCCATGTAGGGAGCAGAAATATAAAGTACAGGTATTTTATGGGACCTACTGAAATAAAGGTAGCTGATTATGAGAAAGACCTTGGTGTGTATGTTGATGCTTCCATGTCTCATTCTCGCCAGTGTGGGGAAGCAATAAAAAAGGCCAATAGGATGTTGGGGTACATCTCCAGGTGTGTGGAGTTTAAGTCAAGGGAGGTAATGCTAAGATTATACAATTCCTTGGTGAGACCTCACCTAGAATATTGTGTACAGGTTTGGTCACCATATCTTAAAAAGGACATAGCGGCCTTAGAAAAGGTGCAGCGTAGGGCCACAAGAATGATTCCTGGTCTTAGAGGAATGTCATACGAGGAAAGGTTATTTGAGCTAAATCTGTTCAGCCTCAAGCAAAGGAGACTGAGGGGGGACATGATCCAGGTCTATAAGATTCTAACAGGTTTGGATGCTGTTCAACCGAATAGTTACTTCAGCATTAGTTCAAATACAAGAACTCGTGGCCATAGGTGGAAATTAGCGGGAGAACATTTCAAACTGGATTTAAGGAAGCACTTCTTTACACAGCGTGTAGTCAGAGTATGGAATAGTCTTCCTGATAACGTAGTGCAAGCTGAATCCTTGGGTTCCTTTAAATCAGAGCTAGATAAGATTTTAACAACTCTGAGCTATTAGTTAAGTTCTCCCCAAGCGAGCTCGATGGGCCGAATGGCCTCCTCTCGTTTGTATAGTTCTTATGTTCTTATGTTCTTATGAATGAAACCTAAAATAAAATAACCGAAAATAAAACAAAAGAAAATAACTACTAATAATAGAAATAAAAATAATAAGCCCGTATAATCCCGCTTAAATGCCTTCGGACTGCCGTGAGTGCAATTAATCCTCAACTTTGCAACCTGTTCACAGTAGCGCTTATTCAACTGCACGTTCGGTCATAAAAAGTTTAAATTGTGTGCTCACAAAAAGTTTGAACCTTGTGCCCGCGTTCTTCCACCATTAATGTAGGAATTAATAGCTCAAATAAATTTTAATATTCTCCACCAATATGTTTGAATTAATTAAAGTTTAATTAATTATTATTTAATGCTGATTATTAATCAATTGTTATGCCGAATGGTCGGCTCCTCCAAACTCAATTGCGGTATCCCTGTGAGTCTGTTAATGTGAGACCTAAATGGGATTCACTAATTACCAGTATCGCTTAGTAACCTGGGTTAGAAGGCTCGTCCAGCGAGCTGCATCACCAGGTAATGTACACGATTGGTAGCGAAGCTCCCCTCACGGCCAATGAGAGAGAGAATCGCGATGTTTCAGGCGAGTTTGAGGTTCAGAGCGTGTAGCAAGATCGCACAATGGCAGGAACTTACTATGAGACACACAATGACGGAGGCTAAAGTTGTGTAAAAGACATGCATTTATTCCTAGCTAACACTACAACTAACATAAGACAGACATTACACCTAACACAAACAAAAAACACGAAATAACGGAATAAAACAAACAATGTAATTATGAAAATGCAATGACCGGATTTAAATGAGTAACCTTAAATGGGAAATACTGTTCTGCAAAGCAAGCACAGTTTGTGGAACACGACCCTAAAGTCTTATAGCAGGTTAACAGAACAGCTTAAGTTGTTAGAATGAAAGGAAGTTGGTTTACTTGGTTGAAGAGTGGGGGGGGGGGGTCTTGGCAGTTGATGGCAGAGCTGCTGAGCTGATGGCACTCAGGAAGGCGCGGCGTTTGGAGCAGTGGAGTGGAGTCCCTCTAGATTCTCTCTCCTGGTGAAGCTTTGTCTTGGGTGCTGTTCTCTGTTCAGCTGGGCCTTCACCGGAGGGCTTCTTGTGGGTTTCTCTTCTCCCGGGCTGATGTTCTCCTTCGGGCGGATGGTTTTCTCTGCGCCGGCTGGCGGTTGTTCTGCTCTGGTTGGCGGTTGTTCTGCTCGCCTTTGTTCTGAGGTGCCAGGATTTTTATGCTGTAAAGTCCATGAATAGGGATGACCAGGAATTCGACTCCTGGCCCAATGGCTGGCCATCCATTTGGCGGGCTTTCGGAAGGGGGTCTGTATCAGTCCTTTTGGGATTTATGGCCCGCCAGATTCTACCTTTACTGATGATTTTCATTAAGCTGTTATAACTTTTGATACATCCACTTTTATGGTAATCACTGACCAGATTTGGAATCAGGGGTAATTAACAATCAGTTTGATACCAAACATGCCATACCAGCTTCACAGGTACATACCTCATACCATCTGCATTAATTGATTAAACAATTAATTATTGTATCTATGTGACTGATTCATATCAGTATAGGATACAGGGGTTTTGGGTTGCACCTCAACAGATGTTACACTTTGTGCGGATATTACATCGAATATTCCTATTACAAACAGCACATCTTATCCATAGATAGGCGTGGCCGTTAGTTTGTGGTAATATCAATATAAGTTGCACATCTGGAAACAACATATTTTGTTTGGTGTGGCTTGTGCCAATTCATCTTCTCCAGAATGGATAAGATACACCTTAATTCAGTTCTTTTAACATAGCATGGTAGAAACAAAGAAACTTGGTGATGTCCACCAAGATCAGATAAGGACCACAAAGGAATGTTGGAAGAGAAGGGGGGGTTTTTAACACAGAAGACTCTCTAAAAGTTAGGACACATACAAACATAACGTATCTGTATATTGAGACTAGTAGTCATGAGTAAATCAATATACAGGGTATACAAAAGCCAAACTTAAATGAAATTTCCTTTAGGGAGTTTGTCTGTTGGGTGAGTGAAATGTAAGGCAGAATGTATGGGGAGGGGGTTGTGTGCCAAGTCGAGGGACCCCTGTCCGTGAAGTCCACTCTGCTTGTCTGTAGGTCCCTAAATCTTTGGGCAATAAAAGTTGGAGTGCTAGCCTCCCTGGTTATCTGTGTGTGTGTGTTTGTGTGTGTAACCCCCCTTTGGTGCCTCTCGTACCAGGCTCGGCCTTGTCTCAGGCCACCTGGAATTTAGGCCCTGTGATATGTGCATGTGTGATCCTACACATGTGGCTGGTGTAAGGTGGGGTAGGAGGCTTCTGAACCATGTGTTGGGCTTTAGTGCACTTGTGTATTGTGCTTGTTTGTTACAAATGAAATAATTAAGCTTATAAACTGAACACAATATATTTTAAAGGTACATGTTTATATCACTATCTACGTGTAAAGGGAGCAGACACAGGAAAAATGTACTGAAGACCCTTGAAATGATATTTATTCCTGATGTGAAATTGCTGTTTTTGTTTTAGATTCCAAAGTTAGCCTTTTATTTAATTTATCCCTTTTTCCCAAGTAAAACGATGCATTTAGTTGTAATCTATATTATTATGCTTTGGAGTCGGAAGTTCCAAAATCACCAGGTAAGTTAATTGATTTTATGTGTTTTAACTCCTAGACAGATGTAAATGATAAGCTCTATTTTTAAATAATTTATTGTCTTTTTTTTTTTAATTAAAAATAGGATCCCTCATGGACCAAGACTTCAAGGGCATTTGTACAATTCACCTGTAACTGGATCTACAGTCTTTTTCCCCCTACACCCTCTGCTTGTTCCCTTCTTCTCTTTCTGTCTTCACTCCAGGAGAGCTCCTCAGACATCTCCAGCCTGTAATTCCTGGGAAATGCCACCTGCCACTCACCCTTGGAGGCGTAGCCCATTCTCAGGATCTCATACGTCACCATTCATCACAGAGTCACAACGCCTGCAAACATCTGGATATAAGCTAGAGCCCGTTTTTTGAAACTTACACATTAAATTTTCCTCTCTTTACCATTTTATTCTTTTAAGCTTCATTATGTTTAATTACATTTAGTATGGATTAGGGCACAGGCAGCCCGGAGGACATGGAGTGGGACCCTCCAGTTCTTGCCCAGTCCGTGGTGTCAGCCCTGTGACCAGAGTTTCCCCAGCCGAGGAGGCTATCGCCACGACAACAGCAGGGTCAATGGAAAACTGGTTGGGTCCAAGGGGTCCAATGGATGGGTGGGTTTCAGGGAACCCCATCCATTGGTTCCCGAAAGGAACCACCTCCAGTCTCCTCCAGCACTGGTACTAGCCTGTGCTTTTGTTCTGCAGGGTCCAAGGTGTGGTCCGGTTCCTGTCCTGCCTGCTCCTCGATGCCCTCCGGCTCTGCCGACCCCTCGCCATCTACCGATGCTGTTCTTCCCTCGGCTGCCGCAGACAAGAGGAGCTCGTCCTTTCTACAGACCCAGACAGGACTCCAAAGGCCCCCCTGGCCGCGACCCTTCTGCGGCACCTCAGAGCTTGATCTCCCTGGTTTCACCTCTTAGCCCGATTTCACTCTTCCAGCCCCCACTCCAGTCACTCTTGCTTCCCACTTTAGGTTCCCCCTGGCTCCCTCTCCTGGTCCTATTCTTGTGGCACTGGTTCCATTGCTTGTCTGGTTGTGTCCTGCCCTGTCGGTCCTGTGCCACCTTTGGTCCTTCTGGTGCCCAATCCCTCCCTTTGTCTCCTTCTTCTGTTTCCTTTGTTGCCACTTGCCCACTGACACCCACTGTTTGTCTTTTGGTCCCTAGTCTGCATCCCTGTCGGGTTTCCTGGCCTGTCATGAGTTGTGTCCTGGCGGTTTGTCTCCCCTGCTGTCCTTGGTCTGTGTGTCTTCAATGATGCCTTTGCACCAGGAGGGCACAGGATTGGGGGGTGGGTGGGTTATACTGTCATTGCCTGCCCGTCCTGTCAACCTTACTCTCCAGTTCTCCTCCCTGAAGTGGCCCTAATGAGTCACGCTTGGTCTCTATTAGTCTCACCTCATGTTCCTGTCCTTCTGTCAATCACTACCAGCTGCCTTGTGTTTTCCCATTCCTTAGTTTGGTAAAGTGTCCAGGCCAATGTTCTCCAGTTCTGTCCTTGTCTGTTTGCATCTCTGTGCCCAAGCCTGCCTGCCAGAAAAGCTCCCCACGAAGGGGGTTCTGCCCTACAGCTTGCATTCGGGTCCTACTTCCCACCGGTCATGTGACAGAGGAATACAAGGTTAGTGCCAGGCAGAAATTAATAGCCTATCTTTGATTTTGCATCCATTTGGTAACTTGTTAAAGTTGAATCTGATAGTTCTCTCGATTCCAAAGACATATGATTCTTGTCTGTCCATTACACATATCCAAAGTTAACGCATTTTGTGTTTGTCGAGTTCGAAGGGTTAACTCATTTAATATTTATCTTACGCCGTACATGACTCATTGTCGTTATGGACAGTAAGCACTTTATGTAAGTTATCCATTGCTCCTTTTCGTTATGCTATACAGCCGCTTTATACCGTGGAGACTTATATGCACACACATTTTTCACATTCCACTATGACATTTTACTGTCATCGTACTTCTCTTCTGATGCCACATTTATTTATTTATTTGTTTGTTTATTTGTAACCTGGTAACTGCACACTGAATCTTTTTTTTTTGTCTTTTTTACCATATTTACACTGAAAAAAATGAAACACTGGATCAACTTAAAATATTACTTCATTTTTTCACACTTAATTTTTTCAAGTCAGTTCAACTTAAAGTAGTCAATCTAATACACAGGTGTCAAACTCCAGTCCTGGAGGACCAGAGCCCTGCACATTTTTGGGTTTCCCCTCATTTAACACACCTGATTCAACTCCTTGTGCTAATTACCACACAGTTCTTGAGCTGAATCATTTATGGTGGAACAGGGAAGGGACTAAGCTATACAGGGCTCTGACCCTCCAGGACTGCAGTTTGACACCCTTGCCATAGAGTGTTAAGACAATGAGTCTCCACTTCCACATATCTGCCCCATTGTAATATGCGCACAAGAAGTTATGAGGATCAGAAGAGCCATCCCAGATTTACTCACCATCATGAGAAAGACTGACCAAAAAGGACCTTACAACTTTTTATTATTTTATTTTGAAGTTTTGCTGTTCTGACTGATCTTGGTAGTTAGAGAGCTGTAGTCTTGGTGGTTTTTCTGCTGACATGTGATTTTATAGCATGTTGGTATCAAAAAATTGGCAGAAGAACTCTTGGAAACATATTGGATGACTCTCCTGATTGTTATATATTTTAATTGTTTTGGGGTGGTGTTTGATTGCCAGTCCTGCCCTTGGATGATTAATATATGCGGAGAGGTGTTAGGACAGTTGTGATTGCCCTTTTCTGTGCAGCTCCTGGTACCACCCACTCCCCTGTAGACCAATGGTGCTGGATGTATATTTGCATAGCATGACACAGTACTGTTTTTGACTTAACAGATTTTTTATTTTTTTTTATCTACCGCGATTGTGATGAATAGGGCAAGAAAACAAAAACCACAGAAATGGTTCTTGTGTGTTATCTTCTATGGTTTAAGTAGGATAGAATTTGGCTAAGAGGAAAATCAATTTTTTTGTTCCTTCTCCAAGCTTGGGCTCTCTAGGTAAAGCATCCAGACCTGTACAATTCAGAAGATTTCTTTGTGGATACACATATGTAGGACTAAAATGCACTACTCAAAACAATTAACATACACCAACACAGGCAACCCGGAAAAAGTGAGAGCAACAGGTGGTAAATATTAATATGAGTGCCATACCATCCTCAATCGTGGTGGGTTTCTAAATGAAACTCTGAATATTAAATGAGCAAAGTGATTTGATTTGTTCTTCTATCCCAAGTTGTGGTCTAAAAGCAATAAGGCCACCAACCATTATATCTGCTTTAGCAGAAACACACTCCTTCCACCATTAAGCTCTCACCTTTTCGCAGAACTGCTAAATAACTATGATATGCAGTCTAACACAGTCTAGCTTTATAATCCATGCTTGGTGCCATACATTTAACTCACTTTTACACCACATGCAGTTCTCAGGTGAACATGACTGGTTTTTAACCTGATTGAAAACACCTTTTCTGTTATGCTTAAATGAGAAAAGGCTATGTTGGTCTGAGTCTTTCTTATTATGGTGGATTAGTAAAACACAGCAGCTGAATGCCCAAATAAGTTCAAATGAGTGCACATTAAAATGGGGCAGATATGGGCCACCCATTTTGGGCTTGCAATTTGGGAAGAGGCTGAGACACATTGTCTTAACACTCTATGGCAAGGGTGTCAAACTGCAGTCCTGGAGGGTCAGAGCCCTGTGTAGCTTAGTCCCTTCCCTGTTCCACCATAAATGATTCAGTTCAAGAGCTGTGTGGTAATTAGTACAAGGAGTTGAATCAGGTGTGTTAAATGAGGGTGAACCCAAAAATGTGCA
Source organism: Paramormyrops kingsleyae (assembly GCF_048594095.1). Lineage (NCBI taxonomy): Eukaryota > Metazoa > Chordata > Actinopteri > Osteoglossiformes > Mormyridae > Paramormyrops > Paramormyrops kingsleyae. The sequence continues at coordinate 3,195,747 of NC_132814.1, forward strand.
GGGCTCCGGCCCTCCAGGACTGGAGTTTGACACCTGTGTATTAGATTGATTACTTTAAGTTGAACTGACTTGAAAAAATTAAGTGTGAAAAAATGAAGTAATATTTTAAGTTGATCCAATGTTTCATTTTTTTCAGTGTAGGAAGGCTTCAGCTACCCTATTTTTTTGTCTCAGTCCCCTGAAAAAAAATCTAAATTTATTTTATTTGTTCTGTAAAAGTGCCAACCCTACTAGGGGCTGAGCCCCCCCAGGGGTCGAATCCTATGATGGCCCCTGCCCCCGCCTTCTCTCTCAGGAGCTGGAGATCTGCCTGAGTTTTGATCCACCGTCCGTCAGAGATATCGACGACGTGATGAGGCGTTTGAGCCAGCCGAGGTGTGTTACAGATTCGTAATTCAGAGCCGGCACGCATTATGAAGCCTGTGAGATATTTATAAGGTGTCAGAAGCCCTCGTCTGCTGATGTTTAAATGGATTTTTAGGAATAAAATTCATGATTTAGAGGCTCTTATCTCATCAGACTCTTATGATATTATAGCAATAACTGAAACGTGGTTGAGTGATAAGGATGGACAAGAATATAATATGGATGGTTACACATTGTTCCGTAAAGACCGTATAGGTAAGAAGGGAGGTGGTGTTGCAGTATATGTAAAGGAAAACTTGCAGGCAAGGGAGCTTACTGATATAAGTAAAAGTACGGAAGCTATATGGGTAAAATTAGATGCTACAAACTCAAATAGCCTAATTGTCGGTGTTTGTTACAGAGCACCCAATGTAGCTGCTGAGGAAAGCAGATTGTTATACAGTGATATTAGGATTATGAGCAATAAAAATGATGTGGTAGTTATGGGTGATTTTAATCTACCGGGGATGCAGTGGGACATTGTTGCTGGCTCTTCTGAAAATGAACTTGACATGGTGGAATTAGTACAGGATTGTTTTTTTACTCAGTTTGTTAACACCCCTACCAGGGGAGATGCCATTCTTGATCTTATTTTGTCTAATAACCAGGACAGGATTGGTAAATTAGATGTTTTAGAACCACTTGACAGTAGCGATCATAACATGGTTAAATTTGAGGTTAAGTTTAGTGCCCGAAGAGCAAAGTCCAAATCAAAAATATATAATGTTAGGAAGGCTAACTTCAATTGTATGAGATTAAAACTAGAAACTGTGAACTGGATGGAGTTAATTAACAAAACTGTTGAAGAGGCATGGGGATTTTTTAAAAGCACATTATTGCAAGTACAAGAGGACTTCATACCTGTTTCTAGCAAGAATAAATCAAGGAAATTGCAACCTAGGTGGTTTAATAGGGACATAAAGTATAAAGTAAGGAGGAAAAGGGCTTTGTTCCAGAGATGGAAAATAACTGATGATGACATAATAAAGCAAGAGTATCTAAATCTACAGGCTGAATTAAAAAATGACATTAGACGAGCTAAAAGGAATGTCGAAAGGAAGATCGCATTGGAGGCTAAGGATGACGTTAAAAGTTTCTTCCAGTATTTTAACTCTAAAAGAGCTCTAAAAGCTGAAATCACTAATCTGCAGGATAGTAAGGGTCTTATAATTGAAAACGACATTGACATAGTAAATGAGTTCAATGATAGTTTTGCACGGGTATTCACTGTTGAGGACACTAGTAACTTACCAGTTCTTATTACTAATCCAACATCGTCTATAACTAATATATATATAACTGAAGCTGATGTTTTGCAAAGCCTAGCTAAGCTCAAAATAAATAAATCACAGGGCCCTGATGGCATCTTACCTATAGTGTTAAAAGAGATGAGGGATATTATTTGCCAACCCTTAACATTACTGTTTCAAAAATCCTTATCTGAAGGTGTGGTACCTTCTGATTGGAAGCATGCCAACATAACGCCCATTTTCAAAAAAGGGGATAGAAGTAATTTGTCAAACTATAGGCCAATCAGTCTAACTTGTATAACTGGTAAAGTTATGGAGGTTATAATCAAAGAGAAAATGGTAGATTACCTGGACTCAAATAACATTTTGAGGGATAGCCAGCATGGATTTAGGAGAGGTAGATCCTGTTTAACAAATCTGTTGGAGTGATGATAAGAAGGCCTATGATGTCATCTATTTAGATTTCCAAAAGGCTTTTGATGTTGTTCCCCACAAGAGGCTCTCACTTAAACTCAAAGCGACAGGTATTTTAGGAACTGTAGCGACTTGGATTGATAACTGGTTAACGGATAGGAAGCAGCGAGTAGTTATAAGAGGCTCGATGTCACAGTGGGCCTGCGTTCATAGTGGGGTACCGCAGGGTTCAATTTTAGGACCACTTTTGTTCCTTATTTACATAAATGATATAGACACCAATATATACAGTAAACTGGTGAAATTTGCAGATGACACCAAGGTGGGTGGTGTAGCAGATACTGAACTAGCGGCTCAGCAGCTACAGCGGGATCTTAATTTAATTAGTGACTGGGCTGACACCTGGCAGATGAAATTTAACATAGACAATTGTAAGGTACTCCTTGTAGGGAGCAGAAATATAAAGTACAGGTATTTTATGGGACCTACTGAAATAAAGGTAGCTGATTATGAGAAAGACCTTGGTGTGTATGTTGATGCTTCCATGTCTCATTCTCGCCAGTGCGGGGAAGCAATAAAAAAGGCCAATAGGATGTTGGGGTATATCTCCAGGTGTGTGGAGTTTAAGTCAAGGGAGGTAATGCTAAGATTATACAATTCCTTGGTGAGACCTCACCTAGAATATTGTGTACAGGTTTGGTCACCATATCTTAGAAAGGACATAGCGGCCTTAGAAAAGGTGCAGCGTAGGGCCACAAGAATGATTCCTGGTCTTAGAGGAATGTCATACGAGGAAAGGTTATTTGAGCTAAATCTGTTCAGCCTCAAGCAAAGGAGACTGAGGGGGGACATGATCCAGGTCTATAAGATTCTAACAGGTTTGGATGCTGTTCAACCGAATAGTTACTTCAGCATTAGTTCAAATACAAGAACTCGTGGCCATAGGTGGAAATTAGCGGGAGAACATTTCAAACTGGATTTAAGGAAGCACTTCTTTACACAGCGTGTAGTCAGAGTATGGAATAGTCTTCCTGATAACGTAGTGCAAGCTGAATCCTTGGGTTCCTTTAAATCAGAGCTAGATAAGATTTTAACAACTCTGAGCTATTAGTTAAGTTCTCCCCAAGCAAGCTCGATGGGCCGAATGGCCTCCTCTCGTTTGTATATTTCTTATGTTCTTATGTTCTTATGTTTCTCATCTAAATCAGCAATAACTAACTGATCTACACCAGTGCTGCCTATTTCACGCATAAATTTCACACATACATTTACATTTTTGCATGTGGGAGTTATGTTTAAAAGGTATCGAAACACCACAGTATGAAGGAGTGATATTTTATCCCCTGTTCCTGTGGCGCAATCGGTCAGCGTGCGGTACTTATACAACAGTGTCCAGTGGAGCCATGCCGAGGTTGTGAGTTCGAGCCTCACCTAGAACACTTACTTTAAATAATTTGTCCCTGTGACTAATATGCTGTTGGTTTAGTTGCACTTCATAGTCAAACTGTAGCTATTTGGCAGAGGGGGGTGTCAGTGGTAGTTTGAATGAAATGCCTTTAATCAAAAGGTCATGGGTGATTTTGCTGTTGGGCCCTTAACCACCAATTTCTCCTGTCTGACCCTACGTTCTCAAAAAACGTGTCCCTTTGGCTAATAGTATGAGCTAAATAAACAAACTATAAACATTTCACTAGAAGCCAAAATGGACTGAGAGGCTGATTGGAGTAATGCAAATGTGTGAAATTTGGGAAGATCCGATCTGTGAAAGCGATAAGCAGTAAACAAACTGCGGAGGTAATTGTAATTAAAAATACATAAAGCAAATGTTGAGAGACACGGGGAAGGCAGTTTATCTGCTGGATAATCAGAGTGGGGGCTAAGCCTTCAGAGGCAGCCATGAATAATGCAGCGAGATGCTAATGGCCTTTAATGGATGGTACCTTCAGACCCCCCCAATCCCACTTTAGAGCTGCTGTTAGACAAGGCACACGTGGCAAGTTTGGGGACATATTCACGCTGAGCCGGCAGATTAGCATCGGGGGGCAGGTGTAGCTCAGCATTCTGTGCCTTCCATCTGAAGAGTGTTGGTTCAAATCCCAGGCCGAGCAGAGTATCTTCACCTTTAGGTCCCTGAGTGAGGCCCTTAAGACCGTATTGCTCCAGGAACTGTCTGACTCTGCTTTCTCAACAATGTACACTGCTTTTGATAAAAATGTCATCTTATTGTTAAAAGAAATAAAACAAATAGTAAGTGATTATTAGGACATTGGAAACTGAGCGGCGTGTATGATCACATTCATATCTGTTTTACAGTTGCTGTTTCCCCTCCAAATTGGAGGATGGACAGTTCCGGAATGTAGATGATATTGCGGATTTGATCGCTGCAAAAGTGAGATAGTTTCCACCTCCCTGTTCTGCATCAGTAAATCAAGATGCCATGTTTATAGGCCATGTTAACGACCGTGAGGTCGCCCTCTCTTCCCCAGTGAGCTCCTCGCGGGATCTGGGAGCGGCGAGATAAGGTGGGAACGCCAAAAGAGAGGGAACAGACCCCCCCTTCATCTGTGCGGGCCGTTAATAACCCAGAATGCTCTGCTCACAGCAGCAGCTTGTTGCTATGCAGGCCGCTGTCCCTCGTGTCCAGTCCGCTGATGGATGACCTGTTTCCCGAGCGCTAACCTCCTCCCCAGTTTCTCCACCCCCCCAACCGGATGCTTTATGATTACTTGCTCCCCGACCACCTATTACCCACAGCAATGCTCCAGCCATCGCCCGTGGCAACGCGCTACCCATCGCCTGTGGAAACACACCACCTCGGTGAGGGGTCCCTCCCCCTGCCTTGCTTTCTGTATTTAACAGGTGGTCTGTGCAATGCATGAAGCCTGCTGCATGAAGCGTGCTGATCTTCGTTACCCATCAGCCTTTGCTGCAAGGTCAGGATGCATAACAAGGAGCAGAAAAAGGAACCGTGACAGAGCGAGTGATTCAGCAGGAGCGTGAGGGCATCCCTGCGCGCTCATGGGGGGGAGGGGGCTTGTTCTCAGAGAACTTCCTGTTTCCTCTTCAGCTGCTCTGCTTTTCCAAGGCCATGATAATGTTCCTGTCAGGTCAGGATAAACCGATTAGATTGAAAGTCACTTTTTTTTTTGCCTATTTAATTAAATCCACCCCAGCAGAGGTGCACCTTCAGTAATTATTACCCTCTTCAGCAGAATTCCTTAGACTTGATTAAAAATGTGAATGTTTTCCTGGTCGGGGAAAACACTGGCATAAGCGCTTCCTGTATCAAGGGAAACGTTACATTAAAAGCATCACGTAAGTTCATGAAAATTAACAGTGCAAACTTCTAGGCGAAACAAAATCAGATTGTACGCGAGATCATTTGGACCGGCAAGCCCAGAAGACACATTTCAGTTAATCAGAGATGAATTGCAGCTTTTTAATGCCCTGTCTTTTGAGCCAAGTAGGTTTTGATCTGAAGAACCCCCAGCTCAGATTTAACCTTCTGCACATTACAGCCTGAAGCAGACCTTATTTTAGCTCTTTACCTCAGGCCTCGTACCTTTAATCATCCTCTGATGTTAGTGAGACGTTCCTGCCATGTAGATGTAATTGAAATGGGCTAACATTGCAGAGCATAAATGAATGAATGTTGCAGTAGTGCTTGCCCATCCCGACCACTGTGGGCGGTAAATGCCCAGGGTGCTGCATGCCCAGGGAGCTGCATGCCCAGGGAGCTGCATGCTCAGAGCTCATGCACATGTGCTCCTGCACCACCTCTGCCGGTGGACCTGGTACTGTAGTGCAATGGTAGCGCGTTTGACTCATAATGAGCTATTGCTATTCCACTGCTATTCCACTGCGATATTTGCATGTGACTCAGTGGGTTGGCACTCGGTTTCTGTGAGTGGAAGGTTGCAAATCCTGTGATCAGTAGAATGACTGGAAATAAAGTTCCACCCACCATGGGACTAACCAGCTACATTCTCCATCGCAGCCTCTAAGCCCTACCTCTTCTGGGAGAGCGACTCATGATGTTCCTGTGAATAAAATAACTGATTAGTGCATAAAATGAAATTATCAAATAATTCATCATTGTAGATTATAAATGTGAACAGATGCATTTTCAGCCTAGTTTTGAAAGTGCTAAGACATTCATTAGCTGTTAGGTTTTCTGGGAGTGTTTTCCAGAGTTTGCGACCATATTGATTAAAAGTTACCTCCTCCAGGGACTGCACACTGAATCTTGTTGTATTTGTACAATGACACCAAATCCGATTTGGTAATCTGTAATGAGGCGGCCCTTAGCGGCTGGATTTGACAGTGATGAAGACTAAAACAAATGCAGTGGAACAACGCATATTTATTGTCAACCAATTCACCCATCAAGCTTCTTCACAGCACAACAACTCTCATCTAATGACAACTGGCAGCCTTAAATACTTTCAGCTGTCACAGGTTAAACCATCATTCCACTCACAGGTAATTTCTTAAATCTCAACCTTCCACCATAATACACAACACATTAACCTGAATACATAAATATACAAATACATTTTCATATTAATAAATATTTTCCACTTTAATCTTACATCAAACCCCAAATTATAAACCCCAAAAAACCCCAAACACAAAAGATTCCCCACACTCCCTTAACCCGTGGTCTCTCCCGGAACCTTTAACTGGTGTCTGGACCCCTGGGGAAACATTTGGCCAAACACCCTGGAGAGAACACAGGAAAGAAAGGTGAGTCATCACATCTTACAATCACTTACAATCACATCTTACAATTCCCTCCTTTAATTCTAGATTTTCCACCCACACACATCTGCCTTAGTTCTCCTTACTAGTAAACCTTATTCTCTCTCAATCACCATTACTTTTCCGTTTCACAGGCACCACCACCTTCCTTGATGAGGAGCCGCCGTGCAGGATCTGAAACAAGGCTACCAACTGATTTTAAAATTCCCAATAAATATCCAACACACAAACTTTTGTATGCACATGTTCTTTTATGCAAATCTGTGGTTAAAGTGTGATGCCAAATAAAGTGCTTAATATACAGTGCCTTTAATAAAATGAAAAGTATGCTGCTAACGTGCTATACCGATCACAATATTAATAATAGTAAGGGAGTCCTCTTCCTTACATAATCATGAATTACCAAAACCTTAAATACACAAGGATAGACTCAATTATTGCTGAAAAAAATCTACAAAGAGATATAAAAATGCAATATTCTCATCAAAATCACATGCACAGAAAAAAATGTAGGCAGTAACTATATACTGCTCTTCCAAAAAACCAACCTTTAGGTTCAAAATGACATTCATCGAGAAAAAAAAAATTATCCTCCTTGTATCTACAGGAATACTTTATCTGCATAATAAAATAGTATAAATAATTTATGACAAAACAAAAAGCTTTTGAATTTACTGTACATGAGTGTTAGCAAAATCAGAAATGTCATTGTGGTAAGATCATGTACAGTACTTTGTATAGTCAGTCAGTCAGTCAGTTCTGCCTTTCAACAACAGGGGGCAGTAGAGGTGCACCGTTCCCGGAAGCCCTGCAATACCGGGTCGATGTGTGGAGCGGATGGGGCAAGCCCCACTTCCGGCTCCCTGTTCCAAAAATCTGTTTAATATGTGGTCCCCTCCATGGGGGACGTATCAGATATTAACCTGATAAGAACAGATTTTTTTTTTTTTTTTAACAGTCCTGCACAACCATTTATTGACACAAACACATTAAGACATATAATAAAATCTGCACTTTTAAAATTGGCATCGTCAACAAGGAAATTTAAAACAACCTTTTCCTACTAAAACAGTAATATTCAGAAATAGTCATAATATAAAAGGCTGAAATTTTCCCATATCATACAGATCAATGCCAATACAAGTCATTAATAATAAGACATTTTAAAATAGTATTAAACCAACAAATTATCTGCAGAATCATTCACCATACAATACGCAAAAAAGGCAATAAAACAACAAATACATTTACATACCATTAAAATCTAATTAAAATATATGGCCATTAATACAATTAAAATGTCACCTCAAATGCATGCCATTAAAAAGTTAAAACCATTAAGAGGAACAGACCCGCAGACCTCAACACAGGGGTCGGGCTCAAACACGGTTATACACCATCCTAAAACACATAAAATCAATGACTTTGGGCATAAAAATAGGTTAATCACACAGAAAAGCACACCAAATAGAATAAAATGTTAATAAATACAGTTAATATTAATAAATAACTGCTAAAAGTGATCAACCCAGGTTGAGCTCAATAAATTCTGTACATGCGATTAGTTAAAATGTTTCAAATACCACACATGCACAAAAAACAAACCACACTTACCTAAAACCCAAAGTACCTTCTGTGTGCTCCAGGAAAGTGCATCATGTCCACCCTGTAGAATGGAGCGTCACCACCTAAACCACACGGGGCTAAAGCCAGAAGAGGCCCTTCCACCTCTCCTTGGCCTCGTGGTAGCCTCGCTGGATGACATCAATCTCCATCCTGATCCCCAAGTCGGCCCGGATTTTAGGGAATACCCCTTGTGCCTCCAGATGAACCTCTCTGCGGATGAGCGCGGTCCTGGCATTCCACAGCTCTCGCTTGGTAATGCTGACCAGCAGCCACATACAGGGGCCGAAGGGGTTATGGAGGTTGGGGTCCCACCCTTTCAACACCTTGTCGTAGGTCAGACCGGGCTGCGGGTCCACATGTCCACACAGGCCCGCTACCAACCCCCAAACTCTCTGTGCATGCCCACAGTCCCAAAACACGTGCCTGATGGTCTCATCCTCGCTGCACTCGGGCCTGGGGCAGCGGGGGTGTCTGACTGGCAGCTTACCATGAAGGCATTGCCAGTTCATGTCCTGCAGCCTGTGATCCAAACCCTTAGGCTGGATTCTCGCCCATGTGCCTTCCTCCAGGCCCAATATGGCCCGAGTATCCCTATGACCAAGCAAAGCCCTGTAAAGCGCTCTATGCTTGGTCAAGGCCTCTGTCTTGACACCTGCCGGAATAGACTTATTCCACTTGACGCATGGCTGTAGTGGGCCGGCAGGGTCTCAGCCTTGGGGCCGAGGTTGGTCCACGACGTCACCAGACGTCTTCCTCCAGCCACAGACGCACAAAGTGCTGATGGGGGTGCTCGAGGGGAGCTGCCAGGCGTGTGCAGAGCTGCGAGAAGAACAGGCAGTCAAGCTTGAGAGGAAGGTCAATAACATCCCTCCCCCCACTGTCCTTTCCGAGATACATCACTTCCCTACGCACGTACTCATACCTGCCCCCCCAGACGAGGTTAAAAACGTCCTTCGTCAGGCCTCTGCGCATGAAGCGGGGCAAAGGGTACACATGTGCAAGGTAGAGCAGGGTGGGAAGAATATCCACTTTTAAGGCTAAGACCTTACCTTGGAAGGACAGGGACCTGGACTTCCACAGTCCGATCTTCCGCCTGGCGATCGCCAACCGCTCCTCCCAGTTCAAACGGGCGGCACCATCCGAAAGCTCCAGGACCTTGCTGTAGCATGGGATGTCCTCCATGCGGAGGCCCAGCTCCCCGAAGGCCACCTCCCGGATGAAGGCCAGGCGGTCGGGGAAGGTGCCCACCTCCCCTTCGGCCCTCCAGCAGAACCGGGCGGTATTGCGCAGGCCACCGCCTGCTACCAGCCACGGCCCGCTGAAGGGCTTCCTCGCAGCTCTGCCGGCCGTCGACATCCGGGAAGGTCCACCGACGTCATCCCTGGAGCAGAGTCCTCCTGCCGCCGTGGTCCCGACGTCCGCCGTGGTCCGGCCGCCGTCCGCCAATCCGGGATGAGACGAGGAACACTAAACTATAAAAACAACTAAGAAATAAAAACACCAGTTCCCCCAGCAGGGCGGCGGACAAGCCACCAGACACTGCGGGATCCCCAGCCTAATAAAACTAAAATAAAAGCAGGAATAAAAGGCTAAAAGGAAGGCACGGGTCACCCCGTAGCAATGGCGGTCAAGCCACCTATTGGTCACGCATTAGGGTCACCGTGCCTTCCTCTAAAAAACCCGACGCAGTCCGTTAAAAGCGATAAAAAGAGTACAAAATCCACTTGATCTTAGCCAAAAGGCCGAGAAGCGATACCCACAAATTGCGCCCCGCCGGGTGCCGGCATGCGGGATGCCGACGGAGCTGGCGCGGCTCAGCCCTCACCAGCCCCTCCGGCAGGTGTCGCCCGGCGAGTCCACGCGTGATCCAGGGAGACCACAGCCGCGCCACCGGGCAGCTAACGCCAGCCGCTAAGCCGGGCCCAGTCTTCCTTTGACAGCAGCAGTGCAGCTCTGCTTGGACAGAGCCTCCAAAAATACCATGAACTCATCGCTATCCCTCTCCATGGAAATCTTTAGTAAAAGGAGAAAGATTTATACGGGATGAAGAGAGACCCGAGTCGATATGGGGCCGCCGATTAGCCGGGCCTACGTGACGTCCCTGCTCGGAGTAGAATGCCCAGGGGCGAGCCGCCGGCCTCGGGGCCCCGACTCCTCCCTGTCCTCCTGTCCTCTCAAAAAACAGCAATCATTTTAACAAACATGAGGGAAAATTCAAAAGGCAAAGATGACAACATGCCTTACCTCAGCACAGCTGTCCACCGCACAAACAGCGTGTCACCTTCCTATGAAAAAAAAGAAAAACGGCGGGAAACGGCGGCCACACACAGACAGCCCCCCCCTCCCCCTCACAGCACTCAGTCTATTAGTCACTCACTCACTCACTCACTCACTCAGTCAGTCAGTTCTGCTTTTCAACAACAGGGGGCAGTAGAGGTGCACCATTCCCGGAAGCACTGCAATACCGGGTCGATGCGTGGAGCGGACGGGGCAAGCCCCACTTCCGGCTCCCTGTTCCAAAAATCCGTTTAATATGTGGTCCCCTCCATGGGGGACTTTCAGATATTAAACTGATAAGAACAGATTTATTTTATTTTTTTTTTTCCATACCAGTCAGAGTGGGATACCCGTCGCTTCATCAACTCAGCCAACCTTCACTCATCATTCCGGCTATTTCAAATTCAAATTACAATTTTTATTTCAACCAATAAAATATTAAAATTATAATCTCCTCTAAGAGGAACTCAAACAAAACATTAACACACCATTAAAATTCAGCCCATATCAAAGTTTAAAATTTAAATATAAAATATATAAACCACAACAGACAGTCAATAAATAAGCAAATGTTAATCACAAAAAACCGTTGAGTTTAAAATTTAAACATAAAATACATAAACCACCACAGACAGTCAATAAATAAGCAAATATTAATCAAAAAACCGTTGAGTGTCAGTGGTTATTTTTAAAATCATACCCCAGGCTTAAAATCTCATTGCAATGGGTTTCCGACCCTTGTGAACTTTATGGTGTGACACTGAAAAAAAACATTAACGCACCACCAAGAAAAGCACAGCATAAGGTGCGTGCGTTCACAACTCACGTGCCACACCGACCTTCCTGGATGGTGCTCGTACTCACCAAGATGTTAGTGGGGCTATGGCCGCAGAAGGCCCTTCCACCTTTCCTTGGCCTCGTGGTAGCCCCACTGGATGATGTCCCGCTCCATCCTGAAATCCAAGTCCGCCACAATCTTTCGATATAATCCCCAGGCCCTCAAATCTGCCCCTTTATGGATGAGTGCCGACCTAGCATTCCAAAGTTCACGTTTGGTAATGCTGATCAGCAGCCACATCCGGGGCGGGAAGGGAGTCTGAGGACCTTGGGGCCACCCCATCATCACCTTATCATAGGACAACACAAACTGCGGGTCTAGTTTCCTGCACAGGCCTTGCACTGATCTCCAGACCTCCCTGGCATACCCACAGTCCCAAAAGGCGTGCCTGAGGGTCTCCTCCTCTGAGCACTCGGGACGTGGGCAGCCTGAGTGTCTGGTCAGCTTGTGCCTGTACATTACATCCCTGACCGGCAGCTTACCATGCACACACTGCCAGTTCAGGTCCCGCAGCCGGTTATCCAACCCCTTGGGCTGGATCCTGGTCCAGGTGTCCTTCTCCAGGCCCGGCACAGCATGGGTTCCCCTCTTATGTTCACCAGCACAGCCCGATACAGGGCTCGGTGCCTGGTGAGGGTCCCTGGGGGGAGACCTGCCGGAAGAGACTTACTCCACTTAATAGCATGGTGATAGTGGGTCGGCAGCGTCTCCGCCTTGGGCCCGGCGTTGGACCACGACGTCAACAGACGTCTCATGGGCAGGGCCAGCCACAAGTGAACAAAATACTGGTGGGGGTGTTCTAGGGGAGCCACCAGACGTGCACAGATCTGGGAGAAGAACAGGCAGTCAAGCTTGAGAGGGAAGTCAGGAACATCCCTCCCCCCACTGTTCTTTCCAAGGTACATCACTTCCCTCCTCACATACTCATACCTGCCGCCCCAAACAAGGTTAAACACATCCTTAGTTAGGCATCTCCGCATGAAGCGGGGCATGGGGAACACATGGGCGAGGTAGAGGAGGGTGGGAAGGATATCAACCTTCAAGGCGAGAACCTTACCCAGGAAGGACAGGGACCTGGCCTTCCACATCCCTATCTTCCGCCTGGCGATCGTCAAACGCTCTTCCCAGTTTACCCGGGCAGCACCGTTCGAAAGAAAGTTAACCCCCAACACCTTGAGAGGGCCATCGCAGAGAGTGAGCCCCCCCGGGACGTCCTCTCTCGCCTTCCAGCTGCCAAAGTACTTGACCACCGACTTGCTAAGGTTAAGTGCAGCCCCGGAGGCCTTCCCGAACGCCTGCACCAAGCCCAGGGCGTGACCAAGCGCATGGTCCGAGCACACAAACAGAGTGGTATCGTCTGTGTACTGGGCCAGCTTAACCGTCAGGCCCCCACTCCCTGGCAGGATCAGGCCGTCGATACCTGGATGGGCATGGATGGCGCTCACCAGAGGCTCTATATACAGAGCGCAGAGGAGGGGGGAGAGAGGGCAACCCTGCCTCACTCCACTTGACTGGGGAACCCAATCACTGAGGGAACCATTAATCGACACATGGCTACCAACCTCAGTATACAGCGGATGAACCCATCCCAAGAACTTAGGCCCAAAACCTAGCCTGCTCAATACCCCAAACAGGAGGCAGTGGTCCACTCGGTCAAACGCCTTCTCCTGTTCCAAGCTAACGAGTGCCAGAGGGACATTCCTGTCCTCAGCCCAGGCGATCGCGTCCCGAATTAAATGTAAATTCCAAGTCACAGATCGACCCGGGACCCCGCAAGTCTGGTCACTTTGGACCAGGTGGGTCATGGCCTTTTTTAGGCGCTCAGTTAGGGTCTTTGCTATGATCTTTGCATCTACGCAAAGCATTGTCAGGGGTCTCCAGTTGCCAAGTTCGGCACGATCGCCCTTCTTGTACAACAAAAACAAGGCCCCTGACCGCATGCTCTTGGTGAGCATGCCCTGACGCTGCACGTCCTCAGCCACCCCTAGCAGCTCCGGCCCGAGGACTTCCCAAAACATGGAGTAGAATTCCACGGGGAGTCCATCGAGACCAGGAACTTTGCGCCGGTTCATTTTGCCTAGCACCTCGGTCAGCTCGGCTAGAGTGAAGGGGGCATCTAAGCTGTCCCTTGCCTCACTGGGAAGACTAGGTTTGAGTTTAGATTAAAAACTGCTCCCCTAGATCGGGATCGGTCTCCCTTTTCTTAAAAAGGTCACTGTAAAAACATTTAGCAACCTCCAGCATCCGGGCCGAATCGGAGACCAGGTTGCCTCCTTGGTCCCGGAGAGCAGTGAAACACTTCTCCTCACGGGCCTGTTTCACCTTATTAAAGAAGAAGGCTGTACATTTTTCATTCTCCTCCCTTTCCAAAGCCCTGGCCCAAAACAAGTAGGCCGCAGCCGATTGCTCGTGCAGGCCCCTCAGCTTAGCTTTGGCTGCCTGCACCTCCTCAAAGTTAAAAGCCCCTCCGTTGTTGTGGCGGGCATACTTCCTCTGCAGCCTGGTCTCTAGCCGTTGGATTTTGTAAAGCCTTTTGGCTTTACGCTGGCCGCAATAGTGGATAGCTAGAGCTCTAACCCTCTCTTTTACACTCTCCCACCATGCGGCCGTGGAGACGTAGGCTGCCTTACAGCCCCGCCACGCAGTAAAATGATCCAGGAAGAGAGACCTAAAGTCTCTCTCTTCTAAGATCTCCACGTTCAGCTTCCAATAGCCCCTCCCGAGGGTAGGGGCGTCAATGGAAACTGTGGCCTCGACCGATGTATGGTCTGAGTACCACCGTGGAGACCTCAAAACCTTCCTAAAAACAACAGAGGGCGAAGCTAAAATATAATCAATATGGCTGCTGGCCCCACGACTGTTGTGCCAGGTATGGCCCGGATCTGTGGGGTTGCACGTTTTAAAACCATCAGAGAGGTTGAGGCTGCGGATCAAAGTGTTTAGTGCTGACATCACCTTTCCCTTCTAAAAAAGTATTGAAGTCCCCTCCTAAAATTATGTGTCTATTAGTGACACAAAACTGGGCCAGCTCTTCAAAAAGTGCAATGCGGGACGAGGCCTCCACTGGAGCGTAAACGTTGGTGGCGTCCACTCCCAAAACCCTTCCCTGCACTACAGTGAAGGTACTCACATTCTCAAAGGCCTGGGGCCTCATGTATTAACGGTGCTTACGCACAAAAATGTTGCGCACGCCCGTTTCCACGCTCAGGTCGAGATGTATAAAAACTAAACTTGGCGTACCGCCACGCACATTCTCACGGCAACCCCAGACAAGGCGTACGCAAGTTTCTGCTCGATTTGGCAAAATGGAGGCACCTACTGGCAAAAGAGTGCTACTGCAGTTTCACTGTGTCAGACTCACAATCATGACGCTGACTTTATCAAATACACCGACATTAATTGTATGTTGTTTACAAATGTACGGCAGCTGATTTTTTTAATCAATTTGTAACAATAAAACAATTAATGACCAAACTATTACAACTACCATGGCAGCTCTTGCGTTATTGGAAGACTGTCTTAAAATGGATGAGAGAGGGATATAGGGCTCTCGAAGGAACAAACAGGCACGCTTAGGTTCACTCAAATACACTTTAATAAGTAATACAAAATGATCTCACATTAACACCAATACTGAGCTATCATATTGAAGGCAATGCAAAATAACTCGTACTACAACGGATATAAAATAATATATATCTTATAGCTAATAGTATTAGGTGCAAAGGTATGAATATATATAGAAAAGAAGCAATTACACATACAAGAAGCAAGGAAACATAAAAAGTTACGAAATATTATCACAAGCGGCGATAATTTACTCGCAACAATCAAGGGAAAGCATAAGCAGTTGCAAAGCTATTTACACTCGGACGTGCTATCATCACCCACCTTCATGGACTGGGGAGCCCTTTCAGTCCTGGCAGGAGACCAACACGTGAGTTCCGAGAAAGTGCCGGGCGATGCGCGCTCTCTCCCACGGCTGAACTCCGGTCAGTACTGGGATCTCCCCCTTCCTTTATACTAAATTTAGAGTTGCATGTGGGCAGGGGGTAAGCTGGCCAGGCTCACCCCTTCCCCCCAGGCAATATAGTGTGCTCCAATTACCCCTTTTGTCCGAGTGATGCTGCTTGCGATAACATACTACAATAGGCGTCCTTGCGCAATGCCTCCCTGTTCCCCCCTAAAGGCAATACAGTGTGCTGTATACCGACCCCCCACCCTATCTCCCGAAACCAAGATAAGCATCCTGCATGCCGATCTAATGGCCCAGATGAGCATCCTGGTTTCTCTTTATGAGCCCAAGTTATTTATGGCAAAATTAGGTTTTACAGGGGATCGGTAAATAACATGTTTGTGCAGTTTAGTAACATTCGGGGTGAATCATGGATGATTGATCTGAATTTCAGGACGATCAGTCAACACGCGATCGGAATTAATCCACAATTACAACTTTCCAGAATATTATAGTAAAGTTAATTCCATGTCACGTGGGTGACGTAATCGTCCGCGAATTCATCCTAATACATTCGGTCCCTCGGCCATGATTCACCAATGTATAACCCGTGCAGAAATGTGATCATATAACCTGCGGGTATAGATACATAAACAGATGTTCCACACAGCCAATAGCATAACGTATTCGTAGTGCATACATATCCTCTATCTCGTATATTATACGTTTTGTTAGTATAGGTATCTAGTCATTCTCCCTTCCTTTTAAAGTCCAATATGCCCCTCCAGCTATTACAGGGAGCACATGGAACCTACATAAAGTTTGGGGAGTAGTTTCACTATACATTTACCATTGGCCAGTATACACAAAGTCTCGTTACACTGAGTTATTTCAGGCTTCAGATGTAATCTCATACTGGAATCAATATTCCAGAATATTTTCCATTAGAATTAAATGTGATTAACACTTGATAAACATTATTTAGTTGAATTTTGGTGTTTCACATAGTCATATAGTGCATTCAGTCCGATTCCTCCACTGAGTTAGGTCACACTCCTACACCCACTTGAGGGGCACTCCGGCAGACGCAAGGGTGGGAATGTTCTTTCCCATTGTGGCATCCTCTACAGACGTACATCTCGTTCCGGTTCACAGGAGTCAGTTCAACAACGAAGCATGATTGGTTTGCTGGTCAGGTGAAGATGTCTTGCTGCCGCTCCGTCGCGCTGTCTTTCCATCCGATCCTGAAAGTAGAAGTCTGCTCCAACTCGGTCCCTGGGACTGCAGCATAGCCGAAGGTCGTCAGCAGCGTCGGCCACGCCCATCACCAGAACCATTGCGTCATCCTTCACACATAAGGAAAGAACTCACATGCACATTAGTTTTCTCCTAGATAACATTCATTAGCTGGGACATGTCGCCACCTTCGGCGCTTGGCTCCGTAACAGCCACAGTGTTGTTTCGTCCCACAGCTATCACTTCTGCAGGTTTCGGTGGGTTGTCTTGTTGTTGTACCCACATACCTGTGTTTTTATTCTTTTTACTTGTTTTCGGATTCGCTCCTATAATTCCTTACCCCAAACCTCCTTGGTCATAATTCTCTAATTCTGATTTTTCCACGCAGGCATCCGAACAGCCATACCATTCACTACTGACCAGGAATTAGTATAAACATAGCAATCACTCATCCCTTCCTGCTTCCAAAACCATTACTCACAAATCAGCCCATTGGCTGCTTTTACCTTCACCTGTCATTTCCAACATCTGCTGCGTACATAGATTACATGCCGCAGCTTTCCACTTTCGCTTACCATCGACATACTTAGCCGCCCCATCCGTACAACACACATGCTGTTTCTATTCTTCACCCCCCACGATATAGGGGACTCCACCAACACCGTCAATATCACAATCTCTTCCCCTTTCTCTACAACATCCGCCACTTACTCATAGCCCTTGTCATTTACATACTATTTCCATTTTAAAACCCATGCTTCTTACACTCCACCAATCCGGTGCTGCTTCAATCTCACTACTTTGTTTGCGAGAGGTATGGGGAAAGGTTGCATCTTCACCTTCCCCACCAATACCGGTCGCGCTGTCACCGTACCTCGAAATTTTAAATTGTCCATCCCACTCCTGGGTCCCAGGTGTAATCACCATCATGGTTAGACTTATCCCACTCTCCTAGATCTCCCAATTCTCTCAATTTGAACGCCACATCTCCTATTCTTTCCCCTACCATAGTCAACAACACTGACATCACTGCTGCTTTGTACGGAGTGGGTGCTGTTTTAATGAGAGCATTCCGGGTTAGTATTGTTAAAGATAAATCGTCCAGTGCATCAACATGCCCGGTATACACACCCGCCCTCATAGTCAACTCTCGCATTCTAGCGATCGCTTCTGACAATGTTTGCCACTGGCCCGGTTTTTCCGGCCAGCTGCTTTCATCGGGGTATCGCTGGTTCACCCCGTTGCCCATAAGGGCTAGGAGGGTAGTGTCACTGCCTCTCCCATCTATTGGTGGCTGCCTGTGCTCCCGACATTGAGACCACACTACAGCGTCGGTGCTTAAATCACAAAAATGGTGACAATCCATATGATCTATGGATATTTGTGCCGCACCCTGATCATACAGCCTGACCAACCATTTATCTAATGGTTCTCCTGGTCGCTGCTTCATCCGCTCCCATATGTCACTAATTTCCTTCTGTGTGAAATCCTCCACAAGTAGCTCAGACTGCCGTGGTCTCCGGCCAGAAGGATCTTGCACTTCCCTTCTCCGTGAAATAGGGAGTGCAGAAGTTGTTAACGGAGGGGGATCCATAAGAGTTCCCCGATCAGGATCCGCGACTTTATCTGGGTTGTAAATATCAATCTCCTCATCATCTGAGTCCCAGATATTGCCATCCCATCGCTCAGGATCCCAATTAGCTGCTGTTGCAGTAGCAACAAATGCTCAAATTTTTCGCGGACATGGTGTCCGTTTTTTCCTAGCATTGGCTTTTGCTACTTGCATCGCAGCCCGCTCTACAACCCCCGTTACTTGTTGCAGACGTTGATGTAAAATATCCACCTGACCCTGTGCCAGGGTCATCCGACCTAATGCCTCAGTTCAATTCAATTCAATTCAATTCAATTTTATTTATATAGCGCATTATCACAACATTACATTGTCTCAATGCGCTTTACATTTCCGCCTCGTAAGGACCCCCCATTGAGTAAGCCAAAGGCAACGGTGGCAAGGAAAAACTCCCTAAGAGGAAGAAACCTTGGGAGGAACCAGACCCAAAGGGGGAGCCCATCCTCCAGGGGCCGGCAGATGAGTCAAACAAACAAGATGATATGACTAAGCTAATACAGACAAGATGAAATGACTAAGCTAATACAGGGGTTGAAATATACACTCACCTAAAGGATTATTAGGAACACCATACTAATATGGTGTTTGACCCCCTTTTGCCTTCAGAACTGCCTTAATTCTATGTGGCATTGATTCAACAAGGTGCTGAAAGCATTCTTTAGAATTGTTGGCCCATATTGATAGGATAGCATCTTGCAGTTGATGGAGATTTGTGGGATGCACATCCAGGGCACGAAGCTCCCGTTCAACCACATCCCAAAGATGCTCTATTAGGTTGAGATCTGGTGACTGTGGGGAGCATTTTAGTACAGTGAACTCATTGTCATGTTCAAGAAACCAATTTGAAATGATTTGAGCTTTGTGACATGGTGCATTATCCTGCTGGAAGTAGCCATCAGAGGATGGGTACATGGTGGTCATAAAGGGATGGACATGGTCAGAAATGGTCATGGTCATGCTCAGGTAGGCCGTGGCATTTAAACGATGCCCAATTGGCACTAAGGGGCCTAAAGTGTGCCAAGAAAACATCCCCCACACCATTACACCACCAGCAGCAGCCTGCACAGTGGTAACAAGGCATGATGGATCCATGTTCTCATTCTGTTTACGCCAAATTCTGACTCTACCATTTGAATGTCTCAACAGAAATCGAGACTCATCAGACCAGGCAACATTTTTCCAGTCTTCAACTGTCAAATTTTGGTGAGCTCGTGCAAATTGTAGCCTCTTTTTCCTATTTGTAGTGGAGATGAGTGGTACCCGGTGGGGTCTTCTGCTGTTGTAGCCCATCCGCCTCAAGGTTGTGCGTGTTGTGGCTTCACAAATGCTTTGCTGCATACCTCGGTTGTAACGAGTGGTTATTTCAGTCAAAGTTGCTCTTCTATCAGCTTGAATCAGTCGGCCCATTCTCCTCTGACCTCTAGCATCAACAAGGCATTTTCGCCCCCACAGGACTGCCACATACTGGATGTTTTTCCCTTTGCACACCATTCTTTGTAAGCCCTAGAAATGGTTGCGCGTGAAAATCCCAGTAACTGAGCAGATTGTGAAATACTCAGACCGGCCCGTCTGGCACCAACAACCATGCCACGCTCAAAATTGCTTAAATCACCTTTCTTTCCCATTCTGACATTCAGTTTGGAGTTCAGGAGATTGTCTTGACCAGGACCACACCCCTAAATGCATTGAAGCAACTGCCATGTGATTGGTTGATTAGATAATTGCATTAATGAGAAATTGATGAGGTGTTCCTAATAATCCTTTAGGTGAGTGTATGTCTCAATGCAGCGGCCGACCGGTGCAGGCACGTGGTGCTTGATGCACGATGGCAGGATTAATAGACACACAGCCACAGGATGGATGGCGAGGCATCGTGTTGAGCCAAGGGCAGAGAGTTAATTCTCTCATTTGTCCCTCTTTTTCCCTTTCAGTCTGGTCTGCGCGCTCATACTGCATTCTGTATGCAGCCAACACGATCCATAGGCGTCTCTGTAGAGCACGCACGGGATCCTTTACAACCGGAACCTTTCTAAGGCACGACAATACCTGCTCAGGCTCGGCTTTTCTCAACGCAGCAGTCCAGGAATCAACAGGCCCTCCACCCTTCCTTATCTCCTGGGCTAACGCAGCAAACTGCGTCTCATCCCACTCAGGGAGCACTTCAGGCTCGGGCGCTGCTATCTTTCTCCTAAACATGTTTGTTCCTTAGTCCTATATCTTTTTCCCCTCAGATCCTGCCGACTACGCCAAAATGTCTTAAAATGGATGAGAGAGGGATATAGGGCTCTCGAAGGAACAAACAGGCACGCTTAGGTTCACTCAAATACACTTTAATAAGTAATACAAAATTATCTCACATTAACACCAATACTGAGCTATCATATTGAAGGCAATGCAAAATAACTCGTACTACAACGGATATCAAATAATATATATCTTATAGCTAATAGTATTAGGTGCAAAGGTATGAATATATATAGAAAAGAAGCAATTACACATACAAGAAGCAAGGAAACATAAAAAGTTACGAAATATTATCACAAGCGGCGATAATTTACTCGCAACAATCAACGGAAAGCATAAGCAGTTGCAAAGCTATTTACACTCGGACGTGCTATCATTATTGTATTCTTCGTTTTCAAGTTAGCCAGCATAAAACCACGGACAACTCAAAAGGTCTCTCCTTTATTATTCTTCAAAAAAACTCTTGCATGCTGGTATTTGCATGGTATCATGGGTAATGATGTTCAACCATATTGCATTATGTTATCATCAAATACAATTCAGTCTAATCAGAAACGAAATAATTATGCATATTAAATCAACAAACCTAAATAATATATTATAATTAAACGAACAAACAACTTTAAATATATAGTTGCAACAGACTCCCCCCCGATGAACCCTTAGTTCATCATTTAAATCTCCAAATTATATAACAATTGAACTGGTCTTCTCAGTAAGGTTCCAGACGATGTGCGGACTGCACAGGACCGAACTTTCCCATCACGACCAGGAAACAGGTCCTCCACTCTTCCTAGCTTCCAAGTCTGTCTTGGCACGTTGTCATTCCCAAGGAGGACAATATCTCCCACCTTTAACAAAGTAGGTTGCAATGTGTTGGAACAATGGGCTGACTTTAGGCTCAACAGGTAATCCTTTCGCCAGCTGTTCCAGAAAATTGTAAGGAGCCGTTGCCGGTACCGCCATCTCTTTGTAATCTTTTCTCTGTTCAGATTGGCATTCTCAGAGTCAGCCGTAAACTACTTTGGTGGTAAAGAGGTAAGTCTTTTTCCCACAAGAAAATGGGCTGGCGTCAGTGGCTGTGGTTCATCCATGTCATTGCTGACAAATGTAAGTGGTCTGGAGTTTAGGATGGCTTCTACCTCTGTCAGAATGGTGGTAAGCTCTTCAAAGTTCAGGGAAGCACGTCCTAGAACCTTTCTCAGGCAGCTTTTCACTGATCTAACTAGCCTTTCCCAGAAACCACCCCACCAGGCAGCTCTTTCAGCGATGAATCGCCAATGTATACCCCTTTTTGAGAAATGTTCTAAAAGTTGCTGCTCTTTAATTCCTTGCCATAGCTCTTTCAGATCTCTGTCAGCTCGTTTGAAGGTTTTTGCATTATCTGAATAAATGACCTTGCATAGTCCCCTTCTAGCGACAAATCTTTTCAGAGCTAACAGGAAATGTTCTGTTGTTTGACTGGAGACGAGCTCTAAATGTACTGCTCTGGTCACTGCACAAGTGAATAATGCAACATAGGCCTTGTCAAGGGTGCTGCCGCTCTTGACAAACAGTGGCCCAGCAAAATCCAAACCAGTGATTTCAAATGGAGGAGATTCTGTAATTCTGTCACGAGGCAATGGAGCAGTAACCTGTTGTACAGGCTTCGCCTTGAATCTTCTGCAGACATTACACCGCGATAGAACACTTTTCACCATCTGTCTCCCTCGCAATATCCAGTGTCTTTCTCTTAATTGAACCAGAGTGTCTCGCACACCTGCATGCATCAGGTGTTCATGGTTGTGCTGAACTAACAGTTCACAATATTTGCCTTTCGCAGGCAAGATCCATGGGTGCTGTTGCCTGAAGCTGAAGTCGGATTGCTGCAACCTGCCTCCAACACACAACAATCCATCCTCATCCAAGAACGGCCTTAACTCTCTAATCTTTGAATCTTTGTTTAAAGCCGTCCCAGTTTCCAAAAGTGACACTTCATTTGCAAAGCCTTGTCGTTGCGTCAACTTCATCCAGAACTTTTCTGCCTCAAACAATTCTTCTGCGGTCAGTTCTCCTTTCCTTTTTGTGGTCAAGCGTGTGTTGTCGGCAAATCTTCTTATCCAGGCTGTTATTCGCAATACTGTCACCAGCTTGCTGTGTTTTTGTAGGTCTAATACTGGATTCGTTGCTTCATGCTCTTCACTGCTTAGCTGTACTGTTACACATTCACTTACTTCCAGCTCTTCTCTGACCATGTCATTTTCCACTGAATAGTCATCAGACTCTTTCTCAGGTTCAGATAAGACCAGAAACTCAGGCCCTCTCCACCACAGGTGACTCCGACTCAGGTTCACCACAGTCTGGCCACGGGTGGGGAGATCAGCTGGGTTCTCTTTACCCTTACAGTGAGACCATGATGCAGGGTCTGTCAGGGATTGAATTTCTGTCACTCGGTTGGCAACAAACTGTTTCCACTTATGTGCTGAGCTGTGAATCCAGTGTAGTACGATCATTGAGTCTGTCCACATGTAAAGTTGATAGGTTTCCATTTTAAGCAGATTTATCAAGTTTCTTCCCAGCCGGGCTCCTATCAGTGCTCCCATTAGCTCCAAACGCGGCAATGACAGCTTCTTCAAAGGAGCAACTCTGGATTTGGATGCAACCAGTCTAGCAGCCAGCTTTCTGTCTTTCTGCTCCAACTGTAAGTAGGCGACAGCACTGTACGCCTTTTCACTGGCGTCACAGAACACATGGAGTCTAGATGCACTGCCACTCTGCTCCACTCTTTCTCCATACCAGCGTGGTATAGATATTTGGTGAATCACTGGGAGCTCAGAACACCAGCTAATCCATTGTTGATTCAGATCAGGTGGAAGTTCTTCATCCCAGTCAAGCCCTCTTTCCCACATCTCTTGCAGCAGACATTTAACTCTTATGGTGAAAGGGGTTAAAAACCCTATGGGATCAAAGATGCTGGCTGAGTGCTGAAGAACACTCCTTTTGGTGCTCTTCCTCATTGGTTTTTTCAACAGAGGTCTTAGATCAAACACAAAGTCGTCAGTTTGGGTCCTCCACACTAAGCCAAGTACCTTGAGCACTGTTCCATGGGCCTCTGGTTCTTCAGCTTGGCCAATAGGTGTCTGCTTCCACCTTTCCTTCAGTGCTGTAGAGTTAGTCATCCACTTACACAGGTTCATGCCAGCAGCAGACATGATTTCCTTTGCTCTAGTTGTCACAGAGACTGCCTCTTCGACGTCACCAACACTGGCAATAAAATCATCAACATATAATGACTCTTTAATAAGCTGGGCAATATGAGGCTGTTCTTCATACTGCCGAAGATGCTTTCTCACTGTAGCTGCTAACAAGAATGGACTTGATGACACTCCAAACACCACTCTGGTCATCCTCAACACGCGCAGCTTCTCATCAACATCTTCCTTCGGGGTAGCAGTGAACCACAAAAACCTCACCGCATCTCTGTCCCTTTCTGCAAGAGAGATCTGCAAAAAGGCTTGCTTAATGTCGGCCATAAATGCAATTTCATGCAGTCGGAATCTGATCAATATGCCAAGCAGATCTGGATTCAGGTTCGGACCAGTAGACAGACAGTTATTTAGTGAGGGACAGCCTTCTTCATGTGAAGAGGCATCAAACACCACTCTTAGCTTTGTTGTCATCTTATCCTCTCGTACCACAGCATGGTGAGGTAAGTAGTATTCGACAGGTGATGTTTAACACTCACCCTGGTTCACTTCTTCAGCAATGCCCTGTTGAAGATAATCCTCTATTACTTCACTGTATCTCTGGAAGATGACTGCATCTGACCGCAACCTCCGTTTCAGTCCTTCAAATCTTTTTCTTGCGATTCTGTAGTTGTCAGGGAGTTCTGGTTTCTCATGCCGCCATGGCAACTCCACTTCATATCGCCCATTCTTAAACTGTGCTGTTTTCTCAAACCTCTGAAGTGCCTTCTCCTCTTCTGGATCACCAGGGTCCAGTCTTGTGATGCCAAGAGATTCTATCTCCCAAAAGGCTTTCAGCTGGCTTGAGATCAGTCTATCCTCTTCAACATGAATATGCATACATGCTGCTTCATTAACGCTTGACATTGTCATTGGTCCCTGCACACACCATCCAAATACACTCTCAAGAGCGACCAGCGAGCCAGTAAGTCTTTCTACGCGGCCTGACACTGTGCTCCAGTAATAGTCTGCCCCTATTAACACTGACAGTTCGACCTCAGCAACGCCATCTTCAGTTACATCGGCCAACTGTAGACCTCTTCCTTTCAATTCATGCTGAATGCGGTCTCCTGGAACCTTCATCACAGCAGTGCACACTTGTGGTATTTCAATTGCTTCAATTTCTATTTTCTGTCCCTTGTCCCAAATGTTCTCCAGAATTACCTTTACAGTATTGCGTTTCGTTGTTACAGGTGCAGCGGTGGCAAATGTATGAAGAGTGAAGGTCTCTTGTCTTATAACAGGTAGCTTCAGAGCTCTCGCCTGCTTTTCACACACAAAACTCCTTTGACTTCCTCCATCTAGCAGGCAGCGTACTAATCTCCGTCCACCTGGACCTACTGCATGAGCCTGGGCAGTCTGTAGCAGCACTGTATTCTGGTTCCTTGGTTTCACCTTCATTGAATGTGTAGCAAATGAAGAGACCACATCTTCTAATTTGTCACTGGTGAGTGGTGTAGACCTTTCATGGGTTCCACATACAGCACTGTGATGTCTCTTTCCGCACTGGTCACATGAGGTGTCCTTAAACCTACAGTTTCTTGCTATGTGCCTCGGTCCAAGACACACGAAACATCTTCCCATCCTTTTAAGTTTTTCTCTTCGATCAGCTACATTGTAGTTAGGACAAAGTTCTGGTTTGTGCTCTACACCATCACAAAATACACAATTTAGTGTCCTCTGGCTAGCAGTGTGCAAAGCAGCAGCTGATGACAGACTCCTTTTATGTTTTAACTCAGTAGTTGCATCAGTCCTTTTAAATGGTGTATGGAGGCTATGACTATCTTTCTCTATATTGCCTCTTAACAACTGCGTTGTTCTCTCCCTGCTCAGGATCTCATTTTGTAGAAATTTCATCACCTCTGAGACTTGCCATTCTTCACTCAAACATCTTTGTCTATTATACAGGAGAGCTATGTCCTCGGGTATTAGCTGCAGCAGGACTGGGCAGAGCAGACTGCCATAAGTCTCTGACACAACCCCTAGTGACTCCAAACTACGTATCTGTATCTCACATTCATCATAGAGCTGTCTTAAAGCAGCAATGTCAGATGATTTCTTCACCGGTTTAAGATTCAGCAACCTTGTCATATGAGCATTCACTATAAGGTCTTTCCTTCCATATCTCTTTTGTAAAATCTCTAGTGCATGGTCGTAGTTGCTGTCTGATAACATTAGTCCAGTCACTGTTTTGGCTGCAGCGCCGGTAAGGTACGATTTTAAATACGTAAACTTTTCAGTTTTGCATAGCGTCTCATTTTTATGTATTGCCGTCTCAAATTGATTCCAAAAATCTCTCCATAAACTTAAATCGCCACTAAATCGTTGAATCGTCAATTTAGGTAACTTTACTGATTTCTGGCTTGGCAATCTCCCTGCCTCGCGCTCCCTTAGGCTACTCACGTTCTCTTGAACATTCCGGATCACTCTTTCTGCACGCGTCTTCATCGTAATAACTCGTTCCTTATATTCCTCCGCGTTCATGATTTCTCCTTCCAAATCTTCCGTGGCAGTTCTTTGTTCAATTTCTTTATCCAAATCCATCAGCGCTTCTTGTTTAACAGACAAGTTCGCTATTAACTCACTCAAACGTCCAACATCAGCATTTTCTTGGTTAACCTCCGTGTCGATACACTGCAGAAGTCTCGTTGTAGCCCCTCGTATTGCTCTTCGTTTCCTAATTAATCTACCCATTTGTTCATCCGTTTCCATTTCGACGTTTGTTGACTAACTTCCCGGGTTTCGGCACCAAATTTACTATTGTATTCTTCGTTTTCAAGTTAGCCAGCATAAAACCACGGACAACTCAAAAGGTCTCTCCTTTATTATTCTTCAAAAAAACTCTTGCATGCTGGTATTTGCATGGTATCATGGGTAATGATGTTCAACCATATTGCATTATGTTATCATCAAATACAATTCAGTCTAATCAGAAACGAAATAATTATGCATATTAAATCAACAAACCTAAATAATATATTATAATTAAACGAACAAACAACTTTAAATATATAGTTGAAACAATCATCACCCACCTTCATGGACTGGGGAGCCCTTTCAGTCCTGGCAGGAGACCAACACGTGAGTTCCGAGAAAGTGCCGGGCGATGCGCGCTCTATCCCACGGCTGAACTCCGGTCGGTACTGGGATCTCCCCCTTCCTTTATACTAAATTTAGAGTTGCATGTGGGCAGGGGGTAAGCTGGCCAGGCTCACCCCTTCCCCCCAGGCAACATAGTGTGCTCCAATTGCCCCTTTTGTCCAAGTGATGCTGCTTGCGATAACATACTACAATAGGCGTCCTTGCGCAATGCCTCCCTGTTCCCCCCTAAAGGCAATACAGTGTGCTGTATACCGACCCCCCACCCTATCTCCCGAAACCAAGATAAGCATCCTGCATGCCGATCTAATGGCCCAGATGAGCATCCTGGCTTCTCTTTATGAGCCCAAGTTATTTATGGCAAAATTAGGTTTTACAGGGGATCGGTAAATAACATGTTCGTGCAGTTTAATAACATTCGGGGTGAATCATGGACGATTGATCTGAATTTCAGGACGATCAGTCAACACGCGATCGGAATTAATCCACAATTACAACTTTCCAGAATATTATAGTAAAGTTAATTCCATGTCACGTGGGTGACGTAATCGTCCACAAATTCATCCTAATACAGAAGACATAGCTTATAATGATGATGATGACTGGCTTCTAAGTCGATTAAGATTTCCAAGAGCAATTCTTTTGGAGCTGTGTGCTAAACATTACAGTATTACAAAAGCAGACGATGAGGAATTACGCTATAGGCTACCTGTTCCTTTACAAGTTCTGTCCACTCGCGGGTTCTTAGCCAGAGGTGCTTTTCAGCGAGAACTTGCGGACCGATCGGGTATTTCTCAGTCAATTCTGAGTCGCGCCATGCCGGCTGTATGTGACGGCATAATTCGCTTGTCTCCCAGATATATAAAATTTCCTTACACTATGGTTGAACAGGCAAATATTAAAGCGCAATTTGCAGCGATGTCCGGTTTTCCCAACGTAGTCGAAGCTATCGACTGCACGCACATTGCTATAACCTTCAGTGAACGAATTTGCTTATGTAAATAGAAAGCACTTTCCCTCTATTAATGTACTCTATTAATGTATTGGGGGCACCTCTTGTACTGTTGTCTGTAAGAATAAACAAACAGAATAAACGAAAGTAACACCGCATCTGCGCCCTACGCGTTATTCATAAACATGCAAGTAATTCAAACAAGTATGGTACGAGAAAAAATCACCCGCGATGACATTGGCGTCCCCCTCACCCGATAAAAGTGTGTCCCCAATTATCACAGCAACTAGTTGCTCAAAGGATGTGAGACCGGGAATTCCGCTACCTCCGCCTGTAGTGTTAAGACTCTTAAGATGAGCGGCCGCTCGTTTTTCCCGTCGTCGATTTTAATGTCCTACCGCTTCTTTTTAATTTCGGCCACCGTGCGAATTTCGGAACCAACACTTTAAACTGACTCCGCCACGCTGTGCCACTCCGTAAACTTTCGTTTATTGCTGATGCCACTTATACCACCAAATAATATCACTTTTCTCGATTTCTGTTAATATGACGTCCACTTTGCACTCGCTGAAATACTTCTTTTTCCCTCGTGGTTTATCCATTGTTGTTTAAGAACAACATAGAACAAAGCGGGCGTTTATATAGATTTACATATGCAAATATACATAATTATGGGCGGGTCGGGGGGTGTGGCTGTGGGCTCGTTCACGTACGTAAAATTTCAGGCTCATTCGGATTTATAAAGGGAATGTGCGTAGATCTGTGCTTATGCACAGTTTTATGCATCTGGATTTTTTCTTGCTTATGCACATTCCTAGTTTTGTCCGTACGCCATGTTTTAGTGCGAATTTTACGCACGTCGTTATACATGAGGCCCCTGGTCACCAAGAAGGATGCTGACGCCAGAAGAGTGGACACCACCAATGCTCCAGCAGGACTTACCCCTATTCCACATTTGTGAGAAAAGAGCCACGTCCCGCTGGTCCCTGAGGTGGACTTCCTGCAGGAAACAGAGATTGAAAGGGGAGGATGTCAGTTCATCAAAGACCGCGGCCCTTTTGACTGGGTTCCTCAACCCTCTGACGTTAACAGTAAAAATGTTTAAATCAGCCATGGGGGGATTAAAAGAAGAATAAAACAATAAGAAATTAAAACCATAAAAAATTAAAAACTATAAACCCTAAAACCAGCTATTAAGACCCCTGTTCCCCCTCCCCGCTCATGCCCAGAATTATCCCCAGCATCGAGTCCTCCAGGTAGGCCTGGTCGTTCGGTGAAACCTCCAGGCCTGAAAAGGTAATGTCCTCCTGGGGAAGGGCTGGGGATAACATTGACAGATTCCAACTTATGTCTTCCGTTTTGGGGGCGGGAGGCGATACGACCTGTACAGGGGCCTCAGCTGAGGGCGCCGCCTCCTTGGGGGTACCTGTTGACTCCTCTGCTTCCTTCCTCGTCTTCTTGGTTTTGTCCTTGAGGTCACCCTTCTTCCTTTTGGTGACCCCGGCCCGGGCCTGCGGGGACTGCCCAGCCTGAGCCCGGGGCCCCTCAGCCCCCAATAGGGGTCTTCACTGGGGACCTGGCCACTTCTTCCTGGGCCCCCACTGACCTCTCCTGAGGCCCCCCTGGCTTTGGGGCAGGGAACAGTTCCCGGTCCAGCACTTGCCTCACCTGCCCACCACCTGCCAGAACACCCGCATAGGAGCGCTGGGGGCAGACACGGGCCAGGTGCTCCTCGCTGCTGCAGTGACGACAACGTTGGGGGCCCTTACAGTCCTTGGCCATGTGCCCGAGCTCAAGGCAGTTACGGCACTTAAGGTCCGGGCAGTCCTCCGCCTTGTGTCCGTGGCCCTGGCACGACCGGCAGAAGGTAGGCTGTCCAGTGTAGAACAGGTACCCCCTGTTGGGCCCGATGGAAAAGTAGGCTGGGGGATGAAGATATCCCCCCTTTCCATCCGGCCGCCGTCGCACCTGGAACTGGCGGCGCCCATTCCACACACCCAGCTCGTCCCGGACGTCTCTGTGTCCTGGTAAGACCTCAACATAAGAACATAAGAACTTTACAAACGAGAGGAGGCCATTCGGCCCATCGAGCTCGCTTGGGGAGAACTTAACTAATAGCTCAGAGTTGTTAAAATCTTATCTAGCTCTGATTTAAAGGAACCCAAGGATTCAGCTTGCACTACGTTATCAGGAAGACTATTCCATACTCTGACTACACGCTGTGTAAAGAAGTGCTTCCTTAAATCCAGTGTGAAATGTTCTCCCGCTAATTTCCACCTATGGCCACGAGATCTTGTATTTGAACTAATGCTGAAGTAACTATTCGGTTGAACAGCATTCAAACCTGTTAGAATCTTATAGACCTGGATCATGTCCCCCCTCAGTCTCCTTTGCTTGAGGCTGAACAGATTTAGCTCAAAATAACCTTTCCTCGTATGACATTCCTCTAAGACCAGGAATCATTCTTGTGGCCCTACGCTGCACCTTTTCTAAGGCCGCTATGTCCTTTTTAAGATATGGTGACCAAACCTGTACACAATATTCTAGGTGAGGTCTCACCAAGGAATTGTATAATCTTAGCATTACCTCCCTTGACTTAAACTCCACACACCTGGAGATATACCCCAACATCCTATTTGCCTTTTTTATTGCTTCCCCGCACTGGCGAGAATGAGACATGGAAGCATCAACATACACACCAAGGTCTTTCTCATAATCAGCTACCTTTAATTCAGTAGGTCCCATAAAATACCTGTACTTTATATTTCTGCTCCCTACATGGAGTACCTTACATTTGTCTATGTTAAATTTCATCTGCCAGGTGTCAGCCCAGTCACTAATTAAATTAAGATCCCGCTGTAGCTGCTGAGCCGCTAGTTCAGTATCTGCTACACCACCCACCTTGGTGTCATCTGCAAATTTCACCAGTTTACTGTATATATTGGTGTCTATATCATTTATGTAAATTAGGAACAAAAGTGGTCCTAAAATTTAACCCTGCGGTACCCCACTATGAACGCAGGCCCACTGTGACATTGAGCCTCTTATAACTACTCGCTGCTTCCTATCCGTTAACCAGTTATCAATCCAGGTCGCTACAGTTCCTAAAATACCTGTCGCTTTGAGTTTAAGTGAGAGCCTCTTGTGGGGAACAACATCAAAAGCCTTTTGGAAATCTAAGTAGATGACATCATAGGCCTTCTTATCATCAACTTCCTGAGTAGCTTCCTCAAAAAACTCCAACAGATTTGTTAAACAGGATCTACCACTCCTAAATCCATGCTGGCTATCCCTCAAAATGTTATTTGAGTCCAGGTAATCTACCATTTTCTCTTTGATTATAGCCTCCATAACTTTACCAGTTATACAAGTTAGACTGATTGGCCTATAGTTTGACTTCTATCCCCTTTTTTGAAAATGGGCGTTATGTTGGCATGCTTCCAATCAGAAGGTACCACACCTTCAGATAAGGATTTTTGAAACAGTAATGTTAAGGGTCGGCAAATAATATCCCTCATCTCTTTTAACACTATAGGTAAGATGCCATCAGGGCCCTGTGATTTATTTATTTTGAGCTTAGCTAGGCTTTGCAAAACATCAGCTTCAGTTATATATATATTAGTTATAGACTATGTTGGATTAGTAATAAGAACTGGTAAGTTACTAGTGTCCTCAACAGTGAATACCCGTGCAAAACTATCATTGAACTCATTTACTATGTCAATGTCGTTTTCAATTATAAGACCCTTACTATCCTGCAGATTAGTAATTTCAGCTTTTAGAGCTCTTTTAGAGTTAAAATACTGGAAGAAACTTTTAACGTCATCCTTAGCCTCCAATGCGATCTTCCTTTCGACATTCCTTTTAGCTCGTCTAATGTCATTTTTTAATTCAGCCTGTAGATTTAGATACTCTTGCTTTATTCTGTCATCATCAATTATTTTCCATTTCTGGAACAAAGCCCTTTTCCTCCTTACTTTATACTTTATTTCCCTATTAAACCACCTACACTGAAAAAAATGAAACATTGGATCAACTTAAAATATTACTTCATTTTTTCACACTTAATTTTTTCAAGTCAGTTCAACTTAAAGTAGTCAATCTAATACACAGGTGTCAAACTCCAGTCCTGGAGGACCGGAGCCCTGCACATTTTTGGGTTTCCCCTCATTTAACACACCTGATTCAACTCCTTGTGCTAATTACCACACAGTTCTTGAGCTGAATCATTTATGGTGGAACAGGGAAGGGACTAAGCTACACAGGGCTCTGACCCTCCAGGACTGCAGTTTGACACCCTTGCCATAGAGTGTTAAGACAATGTGTCTCAACCTCTTCCCAAATTGCAAGCCCAAAATGGGTGGCCCATATCTGCCCCATTTTAATGTGCACTCATTTGAACTTATTTGGGCATTCAGCTGCTGTGTTTTACTAATCCACCATAATAAGAAAGACTCAGACCAACATAGCCTTTTCTCATTTAAGCATAACAGAAAAGGTGTTTTCAATCAGGTTAAGAACCAGTCATGTTCACCTGAGAACTGCATGTGGTGTAAAAGTGAGTTAAATGTATGGCACCAAGCATGGATTATAAAGCTAGACTGTGTTAGACTGCATATCATAGTTATTTAGCAGTTCTGCGAAAAGGTGAGAGCTTAATGGTGGAAGGAGTGTGTTTCTGCTAAAGCAGATATAATGGTTGGTGGCCTTATTGCTTTTAGACCACAACTTGGGATAGAAGAACAAATCAAATCACTTTGACCAACATAGCTTTTTCTCATTTAAGCATAACAGAAAAGGTGTTTTCAATCAGGTTAAGAACCAGTCATGTTCACCTGAGAACTTGATTACTTTAAGTTGAACTGACTTGAAAAAATTAAGTGTGAAAAAATGAAGTAATATTTTAAGTTGATCCAATGTTTAATTTTTTTCAGTGTAGGTTGCAATTTCATAGATTTATTCTTGCTGGAAACAGGTATGAAGTCCTCTTGCACTTGCAATAATGTGCTTTTAAAAAATTCCCATGCCTCTTCAACAGTTTTGTTATTTAACTCCATCCAGTCTACAGTTTCTAGTTTTAATCTCATACAATTGAAGTTAGCCTTCCTAACATTATATATTTTTGATTTGGACTTTGCTCTTCGGCCACTAAACTTAACCTCAAATTTAACCATGTTATGATCGCTACTGTCAAGCGGTTCTAAAACGTCTAATTTACCAATCCTGTCCTGGTTATTAGACAACACAAGATCAAGAATGGCATCTCCCCTGGTAGGGGTGTTAACAAACTGAGTAAAAAAACAATCCTGTACTAATTCCACCATCTCAAGTTCATTTTCAGAAGAGCCAGCAACAATGTCCCACTGCATCCCCGGTAGATTAAAATCACCCATTACTACCACATCATTTTTATTGCTTATAATCCTAATATCACTGTAAAACAATCTCCTTTCCTCAGCAGCTACATTGGGTGCTCTGTAACAAACACCGACAATTAGGCTATTTGAGTTTGTAGCATCTAATTTTACCCATATAGCTTCTGTGCTTTTACTTATATCAGTAAGCTCCCTTGCTTGCAAGTTTTCCTTTACATATACTGCAACACCACCTCCCTTCTTACCTATACGGTCTTTACGGAACAATGTGTAACCATCCATATTATATTCTTGTCCATCCTTATCACTCAACCACGTTTCAGTTATTGCTATAATATCATAAGAGTCCGATGAGATAAGAGCCTCTAAATCAGTGGTTCCCAACCTTTTTTAACTCACGGCCCACACAGCCAAACACATATGTTTCCGCGGCCCACTGCAAAAGAATTTAAACGATCCCGCTTTTTGTGTCGGGTTAACTAAGTACTCGGAAGCAAGGCTGTTAATTGTCTTTATTGAATAAACTGGTAATTTATTTAATTATATATCAAATTATGATTTATTTGATTTTGACTAGACATTTTTTATTATATTAACAATATTACAATTTCTATTAATAATAATTGGCGGCCCCCCTGCAATACCGTCGCGGCCCACTAGGGGGCCGCGGCCCACAGGTTGAAAACCACTGCTCTAAATCATGAATTTTATTCCTAATACTCCTGCCGTTTAAATACAGACAACAAAGGGTAGGACTATTACAGTGCCTACTTATAATATGATTTTTTGTGGCTTTCCCTTTCCCCCCAGTTACATACTTAACTAACCTCCCTGCCCCCCCAGTCCCTAGTTTAAACATTCCTCAACTACTCTACAAATACGCCTTCCCAGTACACTGGTTCCCCTCCGGTTCAGATGCAACCCATCCGGCTTGAACAGGTCCCACCTGTCCCATAAGGTCCTCCAGTGCCCCATAAACCTAAACCCCTCTTTCCTACACCATCCTTTTAGCCACGCATTTAATCTCCTTATCTCAGCTAACTTAGCCTGACTTGCGCGTGGCACGGGGAGGATTTCAGAAAATACCACCATGGACGTTCTGCTTCTAAGCTTATTGGCGACTTCTATAAATTTATCCTGCAGAACAGCCCTTCTACCCTTGCCTATGTCGTTGGTGCCAACATGCACCACGACAACTGGATCCACCCCAGCTGGGGCCAAAAGCTTGTCCACACGATCTGGAAGGTCTCCTACCTGCACTGAAAAAAATGATTCTGACCCCTTGTAAATGTTACATGTTTTTATCTGGTTAATTTCAGTGATTTTAATGTGTTATTTAATCCTACTTATTTTTTATTATTAATTTTCAAATTCACTGCCCTTGTTTAAAACAAGTTAATTTCATTCAATTAAAAGTAATTAGAAAAAAATACGTTTCATTTAATTTCCAAATACTGTAAGGTCTGCGCATGTGCAGACACATTTTTTTTCTGAAGGCGCCAAGGCGGGGGAATTGAACGTGATGCACTCGTTTGAATGCTGCATCCAGCTCTGCATTTTCGGTAAGTAAGCAATATATAATCATTGGTGTGTTATATTTGTTACTTAAACAGGGTTCTGTTTACACTTTTAAACATTTTATAGAAAAAAAATGTGTTTAGCTAATGCTAAGTTTGTGTGTTTTTATTTAAATTACATTAGCTAAGGTTTCAGCGACTAGCTTAATCATGTGAGTTGTGTAAGGTTAGTAAGTTAACTTAGCTTAAGTGTTAAATGCTTGGTGAATTCAGTGTTTGTCTTGACTTATTTATTAGTTTGTGGAAGCCGATTAAGCGCAAAAAAGTTTTACGAATGTTAACGTTAATTGTAGCAGCACCTTCCTTGCTGTCTAGGCTTGTACGTTACGTTAGACTGGCCAAGCCTAACATTACATTAACATTATTCCTGACTGGCTGTAAGCATGTTTTCTAATCTTGTCAATGTGTTAACATTAGGACAAAATACACCTGTGAAATCATGTTGGTAAAAGGTGGTTAATGTGCACTGACGGCAAGAATTTATGTTTCTACATAATCATAATGGCAGGCCTAGGTAACGTTGGGTGCCTGAATTTACCGTTTCTTTAAAAGTTTGTATTTTTTTCACACCCGTAGACCCGCCCCTACTCTGCCGCTGACTGGCTCCGACCGACCGTGACATTTTCAAGGCCTGTCACTCCACTTGCGCAAATCTAACCAACCAATGCAACGAACACTAGCCAATCAGAGGCAGGTCTTCGCGGAATGCAGGTAGGAAAAAAAACAAGCTTCTCTTTCGTGGTAGCGGCATGGGTAGCAGTCCTCGTGGACGGTATCCGACTCGCCTTATCAGAGCTTAAAACGTAAAGGTGGGGCTGAAAGTACATGTAGTAGAAGCATGCAAATGTTTCATAACTAAATAGCAGGAGATTTGCAGATGACACGAGAGGACCAGCTAGTACGACCACAGCCGATAGTCCAGTGAAAGACCAGTTAACCTGATGTGGTAGGCAGAAGACGACAGGGATAAGAATGTGGGTTTAGCTAGCAGGTTGATGTTGTTCAACTTTGTTTCTGCTCTAAACACAAAGACCAATTATGTTGGCACTGCATTTATTGCTCCCAATTTCAAACTAATACTTTTAGTATAGAAGTGGAACATGAAAAATACAAATACTAATAGAGTTAGTGATATGGCATGAAGGAAAAAAAAAATAATAATTTTAATTAAATAAAAAAAAAATTAATTAAATTTACAAAACTAAGAGTTGGCAGGGGTCTTGACTTGTTGACTCAGTTATAATATCTCATAATGTACTTAGTAGTTCTAGGCTTGTGAACTGCATTGTGAAGAGATTTTTCTGTTTCTAATTTCACAAACAGTTTATAAAAAATCGCCATATAATATGATCTGACACAATGTAAATAACCTTACACAATTATTTATTCTAAAACATTGTACAGGTGTTTATATTTCATGCATTGTTGTACAAACAATGGTAGTTAATTTAAGAAACCAAATCTGTTTTGTACTTAATTCACACAATTTCCAGAAACTTCAATATACCCCTCTTGTTTCATATAATTTCCTGTCTGTATGCTTAGAGCATCTAAAGCTTTGAAAGCATTATTTTCTGATGTAATTTGTAAATGCTCTTAAGTAATTTATGTAAGGAATAATTGACGACGGGCCGTTGAATTATTAGAAAAATAATGCACACCCGAGGTGGTGATGCGGCCACGACGCGAAGCGGAGCATTATTTTTCTAATAATTCAACGGTCCGGAGTCAATTATTCCGCTTATACTACGGTTGCCACACCTCAAGACAGCGATCAGATGATATATTTCAAGGGATTCGCCCGGTTTTTCTACTTAAATCGCTATTGTGAGTAGGATTATTTCTTCCGCATCTCATCCAACGACTCTTTTGCTAGTTCCAAAACGTCATTTTAAAGCTGGCAATGGAGGCTTGAGCCGTTGATAGCAGACTAATGCAGTTAATAATGAAGTTATTAGAAAGAGAGCGAGAGAGACAGAGACACAGAGAAAGAGAAACAGAGAGAAAGAGAGAGCTTGTATGAATTAGGCTACCTCTGTGTGTCCCTCAACAGTGTTCTGAAGCACTGTCTCTAAACTGTAAGTCTGCTTTAAGATGCAGCGCTGTTATTACCTCGCTAGTGAGAAATGTCATGTGTAGCCTTTAAGTTGCTACACTAGGCTAACTGATAAAATTGTCAGGGCAGCGCTGACAACACGTTTTTGTGTGAGTGTGTAACACATTCACATTTCATATTCACCGTAAATATTAAAATTTACTTTCGGAAAATCGTCTGTCATGTTGTTGTTTTTGTTAGTCCTGTGTGCTGTATAGGTACTGTATGCTAATTTCCGTTATTACAGTTAACTATGCGAAGTGATATGGAACTGTAATGCGGTCAAGAGAGCTGCCTGGAACTACGTTCGCCGTGCGTTTCCCTGAAAATAATTGCACACCTCAGAACGTTCGTCAGCCAATCAGATTCAAGCATTCAACGGTCCCGTAGTATAAAAGAGGAATAACACACTTGCAAGAAAATAGTCCCGCTGTGAATAAATAAGTTGATATTTAAAATAATCTTTCCTGAAAATGAAGTCCATGTCTGTCTGTCCACTTCCACCCTCTTAATCTGCCATTTGTTGGATATTTTTTTATAGTAATAAGGTATTATTACAATTTGGACTTGGACACAAATTAGTTTGTAGTGATCTGATTTGAGTCGTGGGCTTTAACATGTTTTGTGCTGACACAAGTTTGTGATTATTGGACAATTACTTTTTTCCTCAACATGCTTACAATTTATCTTTTTAATCCCTGCTCATTTCTATTTCTGTTGCAGGTTTTTCTCATATCTGATTGTCTTGGTGTGATGTGGACCAAAGCCTAATTCTTTGGGGAGCTCATATTGTTTTGGTAAGTGCATTTAACATGCATCTTAACAGCTATACTGATCACAGCAGTGCTGCTACGGAGAAAGCTAAAAATGTTCTGTAACTTTGTGGTATACATTTTGTTCTTTATTTATGGGGGGATCTCAACGCTGGTACTTTATGATCATATAATTCATAGAGAAGTGCTGCTATAAAAGTACCAGTACACACAGACATTTTCTTCATGTCTAGCTTCCTGCTAGGCGTGCTTGTGTGTATTTGTTCTCTCTATAACAGTAATTACTAACAGCAGTGCAAAGTAAATCTGCCACTGATACACTATTACTCTTAGGGCATACTCACACTAGGCTTGGTTGCCTTGTACCGTGCCCAAGCACGATTGTCCCCCCACGGTTATGCTTTCCTTGTCTAGGAAACACTGCACTCTTTTGAGAAAAGCGCTCTCTCTCGCACAGCAAAGTGGAGTTTATGTGCGAGTTCCGTGCTGAGTGCGAGTACGCCCTTAATCTGTTGAGTAAAGCTTCTGTTTGCTTAATATGAGATTCCGTGGCCCAAACTAAGTCACAATAAACTATACATTTAGTTGTCTTTACAGAGCATAGCTTTATGTAATCAAAGTTGAAGCGGATCATCATGCCCCGGATGTGACAGTTACGACACCATCACTAATGTTTGATTTTTGTCCCCTTTTCTCTCTTTGTGTTTTGTCTAGTTTATGTGGCAGTGTAAAGACTGTGGTGCGGAAGTGTCTAGGCGATCAGAAATTCTTAAACATTACAGACTAAAACATCATATTATGGCCATCATATTAAGTGTATATACCCCAATTGTCCATGCGTATTTACGACTTGGAATTCACTTTTGTCGCATTTGTCAAGGAATCACGAAAATACCTTAAAGCACTCTGACATATTTACTTCATTTTCCTGTCATTTCTGTGGCTGTAGTGAACTTGGAACAGAACATGATTATTTTGTGCACATAGGCCATCATCTGAAAAACAATGAGACAGTCACATGTATGTTTAAAGGCTGTGAATACACATCCAATGTATACAGCACCTTCAAGTCGCATAAAAGTCGGAAGCACAGCTTACATACGTTGAGAGATTTTAAGCATGGTGTAGTCCAGTGAACTAGTGTAGCTGAAACTGAAGAGCCTGGTGTTTCAGACAGTGAAGAATTCTGTAATGAAAGTCAGTCTGATGACATTGATTTAGATAAGTCAAAGGATCAGCCAGAGATAATAGAACAAAACATTGCTGCAGTGTTATTAAAGCTGGAAAATATTTTTCATGTGCCAAGTGCTGCAATTGATGAATTGCTGGAAGAATTTCAATATTTGTTGAGCACAGCATCTTTGTGTAGTACAAGAAATGTGATACATGACACACTGAATAGTTACAACCTGCAAATTGACCGGTCAGTCATTGAAGAACTTGCATCGGCCCTGTGTACATCTAATCCTGTCTATAAGTCAACTGGCAAAGGTTGTCCTTTGGCAACATCCTTTAAGCGCAAAAAATACTACAGAGACAATTTTCAAGTTGTGGAACCCATAGAATATACAGTATCTTGGATGACAAAGATAAAAGAACGCTGCAGTATGTTCCACTATTAAAGTTTTTACAGCAGCTTTTTACTAATGGTCACATTCTTAACAAAGCATTAGATAATCACCTCATATCAGAGGGCAGAGGAGACGTGAAATACGAGTCTTTTCGAGATAGTCAGTTTTTCAAGGATAACCATTTTTTGTCAGAAGGTGAGCTGCGAGTGAACTGCGAGCTTACTGGACTCAGCAATTTACCACCAGGTTGTCATTCTTCGTTGTCTTCAATTTATTTGGCCTTACTCTGCAGATCTGATGATGTGAGGAAATATGGCTATGAAAAGGTACTAGAGCCCTTGTTGAGGGATCTTGCCATTTTGGAAAGTCAAGGTATTTTTATTGCTCAGCTTGGAGATTTTGTTAAAGGCACAATACAGTGTGTTGTAGCAGACAATTTGGGGGCACATGGAATTGCTGGATTTATTGAAAGTTTTGCAGGTGAATACATTTGCCGCTTTTGTGTGGCCAAAAAGTCGCAAATTCAGGAGAGCGAAGTGAGTTCAGGGACATTTACTCTCCGAAGCAAAGAGATGCATGAAATGCATGTTAGATCAGCACAGGAAAATGCACAACCTTGTTACGGTGTTAAAAGGAAGTGTGTTTTCTCTTCATATCTTTCTCATTTTAATGTCTGCACAGGCTACCCTCCAGATGTTGCACATGACATCTTTGAAGGCATATTATCAGTTGAGTTGGCACACTGCCTCAACTTGTTAATTTCAAAAAAGTATTTCACACTTGACAAACTCAATGAGTCCATTCAGAAATTTCCTTACAAGTGGACAGACAAAAGTAATCGTCCTCATGCTATTCCCAGGACATTCATGCTGAAGAAAAGCATTGGAGGAAATGCGCATGAAAATTGGAGTCTTTTGCGATTGCTTCCGCTTTTGATTGGACATTTGGTGCCCCCAGATAAACCTGCCTGGCAGGTCATTTTGGACCTTAAAGATATCGTTGAGCTAGTTGTTGCACCAGTGCACACAACACAATCCATTGCTTTCCTTGAAGCCAAGATTTGTGACCATAGAGCTAGGTTACGAGAGGTTTTTCCTGGTCTAAACCTGTTGCCGAAACATCATTTTGTGGAACATTATCCACAGATGATCAGATTTTTTGGTCCACTAGTTGGGTTGTGGACAATGAGGTTTGAGGCGAAACACAGTTTTTTTAAGCAGGTGGTCCGTCACACACGCTGCTTTAAAAACGTACTCTTGTCCATGGCGGTGAAGCATCAGTTCATGATTGCTTATAACTTGGCATCAACCACAACCGAAACTTCTAGCTTGACTGTCTCAGCTGTCTCTGTTGACATTTTGCATCAGGATGTGCAGAAGGTTCTGCAGTTGGAATACCCTGATATTACTCACATTCAACTCACAAAGAATGCGTCTGTTAATGGAGTTAACTACAGAGAAGGTATGGTTGTTGTTCATGGCTCTGTAGGTGGCTTACCAGAGTTTGCAGAGGTTATCCAGATGGTTGTAGTGGAGAAAAGCTTGAGCTTTATTGTTAAAAAGCTTGATGCATGGTATAGGGAGCATTTTAGGGCATTTGAGTTATGTCCCACTTCAGAAGTCTCCCTCATTCAACTTGGTGCCTTGTTGGACCCGTACCCCTTGGCAGATTACAGGATTGGAGGCCGGCGAATGGTGACACTTAAACGATTCATACAGATACAAGGTTGGATTATGGTAGTTCGTGTTGTGTTCATATGCTGCATGAGTTAATACACTAATACACTAAATATGGTAACAAGAGGGCAGCCTAACATTTCTTACAGGAGGAATAATTTTGTTTTTAGTAATGATAGAAAGAATTTTTTTAGGGAAATCCAATCCAATCATCTGACATCTCCCTGTACTAAACTACCCTCATGTTGCCATTATATAAATGTACTTGTTAAGGAAAACATTTGTGACTAAAATAATACAAATTAGTGTTCAAATCTGTCAGTTTAAATATATCATGTTCAAAGGAAGAACTACCACACAACCACAAACAAAGAAAAAAATATCTTAGTGTTCTTCATTCCACGCAAAGAAAGTACTGGTAAAAATTCATTGTGTTTTCAAGTGCAGAATAACATTACAGATTGGAGTTGTGTGGTGGTATGATCCTGCTCTGGTTCGGTTCATAAAAAGTTATACCTAAGTAACAATAGTACGAAATGCTGATTTACCTTTTTTTTTTTGTCTTTAACAATTACATTGAAGAATGGCACAGCATCTGAAGTTGAGAGTCATTGTGGGAGACGATGACTATAGAAGACTTGATCTCCATTCAGGAATGCCAGAAACTTTGGCAGAGTTCCACAATACAATTTGCCAAGCATTTGGAATTGAAACAGACTTTCGTATTCAATTCATGGATCCTGACTTCAACAATGAGTTCATGAATGTTACATCAGTACACGACATAAAGGACAGAAGTACAATCAAGTTGTACATGGCAACCCTAACTCTAACCCCCCTAAATGATGTGGGTTTGAGTCCATCTTCTGTAATGCAGAATGCTCCCAGCACTTCTGGATCATCTGGAGCACCAGTGAGCAACCAAACATCTCCCATTTCCTCACAGGCCTCATTGCCCACATCAGACTCTGATGACACCATCATTCTGCCACATTCAGACAATGCATTGAGATCACGTGCATGGCCACGTGAATTCCCCATTCCTCTCTTTCCATACAATGTAGAGGGGCAGCTTCAACGTGGAAATGACAGCTTCAGGGAAACTGGCACTCAGCTGAAGATTACTCCAGGGTTGAAGTCTGACATCTTAGAGAAGCTAGCCGAGGAGATCTTCCAGTATACAGCGTACCCACAAAATTACCAAATAGATGAGGTAGCAGAGGCACTCATCAAAAAATTTCCCTGTTTGAAGGAACCATCTGCCACTGGTTACTATGGCTGGATGATTAGCCTAAAATATAAAATGGCTAATTACAGAACAAAGATGCAAACTATTGGCTTTCCAGAAGTGACTGTAAATGCTTTGAAAAACAAACGTAGTGATGACTGCCTCCCAGCCAAAAATGTAAAGAAGCCTAAAAAGGCTGAAGTCAACTTTTGTCCTTCACACCCTGCTGGCGAAACGGATGAAAGCTTAGAAAATGTCAGACTTGAAATGTTGAATGATGTCAGACAAAGAAACAGTGCATCATGTGTAAAAATGAAGATGTCAAAAACATTCTCCTATAGAAGAAAAGAGGTAGTGCAGGAAAATCCAGCTGCCGGAGAGTTGAAAGCCAGGTGGCCTGCACTTTTTCACATTGATGAGGTAAGCACATGCTTGCTCCCTGGGTTTTTACATTGCACTTTGACCCATTGTAAATATAAAAAAATAATATAAAGGTTTAAATAAGGATGCAGGATGCTGGTCCAGTTTTGATTTCTTGCCATTACCCTTGATTGATAGCAATACATCTGGCTAGAACAGACTGTACCTAATATAAGAAAATTTGAATATATCTATTTCATAGCTACAAAATATCATTACACCAATGGCTGATCACAGTGCTCTTTGTCTTCTGTTGTTGTTTTTTTGTGTGTGTAATAGATAAATGCTGAATTCCAGCGCATAACAACCGTCCCACTTGAAACAACCTTCATGGCTCAGTTGGACAGCCATTTACCCCAGCTGACATCTATTTTCAACAAAAAGGGAGGTGTTTCTGGCCAAAAACTAGCCAAACATCTGGCGATCTTGCAAGAGGTAAACATGTTTTTACATTTTAGTAGAAAATATCATATACATTGTGGAGAAACCTGAAATGTACCTGTCTAGTGCCAGCCTTGATTATTTGTAAGGGGCAAGGTTCCTAAGGCTACATCCACACTACTACATTTTTGTTTTAAAACGGAGACCTTTTGGTACATTTGCACCTACCATGCAGACTGAACTGTCACCCTATCGCCCTACACATTCAGACCTGATATTTAATGAAAATGAAGTCACAATACACTAACATTCTTTAGCTAAAGGTGGCAGTCCATTTACATAATGAATAATGAAGTCATTGTGTATATATTTTTGAGGTTAACACCGGTTTGAAATATTCTACAGTTTCAAGACATTTTTTATTATTTATTGTATTTTAATAGTTGTAGTCCTTTTACACAGGCTACAAGTGACATCAATCTTAAAAGGGCAGCAGTCCTCAAGGCACTTTGCATCTACCTTGGTGAGGATGATGGACATCTCATTCGGGAGTATAAGGCAAGTCATTGTAATTGCATTTATCAGTCTGATGTACTGTCTTGTATTATAAAATGTTTTAAGATCCTAATGTCACTAACTCACTAGTTAGAAGAAAATGAATTTAAAGGGGCACTCAACAAAAACAAACCCGATGCATAACAAAATCAGTGTGTTGACACCAAAACTATGGCAGCTGTAGTCCTATCACAGTCTACATGCTGTCGTGTTTTGGGGTCTAGAGCTATTATAGTGTGGAAGCCTGCTGTTTATTTAAATCAACTAATGCAAAACTTGAAAAATGCTATAGCCACTAAAGCATGTCACTACAGAGGATCATACTGGTGTTTTTATGTTTTAGCCCATTGATGACGAATGCATTAAAGGAGAACTCCGGTCAATTTTAACATTGAGCTAATTTTTTAGTAAATTTGGAGTGCTGTCAGTACAGAGAACCTGTTTTTTGGTCCACAGTAGTCGATTGTCGAGTTCAAGCGCATAGGTTTAGTTACCTATGATCACGCACGTGATCTCGACAATCGACTACTGTGGACTTCGACCCAAAACAGGAAATAAATACAGGTATGTGCGCTGGCTGAATTAACATCACTTTTATTCATATCTTTCACATCTGCTGCAGTCAGATTCACCTGTGTTCACTCAAAAGGAATCACTCACATGGCTGGGCATTTGTAATGACACATCAAGGATGTTAAGAGGCTAAAAGCAGGTTTAAAACTTGCCCCATTTAAGTCAACAGGGTGCCAATTTTAAAAAGAGGATAACACTGTGTAGGCAACACCGATTTCTGTCCTTGTTCTCTGTACTGACAGCAC
Organism: Paramormyrops kingsleyae; assembly: GCF_048594095.1. Lineage (NCBI taxonomy): Eukaryota > Metazoa > Chordata > Actinopteri > Osteoglossiformes > Mormyridae > Paramormyrops > Paramormyrops kingsleyae. The sequence continues at coordinate 3,240,127 of NC_132814.1, forward strand.
TCCAAATTTACAAAAAAATTAGCTCAATGTTAAAATTGACCAGAGTTCTCCTTTAACATTACCACTGACCATTTTCCAAAGCATCAATTTTAGAAAATTAATTTTAACCATATAAGTAGCCATAAGGTTGAGAATATTTGTATAAAAATCAACAATTTGCTGCACAGTTTTCAAAGCAGGTACCATTTTCTAAACACACCCTGGTGCATTCAAGAACTATACAATAATTATTAACAGAGTCTGACAAACTTTATGTTGAGGAAATGAAATCCTGCAGAGTAAAACAACATGGATGTTGTCACAGGATGATGTACATTTGTCTGTGTCTTGACTGGAGATGTTCAGTAATTGGCTAAAACATTTTAAACCATCAGTTTGGTTCTTGAAACAATAAGGCAGGCTTTATTCATTATTTTTCTTATTGTTCAATTAAAAGACCAAAACCAACAATGTGTTAGTCCATCTCTCAATCCATTCTGACTTCTGTGTCTCTGCTCCATTTGCAGAAAAGTTTGGATATTTTTCCAACTTTAAAACGTTCCTCAAACCCCTGACATTCAAGGTGACAATATTAAAATTGGCCATGAAATGTTAAAATGGTAAAATACAATTAAAAACAACACACTAAAATAATAAAAGCCAGCCATTAAAAACAATACCGCATTACTGCCCCCCCTCCTCAGTCAAACCCAAAAGGCCCCCCAGTTCCAGCCCCCCCAGGTACTCCTGTTCATTAGCTTTGTCCTGCACAATACTGTACTCCTGGGGGGGCGCACGGGACTGTCCCAGGTCCCACACCAGATGGGGGGCCCCCAACTTCTGGGAGGGGGGACTCTCTCGGCCTTGGGCCCCGGCCGCCACTGCTGGCAAGGTGGCAGCCGGAGGGCTGGATGCGTCGGGTTGTACCTCCCTTCTGCTCTTCTTCCTCCTCCGGGGAGATGCGCCGCTCTTCCTCCTCCTGCTGCTGACGCCTGGAGCCAGGACTGGAGACCCCTCCTGCATCGCTGTCGCTGGGGCCTCCTCCACCTCGGCCAGGGCTTCCACTCCTGCCCCCGTCGCCGGCTGTTCCTGCCCTGACGTGGGGGCTTGCGCTCCCCCACCACTCTCCTTGCCGACAACTCTGCTGCCTAACAGAGCGTCGGCGTATGTCGTTTTCCTTTGAGGGCAGGAACGAGCCAGATGGTCCTCACCGTTACAGTGGATACAGCGACGGGGGCCCTTGCAGTCCCTGGCCATGTGCCCCGACTCCAGGCAGTTGCGGCAGCGCAGGTTGGCGCATCCCTCCAGAGTATGTCCGAAGGTGTGACACTGTCGGCAGAAGGGAGGCTGTCCAGAATAAAACAGGTAAGCCTTGTTACCCTGCAAGTTAAAATAGGCTGGGGGATGGCTAAAACCGCCCACGCCATTAGCGTCCGGGCGCAGGCGGGCCTGGAACTGGCGTCGACCAGTCCAGATCCCCAGCTCATCCCGAATGTCCTTGTGGCCAGGAAGAAGGTCCACATATTTGTTTAAAAACAGGCGGACGGCCTCGGCGGTCACATGCGGGTTAAAACAATGGACAGTTATTACCCGCTTGTCGGGCCACCACAGCGGCTCGATGGTGTATCGTCCCAGGAGAGGGTGCTGGGCCCTCTCCTTGCTCCGCTCCAGGACTTTGCTGTAACCCTCGTCGGTGGACAGGGTGACCTCGAAGAACTGGAAGGGGCCATTCCGCTGTACACAAAGGATGTCCTCCATGCGGAGGCCCAGCTCCCCGAAGGCCACCTCCCGGATGAAGGCCAGGCGGTCGGGGAAGGTGCCCACCTACCCTTCGGCCCTCCAGCAGAACCGGGCGGTATTACGCAGGCCACCGCCTGCTACCAGCCACGGCCCGCTGAAGGGCTTCTTTGCAGCTCCGCCGGCCATCGACATCCGGGATGGTCCACCGACGTCGTTCCTGGAGCAGAGTCCTCCTGCCGCCGTGGTCCCGACGTCCGCCGTGGTCCTGCTGCCGTCCGCCAATCCGGGAAGAGCCGAGGAATGCTAAACTATAAAAACAACTAAGAAATAAAAACACCAGTTCCCCCGGCAGGGCGGCGGACAAGCCACCAGCCACTGCGGGATCCCCAGCCAAATAAAAACGAAAATAAAAGCAGGAATAAAAGGCTAAAAGGAAGGCACGGGTCGCCCCGTGGCAGCGGCGATCAAGCCACCTACTGGTCACGCATTAGGATCACCGTGCCTTCCTCTAAAAAACCCGACGCAGTCCGTTAAAAGCGATAAAAAGAGCGGAAAATCCACTTGATCTTAGCCAAAAGGCCGAGAAGCGATACCCACAAATTGCGCCCCGCCGGGTGCCGGCATGCGGGATGCCGACGGAGCTGGCGCGGCTCAGCCCTCACCAGCCCCTCTGGCAGGTGTCGCCCGGAGAGTCCACGCGTGATCCAGGGAAACCACAGCCGCGCCACCGGGCAGCTAACGCCAGCCGCTAAGCCGGGCCCAGTCTTCCTTTGACAGCAGCAGTGCAGCTCTGCTTGGGCAGAGCCTCCAAAAATACCATGAACTCATCGCTATCCCTCTCCACGGAAATCTTTAGTAAAAGATTATTCAAAAGGCAAAGATGACATCATGCCTTACCTCAGCACAGCTGTCCACCGCACAAACAGCGTGTCACCTTCCTTTAAAAAAAAAAATTTAAAAGAAAAACGGCGGGAAACGGGGGCCACGCACAGACAGGGCCCCCCCCTCACAGCACTCAGTCTATTAGTCACTCACTCACTCACTCAGTCAGTCAGTCAGTCAGTCAGTTCTGCTTTTCAACAACAGGGGGCAGTAGAGGTGCACCATTCCCAGAAGCACTGCAATACCGGGTCGATGCGTGGAGCGGACAGGGCAAGCCCCACTTCCGGCTCCTTGTTCCAAAAATCCGTTTAATATGTGGTCCCCTCCATGGGGGACGTATCAGATATTAAACTGATAAGAACAGATTTTTTTTTTCTTTTTTTTTTTCACCAGTCAGAGTGGGATTCCCGTCGCTTCATCAACTCGGCCAACCTTCACTCATCATTCCGGCTATTTCAAATTCAAATTACAATTTTTATTTCAATCAATAAAATATTAAAATTATAATCTCCTCTAAGAGGAACTCAAACAAGACATTAACACACCATTAAAATTCAGCCCATATCAAAGTTTAAAATTTAAATATAAAATATATAAACCACAACAGACAGTCAATAAATAAGCAAATGTTAATCACAAAAAACCGTTGAGTGTCAGTGGTTATTTTTAAAATCACACCCCAGGCTTAAAATCCCATTACAATGGGTTTCCGACCCTTGTGAACTTTATAGTGTGACACTGGGAAAAAACATTAACGCACCACCAAGAAAAGCACAGTATAAGGTGCATGCGTTCACAACTCACGTGCCACACCGACCTTCCTGGATGGAGCTCGTACTCACCAAAATGTTAGTGGGGCTATGGCCGCAGAAGGCCCTTCCACCTTTCCTTGGCCTCGTGGTAGCCCCACTGGATGATGTCCCGCTCCATCCTGAAATCCAAGTCCGCCACAATCTTTCGATATAATCCACAGGCCCTCAAATCTGCCCCTTTATGGATGAGTGCCGACCTAGCATTCCAAAGTTCTCGTTTGGTAATGCTGATCAGCAGCCACATCCAGGGCGGGAAGGGAGTCTGAGGACCTTGGGGCCACCCCATCTTCACCTTATCATAGGACAACACAAACTGCGGGTCTAGTTTCCTGCACAGGCCTTGCACTGATCTCCAGACCTCCCTGGCATACCCACAGTCCCAAAAGGCGTGCCTGAGGGTCTTCTCCTCTGAGCACTCGGGACGTGGGCAGCCTGAGTGTCTGGTCAGCGTGTGCCTGTACAGTACATCCCTGACTGGCAGCTTACCATGCACACACTGCCAGTTCAGGTCCTGCAGCCGGTTATCCAACCCCTTGGGCTGGATCCTGGTCCAGGTGTCCTTCTCCAGGCCCAGCACAGCACGGGTTCCCCTCTTCACCAACACAGCCCGATACAGGGCTCGGTGCCTGGTGAGGGTCCCTGGGGGGAGACCTGCCGGAAGAGACTTACTCCACTTAATAGCATGGTGATAGTGGGTCGGCAGCGTCTCTGCCTTGGGCCCGGCGTTGGACCACGACGTCAACAGACGTCTCATGGGCAGGGCCAGCCACAAGTGAACAAAATACTGGTGGGGGTGTTCTAGGGGAGCCACCAGACGTGCACAGATCTGGGAGAAGAACAGGCAGTCAAGCTTGAGAGGGAAGTCAGGAACATCCCTCCCCCCACTGTTCTTTCCAAGGTACATCACTTCCCTCCTCACATACTCATACCTGCCGCCCCAAACAAGGTTAAACACATCCTTAGTTAGGCATCTCCGCATGAAGCGGGGCATGGGGAACACATGGGCGAGGTAGAGGAGGGTGGGAAGGATATCAACCTTCAAGGCGAGAACCTTACCCAGGAAGGACAGGGACCTGGCCTTCCACATCCCTATCTTCCGCCTGGCGATCGTCAAACGCTCTTCCCAGTTTACCCGGGCAGCACCGTTCGAAAGAAAGTTAACCCCCAACACCTTGAGAGGGCCGTCGCAGAGAGTGAGCCCCCCCGGGACGTCCTCTCTCGCCTTCCAGCTGCCAAAGTACTTGACCACCGACTTGCTAAGGTTAAGTGCAGCCCCGGAGGCCTTCCCGAACGCCTGCACCAAGCCCAGGGCGTGACCGAGCGCATGGTCCGAGCACACAAACAGAGTGGTATCGTCTGCGTACTGGGCCAGCTTAACCGTCAGGCCCCCACTCCCTGGCAGGATCAGGCCGTCGATACCTGGATGGGCATGGATGGCGCTCACCAGAGACTCTATATACAGAGCGCAGAGGAGGGGGGAGAGAGGGCAACCCTGCCTCACTCCACTTGACTGGGGAACCCAATCACTGAGGGAACCATTAATCGACACATGGCTACCAACCTCAGTATACAGTGCATGAACCCATCCCAAGAACTTAGGCCCAAAACCTAGCCTGCTCAATACCCCAAACAGGAAGCAGTGGTCCACTCGGTCAAACGCCTTCTCCTGGTCCAAGCTAACGAGTGCCAGAGGGACATTCCTGTCCTCAGCCCAGGCGATCGCGTCCCGAATTAAATGTAAATTCCAAGTCGCAGTTTGACCCGGGACCCCGCAAGTCTGGTCACTATGGACCAGGTGGGTCATGGCCTTTTTTAGGCGCTCAGTTAGGGTCTTTGCTATGATCTTTGCATCTACGCAAAGCATTGTCAGGGGTCTCCAGTTGCCAAGTTCGGCACGATCGCCCTTCTTGTACAAGAAAGACAAGACCCCTGACCGCATGCTCTTGGTGAGCATGCCCTGACGCTGCATGTCCTCAGCCACTTCTAGCAGCTCCGGCCCGAGGACTTCCCAAAACGTGCAGTAGAATTCCACGGGGAGTCCATCGAGACCAGGAACTTTGCGCCGGTTCATTTTGCCTAGCACCTCAGTCAGCTCGGCTAGAGTGAAGGGGGCATCTAAGCTGTCCCTTGCCTCACTGGGAAGACTAGGTTTGAGTTTGGATAAAAACTGCTCCCCTAGCTCAGGATCGGTCTCCCTTTTCTTAAAAAGGTCACCGTAAAAACATTTAGCAACCTCCAGCATCCGGGCCGAATCGGAGACCAGGTTGCCTCCTTGGTCCCGGAGGGCAGTGAAACACTTCTCCTCCCGGGCCTGTTTCACCTTATTAAAGAAGAAGGCTGTACATTTTTCATTCTCCTCCCTTTCCAAAGCCCTGGCCCAAAACAAGGAGGCCGCAGCCGATTGCTCGTGCAGGCCCTTCAGCTTAGCTTTGGCTGCCTGCACCTCCTCAAAGTTAAAAGCCCCTCCGTTGTTGTGGCGGGCATACTCCCTCTGCAGCCTGGTCTCTAGCCTTTGGATTTCGTAAAGCCTTTTAGCTTTACGCTGGCCGCAATAGTGGATAGCTAGAGCTCTAACCCTCTCTTTTACACTCTCCCATCATGCGACCGTGGAGATGTAGGCTGCCTTACAGCCCCGCCACGCAGTAAAATGATCCAGGAAGAGAGACCTAAAGTCTCTCTTTTCTAAGATCTCCACGTTCAGCTTCCAATAGCCCCTCCCGAAGGTAGGGGCATCAATGGAAACTGTGGCCTTGACCGATGTATGGTCCGAGTACCACCGTGGAGACCTCAAAACCTTCCTAAAAACAACAGAGGGCGAAGCTAAATTATAATCAATACGGCTGCTGGCCCCACGACTGTTGTGCCAGGTATGGCCCGGATCTGTGGGGTTGCACGTTTTAAAACCATCAGAGAGGTTGATGCTGCGGATCAAATTCCTAAAATGTTTAGTGCTGACACCCCCTTTCTCTTCTAAAAAAGTATTGAAGTCCCCTCCTAAAATTATGTGTCTATTAGTGACACAAAACTGGGCCAGCTCTTCAAAAAGCGCAATGCGGGACGAGGCCTCCACTGGAGCGTAAACGCACATCGCCCGGATGTGCTGACCTCTCCAGGTGGCGTCCACTCCCAAAACCCTTCCCTGCACTACAGTGAAGGTACTCACATTCTCAAAGGCCCGGTCACCAAGAAGGATGCCGACGCCTGAAGAGTGGACACCACCAACGCTCCAGCAGGACTTACCCCTCTTCCACGCTTGTGAGAAAAGAGTCACGTCCCGCTGGTCCCTGAGGTGGACTTCCTGCAGGAAACAGAGATTGAAAGGGGAGGATGTCAGTTCATCAAAGACCGCGGCCCTTTTGACTGGGTTCCTCAACCCTCTGGCATTAACAGTAAAAATTTTTAAATCAGCCATGGGAGGATTAAAATAAGAATAAAACAATAAGAAATTAAAACCATAAAAAATTAAAAACTATAAAACCAGCTATTAAGACCCCTGTTCCCCCTCCCCACTCATGCCCAGAATTTTCCCCAGCATTGAGTCCTCCAGGTAGGCCTGGTCGTTCGGTGACCCCTCCAGGCCCGAAAAAGTAATGTCCTCCTGGGGAAGGGCTGGGGACAACATTGACAGATTCCAACTTATGTCTTCCGTTTTGGGGGTGGGGGGGCGATACGACCTGTACAGGGGCCTCAGCCGGGGGCGCCGCCTCCTTGGGGGTACCTGTTGGCTCCTCTGCTTCCTTCCTCGTCTTCTTGGTCTTGTCCTTGGGGTCACCCTTCTTCTTCCTTTTGGTGACCCCGGCCTGGGCCTGCGGGGACTGCCCAGCCTGAGCCCGGGACCCCTCAGCCCCCACCGGGGTCTTCACTGGGGACCTGGCCGCTTCTTCCTGGGCCCCCACTGACATCTCCTGAGGCCCCGCTGGCTTTGGGGCAGGGAACAGTTCCCGATCCAACACTTGCCTCACCTGCCCACCACCTGCCAGAACACCCGCATAGGAGCGCTGGGGGCAGACACGGGCCAGGTGCTCCTCACTGCTGCAGTGGCGACAACGTTGGGGGCCCTTACAGTCCTTGGCCATGTGCCCGGGCTCAAGGCAGTTACGGCACTTAAGGTCAGGGCAGTCCTCCGCCTTGTGTCCGTGGCCCTGGCATGACCGGCAGAAGGTAGGCTGTCCAGTGTAGAACAGGTACCCCCTGTTGGGCCCGATGGAAATGTAGGCTGGGGGATGAAGATATCCCCCCTTTCCATCCAGCCACAGTCGCACCTGGAACTGGCGGCCCCCATTCCACACACCCAGCTCATCCCGGACGTCTCTGTGTCCCGGTAAGACCTCAACATATTTAGTGAGAAAACGGCAGACGGCCTCCGCAGACAGGGTTGAACACATGCACCGTTACCACCCGCTTGTCCGTAAACCACAAAGGCTCGACAGAGTACATATTCAAGAGCGGGTGGTCGGACTTGCTCCGCTCCAGCACCCTCCGGTATGCCTCCTCAGAGGCCAAGGTAACAACTAGAAACCTCTGGGGATGGTTCCTCTGGACGCAGATCAGGTCCTCCAGCTTAAGGCCCAGCACACCAAAGACAACCTCCTGGATGAAAAAGACCCTGTCATGAAACTGGGCCTCTCCATCCAGGTTTCTCCAATGGAACCGGGCCGTATTAAGCAGGACGCCACCTACCACCGGACCCGAGGAGGGGGTTGTCCCGGCCACTGGAACCGCCGCTGGGGTCGTCGCTGCCGTTCTGAAAGCCGTAGCCGCCATCCTCCAGCTGGGGTGCTCCGGCATCAGCCGTCCCACTCGGAGTGGAGCAAGGCGCAGTGTTCCAGAGGTCCTTCCGCCGGAGTCCAAGACGAGCTGAGCATAAAAACTAGACTAAAAAACAAAATAAAAACTGAATAAAAACAAACAAAGGCTGAAAAACACTAAAAAGGATACCAAGGTTACCAAGGGGGGGGCCCTGTCTCTGCGTGGCCCCCGTTTCCCGCCGTTTTTCATTTTTTGTTATTTCTTTTTTTTTTTTAAAGGAAGGTGACACGCTGTTTGTGTGGTGGACAGCTGTGCTGAAGTAAGGCATGATGTCATCTTTGCCTTTTGAATTTTCCCTCATGTTTGTTAAAATGATTGCTGTTTTTTGAGAGGACAGGAGGACAGGGAGGAGTCGGGGCCCCGAGGCCGGCGGCTGCGACGCCCCTGGGCATTCTACTCTGAGCGGGGGCGTCACGCACGCCCGGCTAACAGCGACCGGCTAAGCGGCGGCCCCATATCGACTCGGGTCTCTCTTCATCCTGTATAAATCTTTCGCCTTTTACTAAAGATTTCCGTGGAGTGGGATAGCGATGAGTTCATGGTATTTTTGGAGGCTCTGTCCAAGCAGAGCTGCACTGCTGCTGTCAAAGGAAGACTGGGCCCGGCTTAGCGGCTGGCGTTAGCTGCCCAGTGGCGTGGCTGTGGTCTCCCTGGATCATGCGTGGACTCGCCGGGCGACACCTGCCAGAGGGGCTGGTGAGGGCTGAGCCGCGCCAGCTCCGTCGGCATCCCGCATGCCGGCGCCCAGTGGGGTCAATTTGTGGGTATCGCTTCTCGGCCTTTTGGCTAAGATCAAGTGGATTTAGTACTCTTATCACTTTTAACGGACTGCGTCGGGTTTTTAGGAGAAAGGCACGGTGACCCTAATGCGTGACCAGTAGGTGGCTTGACCGCCGCTGCCACGGGGCGACCCGTGCCTTCCTTTTAGCCTTTTATCCCTGCTTTTATTTTCGTTTTTATTAGGCTGGGGATCCCGCAGTGGCTGGTGGCCTATCCGCCACCCTGCTGGGTGAACTGGTGTTTTTATTTTTTAGGTGCTTTTATAGTTTAGTGTTCCTTGGCTCATCCCGGATTGGCGGACGGCGGCAGGACCACGGCGGATGTCGGGACCACGGCGGCAGGAGGACTCTGCTCCAGGAATGATGTCGGTGGACCATCCCGGATGTCGATGGAGCTGCTAGGAAGCCCTTCAGCGGGCCGTGGCTGGTAGTAGGCGGTGGCCTGCGTAATACCGCCCGGTTCTGCTGGAGGGCCGAAGGGGAGGTGGGCACCTTCCCCCACCGCCTGGCCTTCATCCGGGAGGTGGCCTTCGGGGAGCTGCGTGCAGCGAAATGGCCCCTTCCAGTTCTTCGAGGTCACCCTGTTGTTACGATCCAGTCTAGGGTTGGACCGCAACAAAGTGAAAGGGAAGGAGGGATTGGGGAGGACAGGACAACTAGGGCTAGGAGAAGGGAACACGGGACACAGAGGGAGTTTTTTTTTTTTTTTTTTTTTTTATAGTTTTTCACAAACACAGTACAAACACTAGGTGTAACGAACGTCAGGAGTGACAAAGGCCAAAGAAACAAACAAAAGCACATCTACCGAGTAACCCAAGCTGAACTACCTAAGGGAACACAAAGAAAATGGTGAAACGAAACAACAATGCCTAAATCTATCTCCCTGACCAAACAAACAATAATCCCCACGTTAACGAATAAACAAAAAGGCAGACACTCCCTACACACCTAGTGAAACACGAAACACCAAGCCGAGGCAAAGGTATCAAAAGGGAAAACCAAGAGGCGAAGTCAAAACACAGGCGAAAGTCCAAAACCAGTCAAGCAATCAGAAACCAAGGCGAAAGTACAAATAAGGGCGAGGCGAGAATCGAAAGTCAAGGGCAAAACAGTCATACACAATCAATCAATCAATAAAGCAAAAGCGAACAAAGAGCGAGCTAGCAGGCGAGAAGCAAGTAGCGGGCGACGAAGCGACGATCTCTTCAGTCGATGAACCGGAAACGGCTCCGAGGGCAAGGGAGGCGGGGCAGGTCCAGAGGGCGGAGTCGAGGGGGCGGCTGACCAATCGGCGAGTGGGCAGGACGTCCGAAGGACCTGCAGGCATCCTCCGAAACTTACGGCACATATCCCTTACGGCACGTAACACCCCCCCCCCACAAGAGTGAACCCACACGGTTCACTAACAGACACAGACCCCAAAACAAAACCCACATAATAAACACAAGAAAACAAACAGAGCACGAACGTGGTGAAGAATTTAATTAGGCTCTTCACAATCACAGGAGTCCGAAGACTACGTATGGGTATAGCTTCCAGGTAGCGAATTGCAGCACACATTACGGTGAATAAATAACAATTACCCGAGCGAGTCTTCGGCAACGGGCCGACAGTCTATAATGACATGTTCAAAGGGTTCTCCGAATACAGGGATGGGACGTAACGGGGCAGGTGCAATTATCTGATTTGGCTTACCCACAGCCTGGCAGACATGACAAGTTTTACGGTAGTTTTTCCACATCCGAATTAACTCCCGGCCAATAGAAATACTGCAACACACGGGACAATGTTTTCCGGATACCGAGGTGACCTGAACACAGGTGATCATGAGCTAAGGACAAAACATAATCACGGTACAATCGCGGGACTACCACCTGGAACACCGTAGCCCACTCAAAAGGTGAGTCTGGTGGGGACCACTGTCGCATAAGGATCCGATCGCGAAAGAAGTATGCTGTGGGGTGCTCCTTTACGTCCGGCTTGTCCATGGCAGAGACACGACAGGGTTCCAATGAAGGGTCCTCTTTCTGAGCCGAGATCAGTGCATCCCTAGTGGAGGGAACTTCAGGGGAGATAAAGTTATCAGGAACCGGGGCCACAGACTCAATTTTCAAAGGTTTGTCCAACACTGGCACGGACATGAACGTGTCCTCGAGGTCAATGTCGGCGAGCTGACGCCGCTGTGCACGAGTAAGCACACACGCAGGAAACACCGTCGGGTGTTCCAGTGCCACATCATTTTCACAGAGCACAGGGTCCGGAACGACTTCGGGTAGAGGAACGATTCTCTTCCCCGCTATGTCATTCCCAAGAATAAACGTAATGCCTGGGACAGGTAACTGGGGCTGGACAGCTACTCGCACGTATCCCGAGAAATCGGGAGTACACAAATAAACGGTGTGCAGGGGAACTCCAGCCACACACAAATCGATTCCCTGCACCAACACATCCGTACCACAGTACGTTTCGTCACATAGGGGAATAACTCCTTCCACCATGAAGGACTGAGCGGCTCCCGTATCCCGCAGGATAGTCACAGGGTGCCGAGCATCAGTCACACTGAGCAAAACCGAACCAGTAAATACAAATGGTTCAAAAGCAGCGTCGATACGAGAGGACGAGGGTGAAGAACTGTTGGGGCAGGCAGCAACATTCACTTTTCTGGTTGCTGTACGAGCTTCCTTGCGCTTTAATGCAGGGCACACAGAAGTGATATGGCCCACCTCATGGCAGTAAAAGCACTCGCGTTTCTCCACGGGTGGTGGAGCCGATGCTGACGAGGGGGAGGATACAACTGGACGAGTTTTACGAGGCAAAGGAATCGGAGCAAATACAGTTTTGTGGGTCAAAACGAATTCGTCAGCGAGGGTGGCAGCTTCAGTTAGCGAAGTGACCTTTTGCTCATTCAGGTACACTACCACTCGATCAGGAACACAGTTCTTAAATTCCTCTAACAAGACCAGTTCCTTAAGCTGGTCGAAGGTAAACACACCACTAGCGCCGCACCACTTATCAAACAAGATGGCTTTCTCGCGTGCGAACTCCACATATGTTTGGCTGGCGGATTTGGGAAGCTTTCGAAAGTTCTGCCGATAAGCTTCCGGCACTAACTCATAAGCACGAAGCACAGTAGCCTTCACAATGTCGTAATCCAGGCTCTGCTCTAACGCGAGAGCCGAACAAACCTCCTGTGCCTTACCCACAAGCTTACATTGCAGTAACAATGACCAAAGGTGTTTGGGCCAGTTCAATGTCATAGCAATGCGCTCGAAAATGGAAAAGTAGGCGTCTACCTCATTTTCCCGAAACACAGGAACAAGACCGATGTGTCGGCTCACATCAAAGCTCGATCTACCAATTTCCGGGGAGACAGGCGAGCTCAAGGGAGACCGGGGACTGGGTCTAGGAGCGTCTTGGGCGTCAGCCTGGTCTCGGGCGGAGCGAGCTGCGGGTGGAGGCGTACCTTGTGTGGGTGCTTTACGCGGAAGAGGCATCGGTTTTTGGTCGCCCATGCTCATCCGACGTAACTCCAGCTCCTTCTCAGCCTCCATCGCCATAGCCCAGACACGGAGTAGCTGAGCCTGGTACTCCTGTCTCTTAATCTCAAGCTCTAACTCCCGTAACTTAATTGTCAGCAGTAGGTCCTCCCTGGTTGAGTGGGGATCTCCAAGATCCATGCGGTGTCCACTCCCTGGATCGTCGCTGCTGGCCTCCGCTACAGCAGACATCCGAACCGGGGTGGCAGCAACACTAGGGGATCCACCCAACTCAGGCAGTATACCTTGCTGAACCAATTCATCGAGCAAAAATTTCTTAACGACCCGCTTGGAAGCCTCAGCGGGAACCAAAATGTTAAAGAAGTCTGTAGCAGATCATCCTTGCGGCACACATCAAATTGTTCGAGTGTGGGGTAAAGGGTGAACGCAACAAGGTCGAATTGGGCCATCACGATTACTGCAATTACCACAACACCCCCCCCCCCACAAAAAAAAATCTGCCAGACAAGCACGAAAAGGAAAGAAGGAAAGGACGAGCCCCCAATTTTGTTACGATCCAGTCTAGGGTTGGACCGCAACAAAGTGAAAGGGAAGGAGGGATTGGGGAGGACAGGACAACTAGGGCTAGGAGAAGGGAACACGGGACACAGAGGGAGTTTTTTTTTTTTTTTTTGTTTCACAAACACAGTACAAACATTAGGTGTAACGAACGTCAGGAGTGACAAAGGCCAAAGAAACAAACAAAAGCACATCTACCGAGTAACCCAAGCTGAACTACCTAAGGGAACACAAAGAAAATGGTGAAACGAAACAATGCCTAAATCTATCTCCCTGACCAAACAAACAATAATCCCCACGTTAACGAATAAACAAAAAGGCAGACACTCCCTACACACCTAGTGAAACACGAAACACCAAGCCGAGGCAAAAGGTATCAAAAGGGAAAACCAAGAGGCGAAGTCGAAACACAGGCGAAAGTCCAAAACCAGTCAAGCAATCAGAAACCAAGGCGAAAGTACAAATAAGGGCGAGGCGAGAATCGAAAGTCAAGGGCAAAACAGTCATACACAATCAATCAATAAAGCAAAAGCGAACAAAGAGCGAGCTAGCAGGCGAGAAGCAAGTAGCGGGCGACGAAGGGACGAAGCGGCGATCTCTTCAGTCGATGAACCGGAAACGGCTCCGAGGGCAAGGGAGGCGGGGTCAGGTCCAGAGGGCGGAGTCGAGGGGGCGGCTGACCAATCGGCGAGTGGGCAGGACGTCCGAAGGACCTGCAGGCATCTTCCTAAACTTACGGCACGTAACACTTACGGCACGTACCCGAAACTTACGGCACATATCCCTTACGGCACGTAACCCAAACTTACGGCACGTAACACTGTCCACTGACGAGAGCTACAGCAGGGTCCTGGAGCGGAGCAAGGAAAGGGCCCAGCACCCTCTCCTGGGACGGTATACCATTGAGCCGCTGTGGTGGCCCGACAAGCGGGTAATAACTGTGCACTGTTTTAACCAGCATGTGACCACCGTGGCCGTCCACCTGTTTTTAAACAAATATGTGGAACTTCTTCCTGGCCACAAGGACATTCGGGATGAGCTGGGGATCTGGACTGGCCGACACCAGTTCCAGGCCCACCTGCGCCCGGACGCTAATGGAGCGGGCGGTTTTAGCCATCCCCCAGCCTATTTTAACTTGCAGGGTAACAAGGCTTACTTGTTTTATTCTGGACAGCCTCCCTTCTGCCGACAGTGCCACAGTTTCGGACACACTCTGGAGGGATGTGCCAACCTGCGCTGCTGCAATTGCCTGGAGTCGGGGCACATGGCCAGGGACTGCAAGGGCCCCCATCGCTGTATCCACTGTAACGGTGAGGACCATCCAAGGTTATTATCGTCAACAAAAACGAACAAAATAACGAAAACTAGAATTGAAAAAACATTTTCATTAACTGAAATAAATAAAAACAACAATTAAAAGAAAAAACGATAACTAACTATAATGTCATGAATGCCGGCGGCTTGGGCACAGGAGCGTGGCATGGTGCAGGCACAAAAAAGGGTGGACGACCCACTGGCGGCTCCAGGAACACAAAAACGGGGTTTATTAAACAAAACTGAAAACACTATAAACACAACTAAACCAAAAAGACCACAAGGGGTCAAAAACAGAAAGGGGATTAAATAAGACTAAATAACAAAAACCGAATACACGCAGAACACTGAAAATATCAAAACCATCAACCAACTACAATCATAGACATAGACAATGAACCACTAGTGAACTAAACACAGGCAGGAACTTAAATAGGAACACTGAACAGAGTAACGAGGCAGCAGGAGTGAGACAAGCAATTAACCAATTGGGGAAGGTGCAGGACAACGAGCAATCAGGAAAACACACAAGGGCAGGCACAAGAACAGGAAACAGGTGGAACTAATTAACTCAGGGAACTGGGATGGGAAAACTAAGACTGACAAAGAAGGAAACAGCATCTATACTAGGGGAATAACAGACAGGTAGAAACACGAGCAGGGGCACATAGAACTGAACCAAATACAAATCACAGGAACTAGAAAAACTTATACCAAAAAACACTGGGAATTAAACAGGTAAAAACACAGGCAAGGGCACAAGGAACAAAACCAAAATATAAAAACAGGAGGTGGCAGGATTCGAACACAGGACAGAAGGGTACTCAGACAATCACATGCTCAACACGTTGAGCCATGTGGCTAGACAGGTAACAGGGGAGAACAAAGACTAACACAAAGAACAGGATGACCAGCAGCACCTGCTGGTCAAACAGGGAAGGGACATGGAAGGACCACAGCAGGGGCTGACCCTGACATATAACTGTATTGTGCGTTGACAAAACTAACTAAAACGTACTGAAATTATAGATGAAATGTCCTTTGTTTTCATCTTTGTCAATTTATTTATGTCGATTTATTTCGCTCTAGCAGTTTTACGTGAGCTGGCAGCACCGTACGGCACCTCTCTGTCCGTCACTTCTTGTTTACAGTCGGCTTTTGCTCACCGCGTTACCTGGAAAAATAGCGACGACAAAAGTTGGGAGAAGGCGGCAGAGTCCTATCTGGAATTTCTTTGACTATGACAGCGAGACAGTTAAGAGCAGGTGCATTGTAGAAACAGGTGACAAAATCTGAAAGTCCACTTGAGAAGCTCGCATAAGACGGCTAATCGCGAGTACCTTGACCAAGTAGCCTCTCTGATTAGCTCCCCCGAAAGAGAAGCAACATCACGGCCAGGTAGCACCGGGAAGGAGGGGACAACCATAATGAACTGCTTTCACCGACTACCAAACAGCTGCTGGTTAGTAAATACGCAGGAACACCACAAGACTTCATTTCCTTTTTGTTTACAATATTGGACGTATGGTTAACATAGAAAAGCAAAGCACATCAGCATCAAGCCCCCGGGGGAGACCCAGGACACGCTGGAGAGACTATATGTCTCGGTTGGGCTGGGAACGCCTCGGGATTTCCCCAGTGGAGCTGGAGGAAGTGGCCGGAGAGAGGGAAGTCTGGGTTTCCATGCTGAGACAATCCTGTTGTGCAATGGTTCTTGAGTTTGTTAATGTTTTTCTCAGATTGAGCTCCCTGAGACTGCTGGCTGTCAAGAAATGTGACGTGTGCCTCGTGAATGGGTTTATATTCTTATGTTCATGTGTGTCTTTAGTCTATTGGCTATTTTGATTTGTACCAGGCACACTACCTGTATCCAACATCAGAAGCAGTATCACACACATTTTGCACATAAGCTGCTATCTTGTAGAGTGTTGGTTGTTGTGGATGGTTGGTTGTTCAAAAGTAACTGAATACACTTTTTGAAATGGTTTCCTTTGTTGAGTTTTATTACACAATACTTACTGATCTTTTTGAATCCTGCACCTGACAAATAACCCAAAGTATGAAAAAATGAAAACTAATATTAAAACTAATAAAAACTAAACTAAAACTAAGCATTTAGAAAAAATTTAAACTAACTAAAACTAGCAAACCTGCTCTAAAAACTAATTAAAACTAACTAAATTAGAGGGAAAAAGGTCAAAACTAAATTAAACTAAACTATAATGAAAAATCCAAAACTATTATAACCTTGGGACCATCTGGCTCGTTCCTGCCCACAACGGAAGACATCATACGCTGACGCTCTGTTAGGCAGCAGAGTTGTCGGCAAGGAGAGTGGTGGGGGAGCGCAAGCCCCCACGTCAGGGCAGGAACAGCCGGCGGCGGGGGCAGGAGGAGAAGCCCTGGCTGAGGTGGAGGAGGCCCCAGCGACAGCAATGCAGGAGGGGTCTCCAGTCCTGGCTCCAGGCGTCAGCAGCAGGAGGAGGAAGAGCCTCTCATCCCCCCGGAGGAGGAAGAAGAGCAGGAGGGAGGCGGAACCCGACGCATCCAGCCCTCCGGCTGCCACCTTGCCAGCAGTGGCGGCCGGGGACCAAGGCCGAGAGAGTCCCCCCTCCCCGATGGTGGGGGCCCCCCGCCTGGTGTGGGACCTGGGACAGTCCCCTGCGCCCCCCCAGGAGTATAGTGGTCAGCAGGACAAGGCCAATGAACAGGAGTACCTGGGGGGGCTGGAACTGGGGGACCTGTTGAGGTTGACTGAGGAGGGGGGGCAGTAATGCGTTATTGTTTTTAATGGCTGGCTTTTATTATTTTAGTTTGTTGTTTTTAATTGTATTTTACCATTTTAACATTTCATGGCCAATGGGCTATGTGCACGTAACTAAGGAGTTCTACTTCCGCCTCCTTGAGTGTGCGGTCGGCCATTTCCGGTTCGTGGCATTGTTATTTTGATTGCGGAAGATGGCGTATTTCACCCGGTGTCTAGAAGGCCTCCCGAAAATTGACGTGAACGACGTCCACAGGATTGTCCACCACTGTTCGTCTGCACCAGGTTCCAAGCGCGAAAAAGGATTTAAACTGTACATATCAAGTTACATCCACAACTTTGAAGGTGAGTAGCAGCGATAGCTAACGTTACTTCAGCTGTTAGTAGCTAGCTCATCTGTTAATGTAAGACAGCAGCTAAGTATATTACTAATATCAAATCGTGACAATACGACATACTTTATTAGTGTTTTTAAATACCTTATTATGTTGGAATGATTAGCAACTAGTGTATATTTTAATTTGGGTTTGTTTTTCCCCTCAGTGTCCAGGAAAGATCCAGTGTCAGGTGTAGTGTGTGTGAGGGCGTTATGTTATCCATCAATGGACAGATCAAAACCACCTCACAGTTTAAGTGTATGAAGTGTAGGGTGAAGATAGCGTTAAGATGGTTACCCATGTTCCTGGGTTAATCGTGTTCTTTTGGTTCTTTGCTCTAGGTTAACCATGTTCATTTGATTGGCCATGTTCCCCATACATGTTAAAAACGACAAGTGTACGCTAAGTGCTACGTTACTGCTATGTTTTCACTAACAGCAACCAGTGGTGTAGTATAGCTTGCTTTTCCAGGCACGCTGAACATCCCAGTTAGGTGAAACACATAAGATGTGTAAAAGTTTATGTAAACCTGCTGAGTCTAGGTAGGTAGGCTTATACTGTAATCTTGGTACTTGAGTGAGGTTACTGAGTGTACCTACAAATCAAATAGACTGCACCACTGACAACATCAAACCAAAAAGATTATTAACCCCTTTACTAACAGTATTTACAAGAAAATAGTTACGTTTTTACTAACTATTTTAACTAACAGTGTACAAAAATGAATAGTAGCCTACTTGAGTAGTCCATATAAATATATGCTACTCTTAAATTTTTTTTTTACATTTTTAACATCTTGTTACAGGTGGGGCTGACGGATTCAATCCCTGTAGAGCTGGCCCATCACAGCTATACATGTGTAGCTGGATCAGCGCTGTGTAACCACTGTGTGGCCCTACTTTTCCAGTCTGCACATTATTCTCAGCTTGACATAAACGTTGTTCCACCAGTGCTGAGCTGTACGGAGAGTGAACAGCAGTGGCACAAACCAAGAACCATGGCAAGTCTTTGAATAATATAACAATAAATTAAATACTACATTTACACACACATCACATTCTCTCACTGCTTATGGCTTATATTCACAGGGTGTTAAACCAGGTCCCGTCGAAAAGATGGCTGTGATGTCTGCCAAACCAAAGCAGAGGACCATGGCCGAGGGAGTACGGTGAGAATTTAGCTTGTAGTTAGTAACATACAGCCAGGTCCCTAAATATTGAGACATCAACACAATCTAATCTTTTTGGCTCTATTCACCACCAAAATGGAAATAAAATGAAAAGATGTGTTTTAACTGCAGACTTTCAACTTTAATTTGAGGGTATTTACATATCAGCTGAATGGTGTAGGAATAACAACAGTTTGTATATGTGCCTCCCACTTTTTAAAGGGACCAAAAGTAATGGGACAAATTAAAAATCATAAATCAATTTGTCCCGTTACTTTTGTTCCCTTAAAAAGTGGAAGGCACATATACAAACTCTTTTATTCCTACACCATTCACCTGATGTAAACGTTCACTTGTATGTAAATACCCTCAAATTAAAGCAGAAAGTCTGCAGTTAAAGCACATATTGTTCATTTCATTTCAAATCCATTGTGGTAGTGCATAGAGCCAAAAAGATTAGAATTGTGTTGATGTCCCAATATTTATGGACCTGACTTTATTAATTCATTTGTTAGGCCTACTTTTTTTCAATCAAATCAAGGAGTATTTATGAATTGATGAATTTTACTGATGTTTCAATTTGTTTCAAATAGGTCCACACTGTACAAAGCCGTCAGTGGAGAGTTGCTGGACCTGTCCGTTCTCAGAGTGTCCGAGGTCTACAAAGACTTCACCCCTCTTTCTGCACCACCTGTTTGTGCAATGGGTATCTCCTGTGAGGTGCCACTAGTGGACTCTGCACTTGGTTTGGTACAAACAGGCAGTCCCCTGTCATACCAACAACCCAAGGCAAGAAGTCGCCCTGTTGCTCATAATGATGCTCCTCCACGCCCAGATTTACCATTAGCTGGCTGCAGACTGGAGACATCACGCAGTATGTTTGTTTTCACTGAGCATCAACAGCTGCACTTCAAGTCACTTGAGGTTACTTGGGAGATGGCTAGAAAAATAGAGGATGCAACTAGGGGTCAAAGTACATCAACAGACTGGCATAGACTGCGAAAACCCAGACTCACTTCCTCACATTTTGGGGAAATATGCCATGCTAAACCATGCACCGTAGAAAAGATGGCAGACCGGCTGATGAAAGGGATCCGTCAGTCAGCAGCAATGAAGAGAGGTCTTGAAATGGAAGCTGATGCCATCGAAGAGTACTGCAAGCTCAAGAGAGTGAACTACTACCCTTGTGGCTTCATCATACACCCCGACACTCCATGGCTAGGTACATCCCCAGATGGGGTTGTCTTTGACCCAAAAGAAAGTCCTGAATTCGGCCTTGTGGAAATAAAATGTCCAAATATTAAGAGCTATGTGGATTATCCACATCTGAAAATGAAAGACGGCAACCTGGAATTGAAGGAGGGTCATGGCTACTACTGGCAGGTGCAGGGTCAGCTGCTCCTAACAGGAATGGAGTGGTGCGATTTTGTGGTGTTTGCGGAGGAAGACACTCTAATTCAAAGAATATACAGGGACAGTAGTGTGACGCAAGAAATAAGAGAGAGAGTAGACTTCTTTTTTTTTTACACATACCTACATAAATATCTGCTGTAATAAAAATGATTTATCAGTAAACCATGGCCTCTAAGACCTGTCTTGTTCTTGTTGATTTTCCATTATAATGTGAGGCCTTCAAGTGGGTTGTTTTAAGTTCATTTAAGTTCCTAATCAGAAAATGAGCTAAACAGCGTTGTAACATTGACCACTTGACTTAAAGTGTACACAGCAAAGGTGAACCCACACCGATGTGTTGCTAGATTTTAAACTAATATTTAATGAGTTAAGCCCACTTGAGGGAAATTAAACAACACGAAGAGACACCAAGTTGATATTTCAAACAATTAATTTATTAATTAAATAAATGTCAGTAGATGTAAGGCAAATTAAATTGTGGTGTGAATCAGTGTGATGTTTGTTTAAAAAAAAGTGAAGGAGGAAGAGGAGCAGCCAGCCATGAAGCAAACAGTCAGATATCTACCTGGCTCTTATGTTCTCTCCAGTCTTTGACCAGAGGTCCATTTTGGTAGTTGCTCAAGATGCATGCTACAGTGAAAAGTTGGTTTATGCTTCCAGAAATAGACAAAGGGATTACAGTGTCAAAAAGTTTGTTCTCCTTAACTCGCCTTATCAGCCTTTCAATGTGAACACGCAGCCGCGCAATTGACTGGGTCTCCAGGACGCCATGTGCTGCCATTTGCTCCTTATTGAAGCGGAAGGCAGGCCTGTGAAGTTTTCCTGGCACAAGGTTGTCCACCCTAAAGCCCTTGTCCACCATCACAGCCATGTTAGGGGACAGGAGAGGTATGATGCCCGACAGTTTGAAGAGCTCACGGTCACTGATGGAGCCCGCATAGAGTGCAGAAACAAATGTCAGAGGACCATGTGGTGCCATGCCAATCATGGCCTTGAAGGTACAGTGTGACTTGTAGTGTGAGTACACCTCACTCTGTAGCACAAGTGAGGATGGAGTTTGGCACCACAGCTCTGTGCAGTCAACAATGACCTGAGTGTCTGCATAGTCCTTGAACTCAGAAGGTAGGTTGGCTGTGATTTCTTCAGGTTTTATCCAGATACACACAGCTCCCAGTACACAGTAAAGAAAGTTTGCCCAGGTTGTGATGATCCTGCTGGCTGTTGTCCGATGGATGTTAAATTGGTGGCCAAGCTCTCTCTGTGTGCATCCAGTTGATGGATACTTTAGAAAAAGAAATAACTCATCTATGGGCAGCAACTTAGTTGATCTGTTCGAAATTCTCTTCTCTGCCTCAGAGACAGATGCCTCTCTTGTCACACGGATGATCCT
Source organism: Paramormyrops kingsleyae (assembly GCF_048594095.1). Taxonomy (NCBI): domain Eukaryota; kingdom Metazoa; phylum Chordata; class Actinopteri; order Osteoglossiformes; family Mormyridae; genus Paramormyrops; species Paramormyrops kingsleyae. The sequence continues at coordinate 3,261,609 of NC_132814.1, forward strand.
TGATGTTGCTGGCTCGTTTAGCCTCCAGAATGCCATAAGGTGGTCATAAGAATGGAATCTTTCAAACAAAACACAAAAATAACATTGTTAGTCATGGTAGACTAATTTAGTTACACATGGTCAATCATCTTACTTTTTACTTGACTTACTACATTTGTTTTACATGAAGAAAAGACTTGAAGGGATTGTCTGAAGTGAATCAACCCATAGTCATGGGCCCAGTTGTTCAAAAGTAATCCAAAGGGATTTTGCTTAACAAATTGAATTAAATCTTTAAAATTGGTTATTCAAAGGGAAAATCCTGATCCCAACACAAAGGTGGATTCCAAGTTTGAAAATACTCTTGTGAGGTGGACTTTTAGTGGAGCAACATTTTACCATGTGTAGCCCATCTTTACTTTCACTAAAATACAGGACGTGCATGATTTTTCGTTCATCACTGTTAATATGGTACATCAGCTTTCTGCAATTTAAAACACCTTAATCATGACTTACCTGGTATAAAATCGGATGTCCTCGTCCGATCCTGCAAAGCGCCTCAGTCCAAAACAACTCGACAGCTGGAGAGCCTGTATTTGTAGTTCGAGCTCCTTTACTTTCTCGCGAAGTGCATCATTTTCCTCAGCCAACTGACCTGCGACCCTTGCTGTTGTACGACTGAGACAGTAATCGTGATCTGGTGCCATGGACAGGAGGAGGGGGGCTCTCCGCTCTGGGTCTCCGCTCCCACACACTCGCCCTCAGTGCCGGTATTTGAAAATTGTTCCAAGAAAAAAGGGCAGGAACGGCCCCTTTCTTCAACCTTCTCAATTTTCCCGGTTTGTTTATAAAATCATCCTTTTTAAAATGCCTGCTGCAAACACGACTCGTCTGGTTTGGGGAGAAGTCGTCCCGCCGCACTTTTACCTTCCAATCGGCTCTCACTGACGCATCCTTGGGAAAGCTATGAAAGCTTAAAATACTATTGTACCTTGACGAATTCGTACAAAGGGGTACACAACAATGGAGTGCGGTCTTTTTTACTCGTTGATATGCCAACCGCCTCTTTTTTTCCCGATATCCGCTCATATTGAAACGTGTATTGAAAACTGATACTTGAAACTGGCGCCTCCGGAAAATCTCCACAACAACACTGCCTACCGGAAGTTGTCGACCGTACACTCAACACACGGAAGTTATCTGGAAGTTCTATTGTGCACAAATCCTATTTTAATATTGTCACCTTGAATGTCAGGGGTTTGAAGAACGTTTTAAAGCGCACATCTGTTTTTAATCAGCTGGCATCTTCTCCCTTCAGCATTTGTTTTCTGCAGGAAGTCCACCTCTGGGACCAGCGGGACGAGGCTCTCTTTTCACGCCAATGGAAGAGGGGTAGATCCTACTGGAGCGTAGGTGGTGTCCACTCCTCAGGCGTCGGGATCCTTTTTGGCGACCGCGCCTTTGAAGAAGTAAGATCGTTTACCGTTCTTCAAGGCAGGGTTTTGGGAGTGGACGCCACATGGAGGGGACAGCGCCTCCGGGCCATATGTGTCTACGCTCCAGTGGAGGCCTCGTCCCGTATAACTCTCTTTGAAGAGTTGTCCCCGTTCTGTGTCACAGATCGACACTTGATTTTAGGAGGGGACTTTAACATCTCGTTGGAGGGTAGACAGCTCTGGGCATTTTCGCCGTTTTATTCGTTCCTTTAACCCCCTGGGGTCGGCGATCCCGCCGGCGGGATCTGACAGAATTCTCGCGAGACCGTTTAAATAACTCCGCGAGTTTTTGTCATATACACATTTTAAAAATACCCTCAGAAACTTTGGACGGTCTGCTTTTCAAATATATATAGGTAGAAACTAAATATATTTTTACAGCTTCGTGATACGAATAGAAAGAACAAGAGTGACTGACTTAAGCGTCTGCGTCTCGAAGCGGCTCTGATCACCCACCCACTTGCAAATCGCACTATTCGCATGATAATAACATGATAATCTGACAGTTAGTATTGGGTGAAGAAATATGTGAATACGCCCATTGTGACCGAAATAAACAAGAGCACATGTCTGGGTAGTGTTTACACTGATCGGCTACAATATAGCACACGGATACGTCTATGCCGCTGAAGCTTTGCGCCAGTGTTGCCACTTTCAGCAGCGAAGCTCATATCTGTGTTCATAGCTCAGTGGGCTAAGCCTGTGTGCCTGCAATCACGTGGTCGCCGATTCAAACGCAGCGTATTTAGAACGTGAATAGCGATCTTCCGCTGAGAGCGGTCCTACACGCTCCCGATGCAAGTAAAACAAAGAAAGGTGACACGATTTGATTTTTTGCCTATTTAACCTAATTTTAAAAACTTTAATACTTCTGACAATGGAAGTTTTGAAAAGAAGACAGATAACGGATTTAGTCAGTGTTTTTTTCATGATTCTACATAATGATTTCAGCGAGATATAAACTGAAATACACGAGAAAGATACGCAGTCGATGATGCCCTCGTCCCCAGAGCGTCAATAATAGTCACTGTATCATATTTATCGCTTTCTATATTTATATAGTCACAGTTTTTCATTTTTCATTCCATCTACCAATAAACTGTGAAAGGGATTTTATTGTTGCTACTTTTCTTGCGTTTCAAACTGCCTTTCCAAAGTGATGGGTGTGGGGTGCAGTGACATTCCAGACTGATGGGCCATTGACAGTATGCAAACTACTACAGGTGTGAGGACATCTATCTCATCAATATTTATTGTAAAGACCACTGACTTTGAGAAAAAGAGTGTCACTCTAAAGTGCTAACACTTTAGTAATCAAACCACATAAAATCTCAGAATGTCACTTTCACCTATGTGTAGCCAACCCCTGTGTCTATAAGCTTCAGAGCTCAAAAGTCTTACCTAAAAATGTCTATAAATGTGATTTTTTACAATTTCTCAGCATGTCTGAAAATAGGTTTTTGAAAAGTATAAAGTTGATTTTAACAAAAAATAGAATAATAACATTCTAAGAGGTCTCAGATTATTGGTGCTGAGTTTGTGCTGAATAAAAGCAAATGTAACACTTTGTGATAAATGTTTTTTAGATAGGTGAAATATTTCGAAATGTCAAGGCATGTCAGACTACCCCGAAAGTGGAAAAGAAGCCTCGGACCCCAGGGGGTTAAAATAGGACTTGGGGACATCAAAGCCCTAAACATGGGGATGGCGTGCAGTGCATAGGTGGGTGGATACGAGGTTAGACTCCAGATAGGACCATGCACGACTGTGCCCCCGGGACACCGGATCCTTCCCAAAATCCTAACCCTAACCCCAACCCACTTCCGGCCCCTAAACTTAACCCTTTCCCCAAACCATAAATCCTACCCCTAGTCCTTATCTATCCCCCATTCTCTACCCCTACCACAATTTCCAAACCCTTACCTCAATCCTCAGCCCTAACCCCAAAATAACCCCCATGTCTAACCTTTACTTACCCCTAACCAGCCTGTGCCTCATGCCAGTTAGCTCGACCATAAACAATTCTGGTTGCCTTCTCCCTTGTCCACAACAAGTAATCTACAGCTTTATACAGATATTTCTGGCCATATCAATATTATTAATGGAGTTCTGTGTAGTGGAAAAACTAAAATTATTGGCTTTCTGGGTTTGGTGTTTATTAAAGAACTTATTTCATTATTTATAAATAATTTTATTTAAAATCTATTAGATATATTAATTATTTTATTAAGATATAACATAATAATAATATAATATATATTCCAAACCATTAAAATAAGTTAAAACAACAATGTTTAGTGCAAAAAACATTTTTGAGGCCTTTGATTGGCCCTCTTCAAAGGATGCACCTAAGCCCGCCCTCGCGGTTATAAGTACAGCATTGAAAGCACCAGCTGTCAGTTGGTTATTGGCAACTGGGGCCGGCCCTACGCTGGGGCAAGAGGGGACAACGTCCCCTTAAGCAAACGTCCTTCCCCCTTAAATCAAACTTTTAGAAGTTGAGGAAGAAAATAATAATTGCCCACAAACTGAATATGGACAAGATTTACTACAGTAGCTGAAAAATCCACTGAAAAAGGCACAAACAAGATGATAAGTTTCACTTCTTGTTCGCTCTTTCCCTCCGCGTTTTGTTTGTGCGCGGGCTCACGCAGCACTCGGCAGATCCCCCACTCACCCTCCCCCCAGCTAAACATCCAATCACTGTTAGTATGCAAATGAGCCAGTTTCTCAGTAGGCAGGGCAGAGCGAAATGAGCTGCGTGATTGCGGGAGGTTTAGAGGAAGCAGCAATCTCTCTCGTCAAAATCATAGCAACTCGTGAGATCATGGTTCGAATTATTTTTGTCTTAACATTTTTTATTATTTTTTTTAAAAGAAAGATAACCTCACCTTGTAGGAAAATGTATGTAAAATGATTTCAGACACCCCTAGTGTGGACCGTACCATTTTAACCACCTCGGTGCTAGAAGCAGCTTAGCCAGTCGGTTGCGTCATTCATTCTCATTGAGCGACTTGTTCGTTGTGATTTCAAGATTCTTTATTCGTCACATACATAGTTATAACAAGTACAACATGTAGTGAAATGAACCCTGACCAATCCTATTTTTCAGTTTTATATTTCAAGACTCGGTGAATTGATTTTTTCTTTTTCATAACTTAGCCTACCCTTTTTAGTTTTGGTAATATTGGAAATAGTGAAAAGTGTTTTATTTGGTTCAAATATGTTTGATATAGGCCATCCAATTAACTCTATGGGGTGCACCAGGGGCCCCTTTGCAGGGGGCATTCCTTCCCTCTTTGGAATAATTACCTTATAACTTCAGATGTCACAGACACATGCCTGATACCTAAAATCAAAGCTGACCCCTTTACAATCAATTGTTGGAAGCTCAATAACCAAAATGAATAACTTTGTATAATTTATGGACATGCGAATATAACAAAAACAGCTGGAAAAATACAAAAACCTGTCTTTGTGTCTTGGATTTTTGCAAATATTTTAAAGAAGTACATGATGGATTAGGTCCAATTTTCAATATGTGGTTCCCTAACTTGTTTTCTACATGTGTGCCCAATTTCATGTCATTTGACGTAGCCGAACAGGTTTTACAGAGGAAAGAACAAATGGTGTGACTGGGAGCCTTTCATATCCAAAACCTATCTGAAACCAATCCAAAATGGCCACAGTGTAACAAGCAGTGTTTTTTGGGATAGCGTCTTTCTTTCTAAATGCATTACCACTTATGGATCATAAGAAACATTTTGTCACACAACATCACCACACATCTGGAGGAAAATCTATATTTTATTCACACGACTTGTGCCAAATATATCCAAAACCTATCCAAGACCTATCCAAAACCTATCCAAGACCTATCCAAACTGGCCACAGTGTAACTAGCAGTGTTTTTTGGGATAGCGTCTTTCTTTCTAAATGCACTACCACTTACGGGTCATAAGAAACATTTTGTTTCTAACCCTAACCCTAACTCCGCATAACTTTGACCAAACAAAGCGTGACAAGCGCCCCGCATAACTTTGCCCAAACAAAGCGCGACAAGTGCCCGGCATAACTTAGCCCAAACAAAGCCCGACAAATGCCGCCCATAACTTTGCCCAAAAAAACCCGACAAGTAACGGACATAACTTTGCCCAAACAAAGCCGACAAGTACTGTACATAACTTTGCCTAAACAAAGCCGACAAGTGCCCCACATAACTTTACCCAAACAAAGCCCCGCATAACTTTGTCCAAGTAAAAGCCAAAAGCGCTGCGCATTACTTTGCACACGCAAAGCTTGACAAAGGCGATGCGGAACTTTTCCCTATGTACCATAATACAATTGTTACCAAAGCAGATGTTAATTATAATTTGCTGAATCACGGAATTATAAAAATCTATAGAATAAAAGAGTAAACTGTAAATAAATGTACTTACATGTCGAGGGTTGCATACTCTGCGTACTCGAGACACTCCCACAAAAACTGCACCAGCAGAGAATAATTTGCTCATTTATGTCCCCAGCACGAAAAACAATGCCTAATCAGCACATCCCATACCATTTTGCAAACCTTAGATGCACCTCTATTGGATGAAGCAGATGACACTGTAAGTTGATGTTCATACAAAAAGTTTATTATGCTGAAACATAACCATGGCCAAAGGTTCAGCGCGTAAAAAATGGTATGCTAGCAGGGAATCAGAGCATGAATCTAAAAAAATACTTGACAATGAAAAATGACAGTGATTGAATTATGTACATAAGAGATCAAGCTTTCAAACGAGGGTAACTTTGTCATTTTATTCAATGGTTTTCTTATAAAATTCCGAAGATGAAAAACATAGCGCGAATGTAAACAATGCCGACAGACATTTTTCTGCGAAGCGTGAGCAAGCTATTTGAGAGCATGAGAGTCATATTTATGGAAAAATGGGTGTTTTGTCTTAATACTGTGACGGTTTATGAATTGTCGGTCGTGAAGGAAATAGTTTGAAATGCTTAGTTTTCATTTTATTAAGACTTATATTTCACTTCCGGACACTCGACCCGTTTAAAGATGGTTGCCATGGTCATTTTGTTTTAACTTGTTACAAAATAACCATGGCACAAAAATTGTGCAACTTTGTACATATATTATAATAAAGGTTTCTTGTACTGTAACAAGCCGTTTTTGGTTGATTTTATACATTTGCCCAGAGGGCATTGTTTGACGCAAGGCCTCGTACTTGGCAGACAGGGAATAACCGGGATGGGGACAGGCGCCTGCAAAATAATAGAAATAATACACAGGAGGTCAAACCGCAACATCCCAGTGACCCGGAATTTGTCCGCAGAACTAGATGCATCCTAAAACTGATTAGAATTATCCATCACCAGAATAATATTGCAGAGGGTCCACCACCTGCCATTAATAAACTTCTGAAATATTTGGCAGAAATCATCCAGCCTGCCCTGCCCAGTCCTGACACGCAAGGCCTCATTAAGGATAATGCCAAGAAGTGGGCCGATACCACCATGTCACTCCTCTACCAGCATTATAATGATGCTTTACATACCCTTATGCTGGAGATCTATGACTTCCCTCCCCAGAACTGGGAGGACTGCTTTCATCTAGCCGGCAAATGGGCAGGAGGCTAAAACAGGCCACATGCGATGAGGTTTTTGATATGCTAAAAGATGCATGGCCCACTCTGGAGGAGGGTCCCATAGCTAACTCAGACGAACCAGTCTCCCAGAACAACTCACGGCTGTCCTCCCCCAAACGAGGGAGGGATGATAGCACGGTGGGCACTGACACTATGGCACAGGTGTAGATGAGTCCACGGTCCCAGGTCACAACACCTGATCATGAAATAGAGAGGCCACAGACAATGGTTTTCACCACTACAGACCTAGCAGGACAAACAACATCCCCCGAGATAGAGACACCTATGGAAAGCCCTCTGGATACTCTCCTGGGCCTCCTTATTCCCTCCCCAGGGGTCCACTCTCAGGTCCAGAACGGTCCCCCAAAGGTGCAGGTCACCCATAAAGGCCCACGGAAGGCCACGCATACTTACCCTGATGCTGACCAGGACCTAATCCTGGTTGGAGTCCAAGGGGGCACCGGCCGGACCAACCCTACAAAGACGCAGAACGACAACCTTAGTCCTGTTCAGGTCACAAGCCTTAAAGCAGCTAGACAGACCAGACTTAATGCCATTTCTGGTTATGACATGCTACCTCCATCACAAAACAGTGAACATTGCAGGGCTCCTGCACAGGCGGGCCAGGCCATCGGGCCTAGTGTCATCACGCCACCTGCATCACAGATGGATACTTTGAAGGGCAGGCTCAGACGCCAAACAACCATGTCTGAGGTCACACCCAACCTGTTAGGCAGAACACGGCTTTCCAAAATAACAGATAGGAGGAAATTAGATAGGCCTTAAAGATCAGAGATCGAGTACCATGCATCCTCTGACTTTATTGGGGCCTGGTCGAGTGTATGGTATTAGATGGCCAGTGCATTCAGGCGACATGGGGGCCTCCAAACCCTTGCCCCAACCCCCTTCCTAACCACAAACTCCTACCCTAACCCCCAACCCATCTCCGGTCCCTAAACTTAACCCTTACCAAAAGCATAACCATAACCGTAACCTGAAACTACAAGCCCTAACCGCAAATCCCAACTGCAACCATATTCCTGCCCTAACCCCCAACCCACCTCCAATCCCTAAACTTAACGTTAACCCCAAAACCTCTTCCCTAACCCTAAAACTGCAAACCCTAACCCCAAACCCCTTCCCTAACCATAAAACTCCAAGCCCTAACCGCAAGCCCCTTCCCTAACCATAAAACTGCAACCTAAACCCCTTCCCTAACCATAAAACTACAAACCATATCCCACATTCTCTACCCCTACCACAATTCACAAATCCTTGCCCCAATCCACACCCCCTACCCACAAAAATATCACCATGTCTAACCTTCATTTTCCTGTAACCGTAACTGCTAGCCATAACCATAAACCTAAGACTAGAACCCTAAAGGTAATTTAACCCCCTGGGGCCTGAGGCCTTTTTTCCACTTTCAAGGTAGTCTGACATGCCTTAACATTTTAAAATATTTCACCTATCTAAAAAACATTTATCCCAAAGTGATACATTTGCTTTTATTCAGCACAAACTCAGCACCTATAATCTGAGACCTCTTAGAATGTTATTATTCTATACTATATTGTATATACTATATTGTAGCCGATCAGTGTAAACACTACCCAGACATGTGCTCTTGTTTATTTCGGTCACAATGGGCGTATTCACATATTTCTTTACCCAATACTTACTGTCGGATTAGGGTTAGGGTTATCATGCGAATAGCGCGATTTGCAAGTGGGTGGGCGATCAGAGCCGCTTCGAGACGCAGACGATTAAGTCAGTCACTCTTGTTCTTTCAATTCGTATTACGAAGCTGTAAAAATATATTTAGTTTCTACCTATATATATTTGAAAAGAAGACCATCCAAGGTTTCTGAGAGTATTTTAAAAATGTGTATATGACAAAAACTCGCGGAGTTATTTAAACGGTTTTGCGAAATTTCTGTCAGATCCTGCCGGCGGGATCGCCGGTCCCAAGGGGTTAACTCTAGGGCCCTAACCATAAATACCGTGGACCCCAACCGTAAGGGTAATCTAACCCTAGTTTGCAGATAATTAATGTAAATTTAAGGCGGGTTATTCAACCACTATAAATAGGGCCGCTCCCCACTGAGTTCCCTCATTTCCCTCTGGCCATCGTAGAGGAAGGACATGGGACTCAGTGGTGGCAGAAAATTATTTATTTACAATCCATAGGGACAGGATGGATATGGATTGACCCCTGGGGGGTCTTGGGCACTGGGAGGTGCCTCTGGGGGACACCGGGGGTTGCGTGGATGTCACACAGGGGTTGCTGACAGCAAACACAACAATAAAGCAGTACTACTTCTTCGATGTTTCAAATGTTAAGTGTAGATCACTTACTTTTGCATGGTTTTCAACAGTCCTCTGACATTGTCTATTGTCAATTGCATATCTTTGCACGCCTTCAATAATTCTGGGCACTGATTGAGGACTGTGTTGATCTAAAAAGACAATATTTCCTGTTTTATTACCGTTTCTAATGAACAAGACATATTAGCATCACTAAGTGGTATACTTACCATTGCAGTTGTTATGATTGCTCCAGAATATGAAGAGAACATGGCCTTCAAAACATTTTTAAATTCGTTTGGGTAATTAATTTTCCGCCGTACCTGAAGTCTCTGAGATGTGTGAAAGAATGCCACATAAGTTTCATCACAACACATTTCCACAGACGTACAGTTTCTCCACACATATTTGAAAAGATAGAATGCCCCGGCATTACCTTAGCATGCGGGACTGCTTTAGGCAGTGGACTAAGCAGCTGTGACAAAAAAATTGTTTTTAGTTTGACATATGAATATGCATTTATTTATAAAAAAAAAAACAACCATCATAATGTTTCTATTTACCAAAATAATTAACTGGTGAAACTTACTTCAGCCTGTTCTCTCTCCTCCTGGTCTTCCTCCTCATCCTCTTCCTCCCCCCCCTTCCCTCCCTCCCACTGCTGCTGTTCAGGCTCCTCCTCCTTCACCACTTCTGTCAGTGGGCCTAGATCACCTATTGGAAAGGTATTTGTCACTTTAGCCTGACCGTCGCCGTTACCTACCTGATGTGATTTACTCATCTTTTCCTTGTCACCTTCATCATCGCTACTGAAGATTGCCCGAGTCAAACTGTGCATTGTCTCCAGACTCGGGCCACCTCCCATATCAGCTTCTATTTCAGAGTCTGATATGACAATTATGTTCAGGGACTGACCGGGACCTGTTAGAAAGGAATATGTCCCTTTAGCCTCACCGTTACTGTTCACTAGCTGACGTGATCAACTTGTTTGTTATACACAGTTTCTCTCACCTTCATCAGATGTTATACTTTGAGGACCGCTGGTCCCTTTCACTTTCTGTGGCCTGACCTCAGCCAAAATCAAATTCAGCAGCTCATCGGGACCTGTTAGAAAGGAAAATGTTACTTTAGCCTTACCGTAACTGTTCACTTGCTGACGTAATCAACTTGTATTTTCCTACAAAAGGTGTGTCACCTTTGTCGCCTGTCTCCAGCAGAGGCTCCACTCCACTACAGGCAGACAATTGCTCATCTTCTGTAGTGGAGGGGCTGCTGGGGAGGCGAACGGGAGGCTTACGGTGGATGGTGACATTGGATGAAGTGCCAGCCTTCAAACTAGATGGCCAACCGCCTTTATGTGGCAGACCCTTGCATGCCGAAGATGGTCGCGGCCAGCGAGCAGCTCATCAAGGTTGTGGTCTGCCACATAAAAGCGGTCAGCCGTTTCTACACTGTGACACATCATCCGTGCCACCATCCGCCTCTGATCTTCTGGCAAGTTCCTCTCGATCTGTGAATGAGAAAGGGAAATTTATGATGGTCGAGACAATCTCTGAAAGAGAGGACTTTCACTGACACAAGTGGACACGCCGCTCCTGATGTCCATGATTGAAAAAGGAAGCTGGCATGCCTCCGTCACCAAAAAATGAAGCCGCTGGATCGGCTGCCCGGAAGAACTAAAAAAAAAAGGTCCTGGTATAAGTCGTATAACCAGGCAGCTTGGGCCGAATTAGTATGAAGCGGCAGAACCACGAGTACTCGAGATTCAAGATCTTTATTTGTCACATGCGTAGTCATACAAGTACAACAACACAGTGAAATGTACCCTGAACCGCTCCTTGACTGTGCAAACATTAACAAAAGTAAAAAAATAAGTAAAGAAATGAGTGCAATTAAATAAGTATAAATGTAAGGGCAGTGCACTCCCGCTCTGTGATGATTATACTTGCACGGCCATACGTCCCAGCTGTTTTGTGTTGCATGGCCTGTGAAGACAAGATGGCATGTTGTTTGATGTGAGCGAGTCCATACCTGTATGCTGCGTCAATGTCTTGTGGCACTGAGATGTGATATAACCAAGTCATTGGGTACTCACATGGATCATGACCGTGCCCTGAGAGACCTCTGCCTCGTTCACCTCCGAGGCCAACAGGTTAACGATAACAGAGGCACGGTGGCCACTGTTTACAAAAATATACGTAGCCAGGGAGCCAATAAATTTATTTCGATACCTGACACTGTTTGGATCAACCGTCAGAGCCTCTGTAAGTGAGTGTGATGTTGATGAGAAATTCCTGTCTGTCAAACCAATTGGTTTTCACTTACCTAAGTAGTCAGGGATGTTACTACGGAGCTCTGTAGAGAGCTCCGTCAATTGGGCACCAGTTGAAATTTTCTTCAGCTTCAGTTGCTTCACATATTGCCTATGACTTCAAATTTTTTTAGAGACTAAGCCCTTTTGCCTTTTAAAATGGCGTTCAAGCAACACCAGCTGCCGCTGTCTCAACCGCACACACGGCAGCTTTGCATCAGTTAAAAATTGTACAAACTTAAGTATTGAATTAATATAGTTTTTAATTGTTGTGACTTAATATTTGACATGTAGGTCAGCGACCCAAGCATTGACCCTAGATAAATCAAGTATATATTTAATAGGGGTGCAACGGTACAGGTATCCCACGGTACGGTATGTACCTCGGTATTTGGGCCACAGTTTCGGTTCGGTTTAAACACAACACTACAAATAATAATACAACAAAACAAATAATAAACTATCTCTTATTTATGTATAAAATATGTATACATGTATAAAATTCAAAACTTTCAAAATGTAAACAAAAACACTTTAAAAAAATGTTAAAATGCCTCTTAAACTGCTCTAAACACAACACAGTAGTCAGAGTAAACATACTTTCAGAAATATGTATACATGTATAACCCCCTGGGGTCTGAGGCTTCTTTTCCACTTTCGGGGTAGTCTGACATGCCTTGACATTTCAAAATATTTCACCTATCTAAAAAACATTTTTCCCACAGTGTTACATTTGCTTTTATTCAGCATAAACTCAGCACCAATAATCTGAGACCTCTTAGAATGTTATAATTCTATTTTTTGTTAACATCAACTTTAAACATATACTTTTCAAAAACCTATTTTCAGACATGCTGAGAAATTGTAAAAAATCACATTATAGACATTTCTAGGTAAGACTTTTGAGCTCTGAAGCTTATAGACACAGGGGTTGGCTACACATAGGTGAAAGTGACATTCTGAAATTTTATGTGGTTTGATTACTAAAGTGTTAGAACTTTAGAGTGACACTCTTTTTCTCAAAGTCAGTGGTCTTCACAATAAATATTGATGAGATAGGTGTCCTCACACCTGTAGTAGTTTGCATACTGTCAATGGCCCATCAGTCTGGAATGTCACTGCACCCCACACCCATCACTTTGGAAAGGCAGTTTGAAACGCAAGAAAAGTAGCAACAATAAAATCCCTTTCACAGTTTATTGGTAGATGGAATGAAAAATGAAAAACTGTGACTATATAAATATAGAAAGCGATAAATATGATACAGTGACTATTATTAACGCTCTGGGGATGAGGGCATCGTCGACCGCGTATCTTTCTCGTGTATTTCAGTTTATATCTTGCTGAAATCATTATGTAGAATCATGAAAAAGACACTGACTAAATCCATTATCTGTCTTCTTTTCAAAACTTCCATTGTTGGAAGTATTAAAGTTTTTTAGGTTAAATAGGCAAAAAAGCGAATCGTGTCACCTTTCTTTGTTTTACTTGTATCGGGAGCATGTAGGACCGCTCTCAGCTGAAGATCGCTATTCACGTTCTAAATACGCTGCGTTTGAATCGGCGACCATGTGATTGCAGGCACACAGGCTTAGTCCACTGAGCCATGAACACAGGTATGAGCTTCGCTGCTGAAAGTGGCAACACTGGCGCAAAGCTTCAGCGGCAGAGAAGTATCCATGTGCTATATTGTAGCCGATCAGTGTAAACACTACCCAGACATATTCTTGTTTATTTTGGTCACAATGGCCGTATTCACATATTTTTTCACCCAATACTGTTGGATTATCATGTTATCATCATGCGAAACGCGCGATTTGCAAGTGGGTGGGCGATCAGAGCCGCTTCGAGACGCAGACGCTTAAGTCAGTCACTCTTGTTCTTTCTATTCGTATCACGAAGCTGTAAACATATATTTAGTGTCTACCTATATATATTTAAAAAGTAGACCGTCCAAGGTTTCTGATGGTATTTTTAAAATGTGTATATGACAAAAACTCGCGGAGTTATTTAAGCGGTTTTGCGAAATTTCTGTCAGATCCCGCCGGCGGGACCGCCGACCCCAGGGAGATAACATTCAAACTTACAAAATGTAAACAAAAACACTTTTAAAAATGTTAAAGTCCTCTAAACACTGTATATTCCACTCGAGGCTCTGTGCTTGAGCCAAATCGTTTTCGATGGCTTTGCGGCCTTTGTCACAGAGGTCGAGAATTATAACGTCGCTGAAATGTGTACGGCAGGGCACAACATAACGTGGGTCGAGCGTTTTAATTAAGTGGCGAAACCCCACATCTTCAGCAACAGAAAAAGGTTGCAAATTTTTAGCAATGAATGTTCCCACTGCACGGGTTATTTTCTTATGTTTATCGGATGTGGCAGGGAATGTCTTAATTGAAAAGCTTTTTTGATAGACACTTGTTTACCTGCAGTTACCTTTTTGTCTGTCCTCCGTTCAGGAACCGTTATATCAGCATGACTACGTTTGAGATGCTTAGCCATATTGCTCGTGTTTCCATTTGCGTATGGGACACGTGTTAGGCAATGTTTACAAACAGTGACATTTCTATTAACTGTTTCGACTCCCTGGTCATTGTATTCTACAGTGAACCTGAAAAAAAAACCATACTGGAGATTTGTACGAAGCCGGTGCTTCTTCAAACTTCTGCCTCTCAACTGTTCCGCTAGCGCTGGCCATGCTTGTTTGTGTTACTTTTTTCCACTTTTGTGTACCGATCGAGCTGCTAGCTTGGCTCCAGTTACGTCAGTGTGAGAGAGGGCGAGTGGGTGGAGCCACAACAGTGATTGGACATTAATGGTCACTTTCCATTGGACGCCTCTTTTGTGACGTCGATGTTGGACTGGCGGCTTACACACTCAACAGTAATTCTATTTTATAAATCTTTAAAAATGTCTATTTTGTTAAATGTATTAATATAGCTATAAATGTAATTGTATGTGTAGAGGATACCATATCATGACCGTAAACAATATCCTAGCATGCAATATCAGATTTTTACCAGACTTGTCTTTGGCTTGTTTGTAGTTTGCCTCTTGAAAAAAGAATATCGCTATGATAATGTACAAAAATATTTTTTAAAGCTTTTAATGTGGTTTGACTAGTTCATGTTTCTTGTTTGTCTCTCAGAAAAAAATAATCTCACTCCAAATCTGCTAAAATATAAAGCAACAACACACAGCAGCGTGTTTGTCACGATCTCGGGGTAAGAAAGACAGATCCAGAAGTGCGGGGAAAGGTAGGCTTTACTGGAGTTTGAATCAGGCGAGCAATCGAGACCCGTGGTATACGGGCAAGCGGTGACAGCTCCGCAGTCCGATCGCTGGTTATGAGGGCGGCGAGCGGAGACGGAGCTTTCCCTAGGGGGATCCGAGGCGAAGGTACAGAAGGGGCGCGCAGAAGTCGAAGTCTTGATCCTAGAGCGAAGGTCGATGCCAGGGGAATCTGTCCGAAACAGAGACACCAAAACAGGGCACACGAGGGAAGGAGGACACAGGACGCCAGGCTCAGCGGGGTAGGCAGGTTAGGATTGGGAACTGGACTGAGGAAGGGATGGGAGAAGGTTGGGATTACGGAAGGAGAGAACAGGCAAGGCGAGGGTAAGCGGGGAGACAAGATGTATGGCGTCTATACATTTGCTCAATACTTCGCACTGATGGTTTGGGGTGATTGGTTTATATAGGTGGTAACCCGACAGCTAACGAGCTGTTCCTGCTCGGCCCCGCCCCTGTAGGCGTGACAGTACCCCCCCCGATGGCCGCCTGCGGGAGGCCGATGGCGCTTGCGAGGACGCCCCCTAGGACGGGGGGCAGGTTTGCTCGGGTGGGCTAGGTGGAAGGCTGTCGTCATCGCCGGGTCAGGGACAGCGGAGGCAGGAACCCAACTCCTTTCATCCGGGCTGTCACCCTCTCAGTCGACGAGATACTGCAGCTTCCCCTGTCGTCTCCGAGAATCCAGGAGGGAGCGGATCCGAGTGGATGATCCATTGCCTGCCACCCGAGGCAACGCCTCTTCGGCTGTGTCGGAAGCGTGGCACAATGGGCTATACCTAACAGGCTTAAGCAGAGAGACGTGAAAGGTGGGACATATCCGATATACACTGGGTAGTTGCAATTTCACGGTCACAGGTCCTACTCTCTTCAGGATCCGGAAGGGTCCGATAAAGCGAGCGGTGAACTTTCGACACCCCGGAATCCTAAGGTTCTTAGTGGACAGCCACAC